>NW_021604597.1:3175723-3235420 GCF_004785775.1 Grammomys surdaster
CTCTCTCTCTCTCTCTCTCTCTCTCTCTCTCTCTCTCTCTCTCTCTCTTCCTGTTGCCTTTGGATCAAGATGAAAAACTCTCAGCTCCTTCTCCAGCACCATGTCTGCAGGCATGCTGCCATGTTTTCCACTATGATGACAATGAACTAAACTATGAGCCAGCCTAAATTAAATGTTTTCCTATATCAGAGTTGCCATGGTCATGGTGTCTTTTCACAGTAATAAAACCCTAATTAAGACACTATGACATAAATGTACAAAAATGCACATACACACAAGTAAATGTAACAAACTATTTTAACTAAAGGTATATAAAGTGCTTGTAATATGATACATTTTAAGAAAATTCACATGTAGTAAAGAACAAAACTGGAAAGGAATATATCGACTTTTATACATTATAATAGTCATACATAGCCCAGCAGTGGTGGTGCATGCCTTTAATTTCAGCACTTGGGAGGCAGAGGCAGGTGGATTTCTGAGTTTGAGGCCAGCCTGGTCTACAGAGTGAATTCCAGGACAGCCAGGGCTATACAGAGAAACCCTGTCTCAACTCTGCTCTGCCCCCCAAAAAGTCATACATTTTAATATAATAGATACACACACACACACACACACACACACACACACACACACACACACACATCCACATACATCTTGTAGTATAATAGATTGAAACTAGGGCCTCCTAGGTGCTAGGTAAGTTCTTTCCCCAGTCTAACTTACAAGTTTTTCAAATAAGTATTGAGACTGTGGTAATTTTATTTTTTATTTTGGCAGTTTCTGTTTTCTTTTTTTTTTAAGATTTATTTATTTATTATATATGAATACACTGTAGCTATCTTCAGACACACCAGAAGAGAGCATCAGATCTCATTACAGATGGTTGTGAGCCACCATGTGGTTGCTGGGATTTGAACTCAGGACCTCTAGAAGTGCAGTCAGTGCTCTTAGCCACTGAGCCATCTCTCCAGCCCCAGTTTCTGTTTTCTAAGGTAAATGCTAAGATCTGACAAGAAATCAACAAACAAAAGGACACGAAAACCTTAAAGAATACTTCTTACTGTCACACATGTGTAAGTTTTTTATAGTATGTTATTCATCTATAGATTACTTGACACAATGTGTTGAGATTTTTTCTGTGTTATCTGCACAAACGCAACTGTGCTCCTGAAATCTCCTATATTGAAGTCCTATCTGCCAGTGTGATCACTTTTTTTTCTCACAAGTAACTAAGGCTAAATAAGATTGGAAGGGTGGGTCCTTAGGAAAAAAAAAGAGGCCCTAGAGATGAGCATGGTGGGGCATGACCCATGGGACATAGAAGACAACAGTTTGCAAACTAAAGAAAAGCTAAGCCTGCTAATATTTTGATTTGAATTTCCAGTCTCTGGACCTTTGAGAAAATTTCTTTTGCTTTGTTTTGAAACATTTCTTTTGTTTAAATGGCTTAGTTTCTGGTATTTAGTTGTAGCAGTGCTGGCAGACACTGTATTTGCCCATAAATTTTTTTTTTTTTTTTACCAAAAAATTAACCTAAAAATAGCTCATGGTATTTGTGCACTAGAATTAACTGCCCATTCCACTTCCATCTCTTACTTTTGTTTCTTTTGGATTGTCACTCCCACACCAAACATGCAGCACATGAACCTTTCTGGGGGAACTTTTCATATCCAAACCATCAGCCTGGCCCCCGTCCAGTGCCGAGGAGTGCTGCTGGTCCTCCATGATGCAGGAAGAACACGTGTGCTTCTGAAGGTGTGACCAGGTCTTTCTTTCAGGACTAGATGACTTGTTCCCCAGCTTCTGAGCCTGTGGATGGCTAGCAGCACTTTACTGCCTGCCTTTCCTTTTGTTTGCTAATTAATCTACATTCCCAGAGTTTCTAGAACACCAGCCTGCAAAACATCTCAGTTTACTTGCACAGTACCTTCTTCTCTAAGAAAGTGAATTTTTTTTTGTCTATGCCAAATGAGGATTATTCATCAACAAAGATTACACTTGACATTGTGAGACACCCACACGTTACTTTAAGAGTGACTGTCGAAACAGGGCTTGATGGCACACAGCTATCATCTCAGCACTTGGGAGGAAGAGGTAGGAAGACCAGATGTTCGAGGACATCCTTGGATATACAATACATGTGAAACCAATCCTGGCTACATGAAATGCTACCTCATGAAACCAAGAAAGCAAACAAAACCAGCCATACAAACCCACAATCAAACACTAAGACTTAAGCCCGAGGAGGAAATTTTATTTATCTCTGATTTCCTACTGAAAGTGCCTTTATTTGCCTTTCTCACTGGGAAGCTCTCTCTTCAGCTAGCCACAGGTGTTTGAAACAGGAGCCTAGATAGGTTTAGTGTGGTCCTAAGCAGTATCTTAATATTAGTACTTTCAATATAGAATGTCAACTCTGAAAAGCCTCTTATAAATAACCTAACTATAAAATGACTGGGTGATTTTAATGTGTTGTGACTTGGTTAGATTAACATTGGCTGTTGGAGAGATTTTATGACCAGGAGTAAATAGTAGGAGTGCAGGGGTTAGCTCTGGATATCACACAGCTATGGGGTGGAGACTGGTAGCTGCCACCTCAATATCCTTGTTGTTTCCATTTTCTTTCCTTATAAGATGGACTTGGCTCAAGCCAGGACTTAGCCAAGGTTGTATGGCAGTTAAAATTCAACTAGAAGCAGTCAGTCCCACTGAACAGCCGAGTCTCTTAATGTGTTGTATTTAGTTTCATTAAATCTTGTCTGTTCCATCTTTGGTCTACTTGGAGCTCATGGGTCTGGGATCACCTTCAAATCCCCTTCTCCACCTTGACTGTACTGCATTTCTGTATCTAAGCATGATTCCTGGGGCCATACAGGATTAGTTTCTATTTCCTCCATGGCTAGTTCACACAGTGTCTTCCTAAGGAAGGCAATGCTTTATCTGTGAGTAAATGTTGGGATAAGCTCTTACACGCTGTGAAAAGGCATCACCTGTCAACAAAGAACTAATCAGCCTATAGCAAGGCAGTGGAGAACAGGTGGGACTTTTAGAAAGCGATAGGAATTCTGGGGAAGAGTCAGGCGCAGGAGATTTACCATCAAGACTCAGAGGAAGTCAGATGTATGAAGCTGAGGAGAGGTAACCAGCCATGTGCCAGACAGATTGGTAAAACAGGTTAATTAAGTTATGAGCTAGTTGGGGAACAACCTAGTTTAAGGCTCAGACATTAATCCATAAATAAATAAATAAATAAATAAACCTCTGTGTCATTATTCGAGAAACAGGCAGACATAGAAAAACCAAATGGTTATAAGTAAAGTCTATGTATCTATCTCTGTTCATGAATAACTCTGTCACTTACACAAGGCATGGCCATTACACGGCAACAGAAACATTATGGATGGAAATAGATTTTCAGACAAGGCTATTACCCTGGGGATTCTAAGTGAGCTTGGCGTGTGCACACAGGACCTTGTCAAAGTAAACCGAGGAAGCAGAAAGTTCAGGGAAATAGAGAAACAGTAAAGCAGTAGTTTGAGTCATGTGACAGTCTTGGCCCATCAAAGATAGCGTAGTAGAAGAAAAAATATTGGAGCTAGGACTTGCCTACACATGAAAGCCAGCAAGAGAACAGGAACCCCAGTCCTGTAAGCACAAGGCTGGAATCTGTCAACAAACTAAAAAAAAAACAGAGTCTCCTTCGGAGGCCACAGAAAGAAACAACCTTCTGTCACCTGGAGTTTGGTCTGGCTTGGAATAGAAAATGGACCTACAGGGTTCCTCTCTAGTCGCCTGCCCTCCTCCATCTCAGAAGCCAATGGGCCACTTCCTTCATTCAAATAAACTTTAGTGGATCCGTTGTTAGTTAACTAGTCCTGCTTCCTCCAGTCCCATCAAAACTCCATTCCCTGGCCTGTCACCCTTAACTCACTTCTTGCATATTTATCCTTGAAAGGCTTGGTATTTAGGCAAAAATGATTTTATGAGATGACCTGGATAGCATGGGCGATGCTGAAGCCTAACAGAAATGGGGTGCACGATGAGGGGGTGCTAATGGAAGATGGAGGAGGGGGAATACGGAGAAGTATAGCAGGAAGAGTGTAATATCAGACGAACATGTTAGATCATCTGGGACTGAGAGGTGAACGTGTGTGTGTGTGTGCGCGCATGTGCACGTGCATGGGGACAGTGTGGAAGACGACAGAGTATAGGCAATCCTTAGTTCCTCTTAGGACCTCACCTAAAACCTCACAGAGTGTTACTCAGTCTTGATTATCTGCATCAGAGACAATTCTCCTAACAGGTGGATTAGCAGTGGACCCATCTAAGAGCAGGAAGACACCTGTCACTCACTGACTCTGCTCCATGGACTGCCAGCCTTGAGGACCTCTGCCCCTTGGCTTACCCAGCATAAAGCTAAAGACTGCAGAGGAACACTCAGGTAGAGGATGGGAAGGGCATGGACAAGGACGAAGTTCCCAAAGCTTTCTCAGACCTCACGAAGTAGCAAGAGGAAAGCCGCACGACAGGCACACTGAACGCTCTCCTTGTGTAGCTCGCTTATTGTTAGAGTTTGATATTCTGCCAAGTATTCATATTTCTTGGTTGTCAGCAGCTCAGTGCGGGACAATAGGGAAAACAGTTCTTTTGGCCTCCCCTACACTTTAGCCCAGAGAAGAATGGCTTTTGAAGTTGAACTTGAACGGTCTCCTTACCTTATTTGCCCTGACCCGGAGTTGCACTGGGCTAGCTAGCAAGGAATCCAGAACATGGATATGGAAACTCTGTGTTTACGAGATGAGCCCAGAGCTTCCACACTTGCTGAGTCACAGCCTGGAGTGGTGATTTAGTACGGGTGTGGGAGGGAGGCACGTTGTCAACTCGACAACCACCTTTTTGAATTGAGAATTTTAACCAAACTTGCAGGCCCCTGCCTAAGCCTTGAGTTTATTTTCTCTTGGAAAATGTCTGGATCTTTTTTTTCTCCCTCCTTCCTGCAAGAACAGAAGAGACGGGCTAAGAGATGACAGGTTTACTTGGATATGAATTCACTGTTGGAATTTTTTTTTCTGAATTTAGTGCCAAAAAGTTCTGCAATTTGCTGAATAAATTTTTCTGAAATTAGACAGGGGTGGATAATTGAGAGCGAGCTGCTTGGGTTGTTGGGCTGTGGTGGCTCTGCCCTTCTGGGAACATGGGTCCCTCCCTTCTCAGTCAGAGCTCCTGGGCAAGTTGATCTTTCTGAACACCAGGGTCTGATTCACATCAGTTCAAGCTGCTTGTTCTCAGCATTGCTGAGATGCACTCACTCTGAGCAGCCATGAGGTTTCCTCCTATTTGTCAGTAAGATGGGCAAGGACTTATTTTTAATGGTGTCACTCCTCAGTGCTTTTTCTGTGGCTCTCAGGAAAATCTATACATAATTCATGTCTAATGCGGCCCCAAGAGCTGCATGTTTAGCAAAAATAACCAATAACATGCCTGTATCACAGTGGGCTTTTCCATCCTAGAATGAGCTCTCTGGAGGCTAAGGAGAAGCTCAGTGGTTAGGGGTGCTTTTGCAGAGGACCCTGGTTCTATAGCTAGCACTCATCTGGATTTTACAATGGCCTATAACCCAGTTCTAGAAGATGTGATGCCTTCTTCTGTCCTACCCAAGCTCCTTCGGACATGTGGTACACATAAACTCAGGCCCACACACATACACATGATGATGATGATGACGATTATGATTTTTTTTTGTTTTTAAAGAAGAAAAATAAATAAGCTCTCTGAGTTTCCCTGCCTCTGTGGATTGGGACGAGAACAACATCTTGTAAGTGTTACTTAGAAGCTCAGAAAAGGCCACAAAATTATATTTCATCACAGAAAATGGCTTCTCTATAAAGTTTTTACAGAGCATGGCTCTCTCAGTTAATAGGCACAAAGTTGTCTTAGCTCAAGTTGTTCATTTGTGCTTAGGTGGGCATTAGGACTTTATAGCATCATTAATTAATACTGAAAGCATTACTTGATACCCATATAACACTAATTCTAATTAAAGGCCCTGGGATAAACGATATCCAGTCACATCAGGAAGAGTATAGGGAAGGAGGCCTCCCTGAGGTAAGCTTGTGTTTTGATGCTTCTCTTGGTCTAACCATATCGGAGCCTCTGAGTGTTTATGAGGAGCTTGTGGAATGTAGGCTTCCCTATACAGCATCTGGTGGTAGAGATGGTGGGTGGTTCCATCCCACATTGCTGTTGGGGCAGGAACTGGGTCCACATTGAGCTCCCTGGAAGGGAAGGCTTTCGGGTTGTGGTATTCTGTGTGTGTGTGTGTGTGTGTGTGTGTGAGGGGGCACCACAGTGAAGTTTCAGTCCTCTGACAGCAGGCTGGCTGCGAAGAGGCAGCAGCTCCCCAGTGGATTATCTTCCCTCAGATGCTCCTGACTGAAGTGGAAATGCTGTCTGAGCATGGAATAAGTCAGTCAATGAATTTCTTCTTTGAACTTCCCTGGGAAGTGGTTCTGAGACTTTGAAAATCTTCAAAAACCTCAGCCCATGAAATCAATAGTTGACTTTTTTTTTCTCCTAAGTTGCCTGAGTTAACTAAAGAATTCTGCTCAGTAAGGAATAGGAAAATTCTCCCAACAAAAGACCTAGATATTAAAAGGGTGAACAAGACAGGGAAGCAACAGAGTCTGGTCTTGAGGAAGTACCTACGAATAAATAAGGATTAACTTTGGTCATGTTTGTGGCATCATAGAGCAACAGGAAGGAAGGGCCAGCATGGGCTTTTGGGGCTAAGATTGTGGAAGGAAGAGGGGGACAGGATAAAATACTGTCTTGTGGGATTTGGGAAGCAATGAAATGCCCTGAACGGCTTCATCTTTGTCAATGTCTTGAGCGTTAGTTTTGAGGCAACAGCATAATAGTTTGTCAGTCCTTAGTAGGTATTGGATAGTATGTGTTTACATGGAGTATCACAGCTTAAAACCCTCGCTGTACAGTCTGTGCAATTTGATCAACGATTCTCCATTGCTTTTCAGAAGATAAACAGACTCAGAAAGGTCAGCCAACTTGCTCAAGGTACTTCACCTCGATGCTACAAAACTGGGAGGCAAATCTGAGTCCGCCAAACTCCAGCCACTTGTTTTTGTTTACCTAATGCTCCCAGATTCTGATAAGAGTCTAACACACTTTGGGTGGGTGGGTGGGGGGATGAGTGGGAAGGGGACTAGGGGTGGGGGTGGGGATTATCCTGCTTCAGATTTTCAGAGTCTTCAGTTTTATGTCACAAAATGAGCATGGGCTGCTACCAGTTGACAGGCTCTGGGTCTGAGGCCATTGTGTTCCCTCTTCTACCAGGGTGAGGCAGACACTACTGGCTCTGCTCAGTGGGGGTTCTGGATGGCTCTTCTCCTTCAGCTATGGTGGTTCCTTTATTCATCTGCCCCACTGGCGCTTGAATTGCTAACAGGAAACAACTGCGAAGAGGGAAACCATGCTTCCAGGCAAAGGAAATGCATGGTCCTTGAGTCAGTTGGAGCTCAGAGAAGAGGAACCAGATGTAGCCAAGATGGCACCCACCACATGTGCCTGCGAATCGCTGGAGCTCAAAACCTCTTGTCTTTGAGAGTGGACTGTGAGTCATCTGCCTCCCGCAGGATACCAGCTAAGTCTGCAGCACCACTGGGGAAACAATTGAGTAAAACCTGTCTGAATTCAGCCTCTAGACTTCTTTGAGCTGTAGCAATGGTTGCAGGAAGCAAAGAAGTCATGGTTTTGATACGGGCTCCCCAAACCCTCATGCTCCATCTCCTATCTTGCTGTTGGAAAGAGCCATACGATAAACCTTGACTGTTGTGTCTTGGCTGCACAGTTCAGCAAGATCACTTGGCGTCTTGAAACTGCTATAGAACCACTCATGACCCAGTCAGTTGCTCTGAGTGAGCCGCTGGTGTGGCCTGTTCCTTTTGGGTTACTGATAAAGATGTCAAGCAAACAGGAAATCCTGAAAGCTCCTGCTCTTCTTTTTATTCAAGGTGTCAGGAGTGATGGATGACAACTGGTTTTCACTGCAAGAGACCGGATTGGGCTTTTTAAAAATTACTTTCTCTCTTCCTTCTTTCTTATTCCTTCCTCCATCCCATGTCACCCCCTTCTCTTCTCTCTTTCTTTCTTTCTTTCTTTCTTTCTTTCTTTCTTTCTTTCTTTCTTTCTTTCTTTCTTTCTTTCTGTGATGCTGGGAATTGAACCAAAGTCTACACATACCAGACAGAATGCTTTTCTTATTTTGAGACAGAGTCTTACTAAGTTGCACAGACAAACCTTAAATGCGAGATTCCCATGCCTTATTCTCTCTCCTCAGTGGTTTAAAATCCTGTCCCTTGGACACAGCATGGCTGCCCCACACATGAGCTCCCACCAGCTGTGGTGACTTCCACAAGATCAAACCAGTTAGAGATTCTACCATGGAAGGGGCAGAGACCCTCAGGCTCTACTCTTCCCTCTTATGACACACATTTTACTTGCCTTGCAACATCATAGGCTCCTAAGGACCTTTTTTACGCATTACTTCATTTTGGTTAAATGAGCCAAACCTGGGAGCTCTCCTCACTTCATCTCCACCACTCCACTACTTGCCTGAATTGTTCTAGTCCCAATATTTCCCTCTGTACTTTAATTTCCCCAAATTTGACTATAACCTCTCTCTAAATGTTTCTTTCCTGCTAGTGGCCTGTTTCTAGTTTTCTGTCTTCTACATGTGTTTATGTTAAATACATACATAAAAGATTTGAAGCTTGGACCTTCACATGAGAAGAAACATGTGACATTTGTGATTCAGTCTCTTCTTTCCTCACCCCCCCTCCATATATATATATCTTAGTGTCTACTGGATGAACCTTTTGTCAGATGTATAGCTGGCAGAGATTTTTCTCTCATTCTGTGGCCTTTCTCTTTACTTGATTAACTATCTCATGTGTATATAGAACCTTTTAAGTCTCAGGAGATTTTGTCTGTTGTTGGTCTTATTTCTCAAGTTACAGAATCCTATTTAGAAAGTCTCCTGTGAACCTAAGGCTAAGCACACCCTTTATGCTATTCTCTACAAGTTTTAGCATTGAGGTCCATGATCCATTTGGAGTTGAGTTGTGAGCAAAGTGAGAGTTAAGGATCTAGTATCATTTTTTTTCACACATTGAAATCCGGCTTCTCAGCACTATTTGTTGAAGATCTGTCTTTACTCAATATATATTTTGGGCATCTTTGTCTAAAACCTAGTATTTGTAGTTATGTAGAGTTATATATGGGTCCTCTATTTTATTCTGTTGATCCAAATGTCTGTTTTGTGTTTTTTTTTTAAAATGTATTTGATTATGCTTTGTCCCCTGATGTCACTTGTGAAGTTTCCTAGATGTGGATTAATAAAACATTTTTTAAAATCTGAAACATTTCAAATGTCCTATTTTCAGAGTAGGGATGTTCAATCAGCAGAACGAAAAAAAAAAAGTGGTCAGAACAAATTTCAATACAAGCTAAGACTTCAAAACAGGCTCCCCAGCTTCTGTGTCAGGGATGCAACAGTGTGTTGGAGCCTTGTGAGCATCCTGGCAATTGTTAGAGACCCATGAAACAGAATTTAAATCACATGAGGGTGACCACTGAGCAAGGAGATGACAGAAGAGCTAAGAAGTCCTTGTGATAGTGTAGACAAGTGGGGTGGAGGAAGGTTTAGCCACTGTTTTCCTTGAATAGCTTTCACATTTCAACATTTTAGCATCGATAGTGCTAATTATTATGCAAATGGCAATGACCTATTTCCTTGAATTGTTAAGTTTTTTTCTATGTGTTTGATGTCATACTGACTTTTTCACATTATCTTCCTTGAATTTGCATATCAATCTATACATTAGATCCTACCACCTTACACTTCTTTTACAGATGGTAATAAACAGACTCTTGGCAAGGTTAGGTGACTTGCTCATGATCAAATAGCTCTTTAAATGTTAGCACCTGGTGGCTAAAATATCTTCTAAGATGAAGACATTTATAAATACAAATGGTTCAACTTTGATTACATGGACTATGAACATTCCTGCTTGGCCTGTTTTATTAGTTAGGTTTCCATGTGCCTGGCATAGTCACTTTATGAAAAGAAAATTTTATTTTGGTTCAAGGTATGGGATATCCATTATGCATTTGCCCCATTGCTTTTGGGTCCATGATAAGCACATCAGTTCAGGAGAGTGTGTAGTGAAGGAAAATGTTTACTTCCTGCCAGCCAGCCAGCAGACAAAACAAGAATTGGAGTCCTATTTTCCACTTTAAAGGTATACTCCAATGTCCTACCTCCATCCACAGACTCTACCTACCAAAGGTTTCTCCACTTGCCAGCAGAGCCCTAAATTGGATAACAAGGCTTTAATATTTGAGCCTTTCGGGGCTCAAACCACAGCAGCTAGAGTTTTGAATAAAAGTAACATATTCCCCCCATATGCCTTTAATGAAACTTTGCTAGGAAATCCTTTTAAAGGATATTCTAGAACCCTCTAACCTTTTATACGTAAATTTTGCTCCTGATTTTGATCTCTTATTGAAACTTTTCTATCATTCCCAGAGGCTTCAGGGCTTAGGTTAGCTGGAGTTATGGTTTCCAGCCTCTTCTTTGCTCATCTAGACTGACCTTGCTCTAGCTGATGCCTTTTGCATGCTTTCCCTCAACTTGACACTCCTTACCAGTTTTTATCTCTGTCTTCCCAACCAGCTTTGTGTAGGGCAGCTTTCAGTGTGCATATCAGCTTGCAATGATGCTGCAAGATGCCCAGCGTTGAGTGCTAGACATGTTGAGGACTCTGTTCTCATAGACCAATTAATCTTCACTGCAGACTTGGGGACATGTTGTTCTACTTCCAACAGAGAGCACAGGGCTTAGTTGTATGGTCTCTGATCTCTGCTTACTTATAGCCTTGGAAGTAGAGTTGTGATTGAAACCCATAATCTAGTTCCAACCCTGCTTCCTAGGAGGCAAGATATACTGCCTGTCAGGTCAGGGTTGGGCAAGGAGATTGCACTAGGACTTTATCATTACAAAGCAAGACGGAAGCCTCTGTCTACGGTGACAGTAGTTCTTGCCCAGTACTGAGACCAGTGAGGGACAGTATGTGTGTAGTTCTGAACACCTGCAGAGTAGTTCGTTTGAAGGATGGAGACTCAGGCCAAGCCTTCCATTTCCACACACTTGTTTTGTGGCTTGGGATTCATTCCAGTGCTCAGTTCATTGCACTTCTAGCAGAAAATCCATTCTGTGTTACTGTAAATCATGGCAATGGTAGTTAGCTGTGTAGTTAATAATAAATAAAAATAACAATGACAGTGCTGCTCTTGGCTTTTTATGCACATTTAACTCTCCAGGCTTGACACACTCCTGTGAACCTGGAGGTTTCTCTCCCTATGGTTCGAGGAAACTAAAGTCAATGGGGTCAAGTCGTTTCTGAGAGTTCATGTCTAGAAAGTTGTAGAGCCATGACTCAGGCTCTGGTGGTCTTGCTGCAGTTTTTAGGATGTTCTATAACCCCACAGGGAAACTTTCTCCCTCTCCAGGTACCCCCATATTTGTTCTGGCTTTGTGTGGCCTTTTCCCACCTCCTACACTTACTTCCTCCCCATTCTCCCTCCTTCCTTCTCTCTTATCTTCCTCTCTTGTCTTCCTCTCATCACTCCTAAATGTTACTTTCTTCCTTCAGTCCTCAGGTGTCCTCTATTGCTTTAGCCTGGGTTGCTGAAAGTCTCATTCCAGGTACTGGGGCCCTTCCTGCCTTTCTGCCATGGTAGCCTCTGGCACCTGAGCATCTCTGGTATATGCATCTGCCCCTGCAGTAAGGCCCGAGTTGCCACCTTGCTACCAATTAAGCCCATGTATCATAATTGTACATTTTCCCACTAAAAATTAAATGATGAAGCTAACAGGGCTCCTGCTGAGAACAGATGTTCTTACTCTGGCCAGATGCTCCACATGCCGCCAATCTGCTGGAGCTAAGCATCAGTGAGATTCCTTTGTACTTGCATTTGAAGTGTTTCTGGTTGAAGAGTTCTTGGGAAGGGCTAAAAAATCATGCTGTCCTTGTATCAAGAACTGGGCACCACTTTCGAGGGGGTGTGAAGTAGCCATCCTTGGCACTTCACAATCCATCTGCTTCAGGGGGACATAATCCTGTTCCTATTTGAAAACTATCTTGGTTTGCATTTTATAATTAAGCATACAGATGCTTGCTTCTCTGGTTGTTTCCTTCTCTAGTTAATCTGGCAGCTAGCAATTCTATTTTCTACTTTCTTTTCTTATCTGTCTCTACTTGGAAAGCATAGAAGCCCTCCCCGCCATAAAGGAACTTTAAAGACTATGATCACACCATTCATCTGATTAATATTCAGTATGTGCCTTCTTTAAAAATTTTTTTAGATTTAATTATTTTTTATTTTATGTTTCTGCATGTTTTCGTCATGTAGGTACCGTGTGTGTGGTGAGGATCAGAAAAGGTCATCAGATCCTCTGAAACTGGAGTCATGATGGTTGTGAGTCACTATGTGGGATCTGGGAATCAAACTCTGGTCCTCTGCAAGAGCAGTGAGTGTTCTTAAATGCTGAATTACCCATCCAGCCTTTAATGTGTGCATTCTCTGTGTAAAGGTTTTTCACCTTAATGGAATTCACATTCAGGCCAAGGGAGCCAGAAAAAAAACATTACTAAAGAATGCAGCTGCTGCTCAGGGGAGAATAACAAGGGAACAAACAAAGAAGCTAGGAGAGAGACTAAAAGAGTTGCCTTGCACGAGACAGTCTTTCTGAAGAAACCTAAGGCGTGATCAGAGAGAAGCTTTCTAGAAAGCAAGACTGGCAAGCGTACTGTCCCTGAGGCATGGAGGTATTGAAAAGTTAGAGACTCAAGACAAAGGCGAACGAGGCCAGGCAGACTCAGGAAGGAAGGCATGACGCAATGTGGTCACAGACATGGGCATGGATCACATCTTCTGTTGTCTTTTGCTCCCAGAAAAATCAGTTGAACTTCAGATGTTTCCTGCAAGTTGTCCTAGAGCTCAGGGTCCTTTCTGGACCAATGGACTCTGAAGGTTCGTTAGGTTTACCGTTCACTGGTGGTTTCAGGCACATGTTCTCCTAAGTTCTAAGATAGAGAAGGTCACTTAGACTGTCTCATATAGACTATGAGTGGTTTTCTGTGAATCTGGCCTACAGACTCAATTGTAGGTGAAAGGAACCACAAATGTAGCTGGCATCTCCAGGCATCTTACGAAGGCACCAGTACCAAAGTCTTCTTAGTAATGTGCAGTCTGGGGACAGAGCAAAACTTGCAGCTCTCCTCGCATGCATTCCAGATAGAAGTATATGCATTAATTCACATTAATTGTTTGATTCAGGGTCTCACAGTGAAACCCTGGCTGTCCTGAATTTTGTGATGTAGATCAGACTAGCCTCTGACTCAGAAATCTGCCTGCCTCTGTGTCTCACGTACTGGAATTAGATGTGAGCACTATCACACCCTGCTTCCAGCGAGCTCTAAGAGCTGGTCACCTTTTCCTTCGTGTGGTGACTGCACAATCATCTACTCATTGTCTTCTACCTTCTACAGGTTAAGGCTCCCCAGGGGATCATGTGCTCAGGTCCCTCATGGGTTGTCTCGTACAGTGTTGTAGGTTTACTCTTTCTTTTTAACTTACTTTAAACTACGTGTATGTATGTGGTTTTCTGAAAGCAGGTACCCACAGAGGCTAGAGGTCTCAGATCTCCTGGAACTGGACCTGCAGGTAGCTGTGAGCCACCCAACGCAGGAACTGAGACTCAAACTTGGGTCCCTTAGAAGAATACTAAATGCTCATAGCACAGAGCCATATCTCCAGCCCTGATTTGCATTTTCTATATTCCTATTTGCATCCATACCTTCTATCATATATACAAGGTTTGCCAAAGATGCTTCCTTATCTCCTTTAGAGTTCAGAGTTTCCTGGGGATCATTTCTGTGTGATGGGTATCATTCTATTATTGTCTAATATAGTAAAAATCAATAGCAGATACTGTCAAACACTTACTTGGAGTTAGGTACTGTCCTAGCCACCATTTTAAAACATGTACTCACATAACAACTATTAAGGGCATCTTTCCCATTTCATATGCTCAGAAATCATGAATTAGAAAGCAATAGCATGACATAAGTAGTCAAAGGTGGCAGATCTATGCTTTGAAGTCAGACCTTTGTGACACTAGGGCACAAGATTCTTGATTACTGTATGATCAGCTTGTGTGTATGAGCTGTTCCTGGGACACCTTGGAGGAACTTGTTCTCTGTTATTTCTTTGATGTTAGGCAAAGCTATAGCCAAGAGTCAGGGACTTGATAAGGTTTACGATGATGTATATCTTTCAAGATAGACCAAGCAAGTGGTATGGAACAGAAAAAAAAAAGACAGAATCAAATCACAAAGTTGGAATATTTGCTTTATCACTTGACAAGCAGCATAGTACTTCTTTTCTTGTTAACCTAAAAAATGTGGGCCATTATAACTCCTGTATACAAGTTCTAGCATGTAGTGAGGGTAAGGCAAGAAATAGTATATATAATATAGAATGTCTAATTTAGATAATATTTTCCTAGGATATTTATTATGTCATTATTGTTATTAATACTTACTGCTATTTAAAGATGAAGTTCTACAGAAAGCAGCAGCATGAGTTGGGTCCATTATTAAAGAAACACAAAAGGCTCTAACAAGATGTAGCATACTATAGAGGGAAACCAGTCATCAAAGGCTCTGTGTTGAATGGTTCTACTTACATGGAACTATCAGAATAGAAACCTCTGTGCCAAGAGAAAGCCATTTGTGTAGGTTTTTAAGATGAGGACATTTATGGAGATAGGGAAGATGGGAATGAAGTTTGGGAAGTGAGGTAACAAAAAGTTCTGGTAATATTGGTTATGGTGATAGATGTACAACTTTGTGAACACACTAACCACCGAATCATATTTTAATTGATTTTATCAGAGTAACAGGTTTTGTTGTGGCATTTTCACACACACATTGTTTGGCTCAAGAATATTCTCTATTCTCAGATCTCTCCTCTGCCATGTGGTCAATCCCAGATGCATGTCAGCAGGTCTCCTTCTATCTCTCAAATAGTTTGTTAATTCCAAATCATAGACTTTTGAGGTAAGTGAACTGTGGGGTGCTGGGACTATATCTCATGAGAGTTTTTGTTGAAAATAAACTTCTGGTGCATGCTAAGAGAAAAGAACATGAATATGTTGCAGTCTATCAAGTCAAACTATGCGTTTCTCCAAATAATGTGTGCTGTCTTTTCTCTGTGAAAATACTCAGAAGAAAGTATTAAATTTTTCTTGTTGTTGTTGCTAAAAATCTAAAGGTGAAACAAACCCAGTAAAGAAAGTGAGACAGGAAAAGGGAAAAAAATCAGAAAACCAGGAATGCAGTTGCCTGCAAGTCTATCTAACTACCTTATGTTCAACAAGGCTTATGCTGCAGCCCTCTGTGGTCAGGATGAGGGATCTACTACAATCTGCCCACACACTCCTGTGAGGACTGCATGAAGAAGGGATGTGACCTTGACCCATGGGCCATCGATGTTTGAACAGTTATGAACTGAGACAAGAAGAGACAATATGGCTTTTGTGAAGTAAGTCACAGTGTTCACAGCTTAATTTACTGACCTAGTTAACTACAATCCCAAGCGTGTACCTCCCAGTGTGTAAGAGCCATTAGATTATATAGGGTTATAGGAAGATGTAGAACTAGCAGGGTCATAGCTATGATGCCTCTAATTTCTGAAAAGGGAAATAAAGTAATGAAAAGGCCTGCCTAGTGTTAAGGACCTTCAAAGATGACTGTTGAATGTGTTGTTGCTGAATGAATCTGACTGTAAAGATCTTGACTATGTGACTCTCACATAGTCAATAAGCTCAGCAGCTTACTTGAAGAAGTAGGCTGCAATGCCAGTAAAGGAATGGACTTGCTAGTGAGGGAAAGAGCCAGCAGGCTAATAAAGAGACCTTCTTTCTTCAATGTTCTTTATATAGGTTGTCAATAGAATGTCTGGTTCAGATTAAAGATAGATCTTCCCACCTCAAAGATTTGGATTAGAAATAGGTCTTCCCAATTAAAATGATTTCATTTAGGAAAAAAAAGTCCTCAAAGATTTGCCCAGCCTTTTGGGATTTAGTTAATACCAGATACAGTCAAGTTTACAAACAAGAATAGCCATCACAGTTATTGAGTTGAATTTCATTTAAAAATGAATTAAATTAATTTTGGCCTGGAATTAAGATGGACTTTCCAACCATTTCTGAAGTGACCTTATACATATGCTATTCATTTTATACTATAATTTGTTCAAAGAACATTCTCAGCAGTGACAATTATAAACTCAAAATAAGGATCAATTCCGGAAGATGTTCTAAATCCTTTTGCAGTATCCAATAGTCAGTCAAGGTTTAATTCTTTTTCTAAAAATTAAAAAAATTATGTGAATGTTGTATGATTGAGTATATGTGTGTGTGCCATATGCATGCAAGTGACCCAGAAGGGAACGTGGACATCAGATTTCCTGGAATTGGAGTTACAGGTAGTTATGAAGTGCCCCATATGGGTGTGGGAAATAGAACGTGGGTCCTCTGCAAGAGCAACAAGTGCTCTTAATCTGTAACCCATCTCTCTATCTCAAGACTTAATTCTTTAAGTAGAAATAAATAAGCCCATTTGGCCTCAGTAGTTTGCAAATGTACTTTTATCAATGGTAAAATTACATATACTAACGAATTCCTTGAAAATAGTTTTATTAATTATCAGTAAATGTTTGTTTATCTATTTATACTCCTATATACCCAAAATGACATAAAAATTCCCAGGCAAAATGGAATTGTGTGTGGGAAAAGTTCAAGAAATTATTTTATCTTAAACCATCCTTATCAATGACACCTGGATCTTTTTATCACCTCCCTGTCCGTGTTGACTCCCTTCAAAACAAACACAAGTCATGTTAAGGCAGGCTGGAAGCTGTCACTTACAGAGGATGGATGTGCTACCAAGCTCCAGGCTTATACAGATAATCTCTGCACATGGCTATCACAAAACTAGGTGAGAAGATATTAAAAGAAAAGTCAAGTTTGGAGCAACATCACAATCCCAGGCTGTGGACAACAGAAGTGAGATCATTCAGGACATGAATCAAAAATGTTAGCACCAATAAGGCAGGCTGCCAGGGTCAGAGTTTTTGGGACTGCAGAGAAAAAAAAAATAGCTTGATTCTAAATCTTCACTCTCTCAATATTCTCCCAGACCTGGCTAGGTGTAGCTGAATGCACCCTAGGTGTTTATACAGTCTGGGGACCCAAGGAGACTGCAGAAGGATAGAGCTAGATAGTAAAAAGTACAAAGAAACAAGGAAAACTGTGTATTTTGTTCTACCAAATGGACCAAATACTTTTGGTTGCAGTGATACATCTTGAGGCTATGCAACTTGAACGACATGCATTTAAAAGAGCATAACTTGTTTAACTTTAATATCTCACAGAATGTTCTGGGGAATCTTAGTAAAATGCTGATTCGAATTCAGCAGGCCTGAAGCAGAGGACTGTGTTTTTGCAGCCCATCTCCAAGTGATTCTAGTCAGAGGATTTCTGGTATAACAAGAACTTGAGGTGGGGGTGGGGTGGGAGGGACAAAGGAGGCTGCATTCTTAAAATAATCAAGCACTTTGCAGAAACCCGTCCAGTTGTCTGGATCTTCCCCATTCGTTAGCTAATTTAAGGAGACTTATTGTATTTGCAGAATGGTCTAATGCCCTTCAGAAAGGTAATTTTGCAAAGATGTAAAGGTCATGTAGTTTCATGTCACCTTGGCTTTCCCCACATCCTGTCTTATAGAAAGGACTGATATTCTGAAGACTGATATTAGGCTGGCATCAACCTAGTGAAGCAAGAAGCACACATACGTAGCCTGTTACCTGGGAACAGAGCAGCAATTCGTTCATAAATGAATGTCAATGAGGTATAATTTTCTGCTGTAGCAGAATTTCTACACCTGACAGTATTCCTAATATACTTTAATTAAGAGGTTAATCTGTTGTAGAAATTGCTTTTCTCTGAAGCCACCTGAAATCAATTTAAACTCAATTACAAGTGGTTAGCTATTGTTTATGTGGTTAAAGAGTAGAGAATACATTTTTGCTTGTCAGGAGCCATCAGAGCAAATTTTGAATGTCACGATCAGAGGAGAGCCGAAGAGTTGAGTGTTCTTTAATGGGCATGGAGAAACCATTAGAAAATGTAATCAGTCATATTTGATGACTTGACCTTGGGACTCAGCTAGAAAAGGGTCTAATCATGCCTGTCCCCTAAGTGCCACCAAGATTGCTCTGCTGAAATTAATTGATCATTACGTGCTTTCTGAGAGTCTAATATACCCTATTTGATGGAATATAAATTGCAAAAATAATCTGTAAATTATATAACAAGCTCCAGAATACATTTGCCCTCTGTCTCCTTAGCAGATATTAAATCTGACAGCTACTTTCAAAATGATCAAAATTGCTTAACTCTTTCAATAGTTTGGAATGCTCCAGTTTTACAAAGAAGAGAAAACTACATTTCAGTGTATGTGCCCAGTATATAAATTTGAATTTTACACCATTTTCTTGGAGAGATAAAAAGAGGAGGTCTGGAAAGGTTCTCTAGGGACTTTGAGTGTATCTTTTTATTCAATTGCTTCATAAGGTTCTTAGTTGCTATAAAAAGTTTGGATGTTTGTCAGAGATAATGAAAACTGTTTTGAAACCTGTCTGCTTCAATGTTGAGTATATGGGAGGATTACATATCCCCCTAATAGGTCAGACACTTTGCTAGTATGCTATCCTATTCCCTGATGTAGCCACTCACAAAGGTAGTGCACTCTGCTGGGTATTGTTGGGTTAAAGGTTATTAATTACCCTATCAGGTGTCACAGTGATGACTATAACTACCGCATCTGTTTGTGAACACCCCTTTTGGATCCTTACATTATGATATTATCATATACACATTTCACATTTGGCCAAAGTTGCTGAAAGTCTCTCTCTAGAACTCTTCTTTTAGAGAGGGCAAGAAATTAAAAAGAAGTTTCCTTTGGGCTGACACTTATGTTACAAATAAACCTTCCAGGATTTTTTTCCACGAATGTTGAATGGGTAACAACTGAGAAGAACTAGACCATCTGTTCTTGCCTAATTGGCATCATAAGGGAAGACCACATTTCTGGAGCCTTGGAAGAAGAACGTGGGATGAAGTAGGCTCAGGATGGTGTTTTTCACGAGTCTGTTCCTTACATGCCAGAACAGAGGGAGGCTTTCCAAGAGAGACACTCTGGGAACTGGACCCTAGAAAGCTAAAATCTTGGGAGCTGAATTAGGGATGACACTTATCTGTAATGACTGCAGTCATTATATTAGGGCTTTCAGTTACACTATAAATCTAAATGTTGGCTCTATCTTTCATCAGTTGTGAGCTTTTAAGTGGATTTTTGAGCCTCTTATGATGGTTAATCTCCACTGTCAGCTTCACTGGGTTTAAAGTCACCATGGAAACAGACTTCTAAATGTGTCTCTAAGAATGTTTCCAGATATGTTTAACTAAGGAAAGAAGACCCAACCTGAATGTGAAGAGCACCAGTCTCCAGGTTCAGAACTAATGAAAGACATGAGTGAAGTGTGATATGCTTCTGTCTTTGCTTCCAGAACGTGCAGGCAGTGTGGCCTGACACCTTACACTTCTGTGGTCAGGCCTTCTCTGAAAACTATGAACCCAAAGAAACACAACCTTTCTTAGGTTGCTTTTGCCAAGTGTTTTGTTCCAGCAATGAGAAAAGTCACAAATATTCTTCTTAAAAATCTCAGTTCTCCCAACTGTAAAATGGAGACGATAATGAAGACTACAGGAGAAATGTTCATAGCGTACATGGTAGAGTGCTAAGCGTGCATACTTTCTTTGCTAGTTTCTTTTTGCTGTGACAAAAATACCACAGCCAAAGAACCCACGGGCCAGGCAAGAAGCATATGCTTATAGTCCCAGCTCTCAGAGGAATAAAGTCAGCTTGAACTACATAGGGAAAACTTGTCTCAAGCCAAACGACCAACCAACCAACCAAACACAATGTATGGAGGGGGAACTTCAGAAGGTTTTGATACCAAAAGTATGGCTTAATAGAGTAGCTTACCTCAGGGGAACCAAGAAGCAGAGAGACAGACAGGGCAGAGAGGGAGGGAGGCGAGAGGAAAGAAAGGACTGAGATCGTTCACCCTGGTGAACTTTTTCCCTTTTATTGCATCTGGGCTCTGTGCATAGGAGATGGTACCACCAACATTCAGGGATTAGCTAATTCTTTCTGAAAATGCCCTCATAGAGATATCTAGGTATGTGATTTATTGGTCTTCTAGGTGCTTCTCAAACTAATCAAGCTCACAATCAAGATTAACCATTACACTAGCTAAGCTTTTATTCCAGTGAAGCAGCTTTGGTACCTGTCTTCTCTGAATTGTACTTTGCACAGTCTGGGAAGGAATTTTTTTTTTCTGGCTTGCAAAACATTTTATATGAAGAGTCATACAAAAATACTGAAATAAAACTGGATTTGATACTTCTCAAGTATTCTAATGACCACATCTCTAGGAGTAGAATTGGGTGAAGCATAAAGAAGGGTAGGAGAGGTCCAGGTGTGTACTGGTGGAGTCACAAACCAGCTCTGTAGGGTTGAGAGCAAGAATTCCTCCCTTCTGTGGCTCAATCCTTGTGTACAATAACAGGGTCGACCAGATGCCTAACTAAGGTACTCTAGGGCATTGGGAATGCTGACATTCTACTGTCTCACCATCATGATGCAATTATCCACAGACAGAGGATGGTATGGAAAGGCAACCTGGGAAGTTTACTGATTCATGCCAGTGAATGCAGGTTAAACCTCCTGTTTACAATATCATTACATACATAACGATATTTTAGTGTCAACTTCACAAAGCAGGACTAGGAACCATGTTTCCATTTCTTCTCCCGACTCTGTCCTGAGTGATGTTGATACCCACAAAAGTCTCTGTGTGGTCTATATACATGCTTTAGGAAATGTTCCTTGGCCCCAGTATGTCCCAGCTTTCCAGGATTCCCACCTCCACAGAGTCACCTGAGACCCTTTAGCACAGATGTCCTTTTGAGACACTCCACTCTTGCCCCCTAGCTTGCTTCAATCCTGTGAGTAGTCTTGAGCCACTGCTCCTTTTGATAGATTTCTGCTCAGAGTCAACTTTCATGGGACATAATACAGTGACCACTAAGCCCCAGGAAGGGCCTGTGCTTTGAACTTTAAACAAGTTGTAAGTGACAAGACAAAAGATTGAATACCCCTTTTGCTAAAGCCAAGGAAGAAAGCATTCCAGGACAAAGCTGCAAGGTGAACGGGTAGATTACAGGATGGGGTAGGACTGAGCAATGGACTGGCAGCTAATAGAATGTGTCCTTGACTAGTAGCACTAAATATTAAGTGGGAACAGGGGCAACTGAGGTGGCCCTGTCAGATGCATTATGATTCTCTCCTATGCTAAATCTATACATTCTCCTGGGGTGAAGACAGTGTGGAAGATGCAGTGGGGATTGGTTCTATCTGCCCTCTACTATTTACAAGAGGAAAGAGAACTGCTAGGGCACCAGAGAACAGTGGCATGGATACTTGTAGATGTTTGTAGCAACTTCACTGCAACCAGTCTTAGGACAGGAGAATGTGTAAATGGTCTTACTGCCCATTGGGCTGATTTCCGGCAGGGCATAAATTGCCATCTACTCTGGATCTCTACAGTTCCAAGGTCTAGAGTTCCATCAGAAGAATTGTGCCTTTCACATTGCTAGCATTAGTTTACATGAGACTTTGTATAAGCCACTGGGATTTGCTTGCCAAGGAGGCTGCCGTAGGTGAGTCCTATATTGAAAGTAACCCCAAATAAACTGCATGCTGGTGAAGTCTGATAGAACCACAGCTCTCTGACAGATTTAGTAGGACGTTGGTCTGGGGAGCTGAAGTCAGCCCACAGTGCTGACTTCATTTTATCTTGCTGGTCAATGGAAGACCTTGGAAATAGCCAAAGGCTCTATATAGTAACTTCCACACAAAGTTCAGCATCACCTTCCGTTGAGTCACTTACTTCAGGACCTGGCTACTGAATCAGAAGCAAGAATAGATACACACGCAGAGAACATGTGCAGACAAAGGCAATTCTGACTGAGGAAATAATCTTCATTGATTTAGTCACACAATGAAAGTTTTTACTCCTGCATAAAACACTGTAACAGCCAAAAAGCTTTTCTGCTTTATCCTCTGAACAATCTCTTTAACTCCGTTTCCCTGGAAATAGCAAGCACAGTCTGTCACATCACACTCCCCCTGTCAGTTGAATTTCTGCAATGGAACTTTGGGGTTGAATTTGTTTCGTTCAAAAAAATTTTTTTCCTTTAAATAGTCCATTTGTTCTTTCTCTTCATAATTCTTATATTTCTTCTTTAAATATATCAACCAAATCCAACTGAAAGTTTAAAGTACAAATTACATCACATGCAGACAGGATAAGAGGTGTCAGTTTTTTTCAGTAAAGCCACCAGAATACTTTACAAAAAGCAGCTAAAACCACAATTTCTCTCCTTCTTATGCAACTATTATCTTTGCTTTCTTCTAAATGTTTATTTGCTTGTAATAAAAGCTAACACTAATGTTTTTGGTTTGTTTTAGGGTGTTTAATCTCCTAAACTTGCTACACGGTCTTCCTTTTGTAATGATTGGAATATAATCTGTCCAATAAATGTACCATTGTGGCAGACTGAAAAACTGCTTTCAACACCCACAGCTCTGCCCACACACATCCTCTGTATGTGATTTTGCAGCTGCTCTCATGAGGGTGTGAAGATGATTTTCCAGTACCTAAAAGATGGCCGCCATTGTTTTGGCCAACAGAATATAACAGACAGGAAAGCCTCTGTTCCAAGCCTGGGCCTCACAGTCTTACATATTTATTGCCTCCCTGGAGCCCTGCTACAGACAGATTACCATGATGAGAAAAAAATCCAATTGAGCCTTCTAGTAGGGTAAAGCTTCTGTTTTGCAGCCATTGGATGTATACCTCCTAAACCAATCAGACCCCAGTTATCATACCAGCTTCCATGATGGATGAGAGTCCAGCTGAAACCAGAAGCTGGGCCTCTAGCTGTTATATAAGTTGCATAAAATATATTCACCTTTTAATCCAAAGAATTTTAGGGGTGGCTTGCTATAGAGCAATAGCTAATTAATACAGTTACTGATCTTATAATCATTTCTCTTTTCTTTTCAATTCAGGTCTTTTCAAACATTCTTTATTTTAAAAGAATGCTGTAGTATTGTCATCATGATGCAAGCAGTGCAACGGTTTTTGTTTGGTTTGAAGACAATGGTAATTAGATTGTGTGACCTGTAAACTTTTCAAAACACTGTGTGATTGAATGAGATTCTGGGGTCATCTTCACAGAATAATTATTGCCACAAACAAAACTATTTTGTAGTATGTAGTCGATTTATATCTCTATAATTGTTTTGTATATAAACGCACTTAGGAACAGTAAACATTTCCTTATGGAAATATTTGTACATGGTCTATAGACTCACAAAACCAGGCAAGTGCAAAACAGTATAACCAACCTGTTAGTTTTAGGTGCTTTGGCTTATTATTGGTATTGCCATTATTAGTGGTATTTTGTTGTTACTGAGGCCACACTAAGAAGAGAGTGGCTCATAGTTTTCAGAAGGTTGGGCCCATCGTTGCTTGGATCCATACCGTTGAGCACAACAGTTCACTGTTGGAATCTCAGAGAGCTAGTGCTGTCATGGCAGTTCTGTAGGCAGACAGCAGTGCAGGAACTCATGACCAAAGGTGCCTACCGCTAGTGACCTTCCTTCAGCTATGTCCTAACTCCAACATGCCCGCAAAATAACACTTCTATCTGGAGAACAATTAATCAGATCTTGAGCCTTTCCCATCCAAGCCTTAACAACTCCTTTCACTGATAAGTGAACTTAAGCTTAGCAAATGTATACATTTGAAAGATGTTCACAGGGTGATACAGTTCTACAGCAGTGGTCCAGACACGCTGTCCTTAAGATGCATATATTATGTCCACCACCTTTATTAACTGTGAAAGGGGACCCTCTATTGCTTTTCTCCATTATCAATCCTATAGAAACCCCCAGATTAGCAGCTTGATAGAACCCTATCCTGGGAAAGCCCCCTGCTCTAATGGCACTCTGCTTTCTTTCTTTTTTTCTCTGAAGGTCTTTATAATAAAACACTTGTCCCTAAAACCCACCCTCTGTTGTCTGTGAATTTCATTCTTTGAATTCCCAGGAACCAGGAGGTACCAATTCAGTAGACATTCTTCGAGACAATGAACATCCTGTCCTGCTGGACACTCAAGTTAAAGCCCACCTGAGGTGAAAAGAAAGGCCTTCTTCAAAACTCAAAGATACTCCATGTTTCCTGTGTTGCATAAACAGAGTGTGCAGTTACAGGATAAGGGCCTCTGTTTGTGTATTCGATCAGAAGCTTAGCAATGCTTTTCATTCTTTCCTGGCTGGAGGTCAGAGATATCTGAAGAAACTTTAGGTTCCTAGCCTGGATTCTTTATTCCCTTACCCTAAATGAGCACCTCTGCCAAAATTCTACTTAGAGATGGCACCCAAACTCCAATCCAGATGCTATTTCCCTCTTAGTTTTGGAATTGGATATTGGGTTTTCATGATGGATATAGATTATACCTGTTCCCCGATTCAGACCCTCTCCTAAGTGATTTTACACTCTCAGAGTTTGAAGAGGGTCTTTTATAGGGATTTGTAGCCTTGGATGCCATTGGGGACATATATCAGGACTATGCTGAGGTCCATTAAGGGAAAGCTATTTTTTCCTGATTAAAATAATGGAATACCTCTGGGTAGAGACATGATATTCCAGTCTGCAATAGACTAGAATGTTACATACCATTGTCTCTTCCCTTAGGAGAGAATCCAGCTGAGCTTGTCAATCACTTGCCCAGGAGTCTAGCCCTCCAGAAAAGCTGATCTATCTGAAGACAAGCTGATGAGACTCACGGAATAATTATTCCCTCAATGAGAAGATGTTCATGTCTTCCTCAAAGCTGTTTGCAGAGCTTCCGTAACGTGGCACTGCTTGGAGGCAGTCTGCTTTTCTGAGTTACTCAGGAAAGTGTTTTTCTATTTCTTTTGGATACTGATCAAAACCTGAGTATGTTTTCCCCACACTCTGAATTTTCTCATTCATTTTCTAAGCTCCGCACACCTTCCTCTGTGTTGCTGTGTGTCTGACACACAGCTGCTTGTCAACCTCCATCACTGAATCTGCTGGCTTTCCTGGGCTGTAAGCTCCAAACTAGGGCTTCTTTCATCCTTTCCTTATTCTCCTGGTAGTTGCAGAAATGGACATCTTGCCTACCCTATTCTTAGTTTTTAAGCTCATAAAACTGTCCCAAGAGTCCTCAGTTTCTAAATTCCTTTTATCAGTAAAACTAAGAGCCCCAAAGAGGAAACCCCAGTTTTCCTGGTAACAATGTGGTCTATTGCCCTCAGGGCAAAAGGGCTCCGTGTTCACCTCTGCACCATGAATCGTCCCCTACATCTGCTGCTCCTCCACACTTTTCCCAGGACTCTTTCTCCATAGCACTGTCCATGAAATCTGGAGCTATTATGCACTTTGAGGCTGGTTGGGCTGGTCCAAGTGATGATGTAAAATTAGGGAAATTTGTAGAATTGTATAATTTATAGTGATGATGTCATCATATAACAAAATTATGAATCCTTAAAGAGTTTATTAAACCATCATTTCATATATCTTATTAGTTGTAAGAATTTAGATGAACTCAGAGTTTCTCAAATAGGAATTAATAATTTACTAAAACACTCTTCAGTGTTTTTGAGTTGCTTCTCTGAAAGTGATGTCTAGTGAAGCATCTCAGATTAGACAGATTCACAAATATGTTTTACTGAAAGAGATTAGAATCTCAAGATGTTCTCTGAAGCAATTTGCAGTAACTCATCCTTTTTGTTGTTTCATGGTCAGATTCTTCTGGTAATAAGGTCTCTGTTATCCTATTTTTGCCTGGCTTGCTCCCCTACCAGGCCTTTCCTTTGCTGTCTAAACAAAAAGAAAAATGTGTGCACAGTCTTGTGCAACAGAATAGTGGATAGGACCACGCGGACATGCCAGGGTTCTGTCTTCTTAACAGTAGGTCATCTAACAACATGTCTATGAGAAGAGAATCTTGAGGTGAAGGATGTGGAAGGGAGAAAGAATTTGATCTGAGATAATGCAAAGAATTATAAAAGCCATGTTGATGTGAATAGCTGATGATAACAGAAATTCATTCATTCACCCAGGATATTCATTCATTCATCCACTAGATTTTGATTAGCATCTCTCAAGTCTTCTGTGAACCAGGCAGCAATTTGTGTATTGGAGATAGAGCAGTGAAGACAGGTAACACCCTCATCTAACATGAAAGCTTGCAGTCTTCAGTGTGGAGATACAGACAATAAGTTAACATGTATCATGTCACCTGGTTATAAGAGCCCAAAGTTAGAATGACAGTGACAAACTGAGGGGGAAAAATACACTTGCACACTCACACAAACATGCACACAGATACACATACACATACATACAGACACACACAGAGACACACAGCCACACACACCTAAGCATACACATATACACACATACATATACATACACATATATATACATATACACACAGAGACACACAGACAAAAAGATACACATACACCTACATATACACATACACACATACACACATATGCATACATACACATATATACACATACACATGGACACACATGCAAACAGATACACATACACACATACATACACCTACATATACACATACACACATACACACACAGACACATATACACACACATATGCATACATACACATACACACACAGAGACACACATATACACAGACACACAGACACATACCTATGTATACACATATACACATACATATATACTACACATATGTATACACACATACACAAACATACACACATCTATGCGTACACATACACATACAAACACACATATACATATACACATATACACATAAACACATATCACACATACACACATACACACATATACACATATGCATACACATACACATATACACACATACACACATGCACATACACACACGTGTATATGAACAGAGTATAAATATAAACTTGGGGAGTGAAATTTTGAGAACATTAACTCTTTTAGAAAAAAATGAAGACATTTCCAACTGTTTGGGGCAACAGTTCCGATCTGTGAGTCTCAGCTTGCTGCAAACACCCTGCTGTGTATTTATACACCATTAGCCATGGCACCTGGAGAGGTAGCATACAGACTATGACCCTGGAGGTCACCTTGCCCTTCACTGTTTGGGGCGGGTGACGTCAGTCGGCAAGGCTGACATGATTCAGTGCTGTGTTCTGCCTTTGTTGGCCTCCTGCTATTGTTTTTCTCCTCACACTCTAGTTAATCATTTGTTTGAGTTAAACTCACCCACTCACACTTTTATTAAGTCTCTCCCCACAGTTTCATCTACGCCAACTCCACTGGGGAAAGGAAGGTGGAGGTTATGTATCTATTAGCACTCTGGGGCCTGTGTTCTTTACATCCACCCTATCCTTAAGAAGCCAACACTTTGGATTGAGGGGCCAAAATGACTGAACACTGTTTAGGGGATAGATCCAAAGTTATCTCTAGGCCCAAGGGCACAACTTATCATTCTGCATGCAAGGAAATGAATGCAACTGTAACAGCTTGGTTCTGTGAAAGCATAACAAAATGGAAAGGTTCCATACTGAGTTGTTAATTTGAATCCACACCTTCACTTAACAGCAGAGAGGAGGATACCCAGGATTGGAGGAGAAATGCAAGAAGGGTACAGATCAGGAATCACCAGGATTTCAAAGACTCTGGTTGCTTGCAAATTTCTTTGTAGCCCTATGCTTCTGAGTTGAAAAGTCACTTCCAAGATGCACAGATGTAAAGGGAGGGTCTTAAGGGATCCCTACTCTGTGTGAGTGCAAACAGAAGATTCTTATCAATGCTTTCTTTTTCTTTTATTTCCCCCAAAGTGTCTTTCATGGCTTTGCAGCAAACACAAGCAAGGCAGGCCTTCCAGACCTGACTGGCTCCCTCTGCATGGTAAGCCTTTCTTCTACCTGGCCCTTCAGAGGACTTTGCCCTCAAACACCGAGAAAGGCCTGATCTCGTTGTCCACAGCCCACTTCTAACAAGACTCCAAGTGAAATTTCAGCCCAGACTAGAGTCTTTCAAAGCCAGGCCGAGCCAAAGCTGGGCCCAGCTTGCAGGAACTACTAATGACTTGCTGGTAGCGACCCAAGTCTGAGAAGCCTACAAACACTTGAAATAGGGCCTTGGAATCAGAAAAGAAGTTTCTTCTCTTCCTTCATTGCTTCACCATCTGGAGAGCTTTTATAATCCTTCTTGCACTATGATTATATTTTTTATGCCATAGAGTCTGCTAATTAATTGTAATTACCAAGAACAGGAAATTTCAGTATGACCAGATCATGTTTATCCAGAACGGCAAAGTTGGGGAACTGTTCTTTATGAAAAATACTTGGAACTGTAGGATTTTAAAAGCTGGATAGAGCTTCGGAAATGAGTGGGTTCAGACAGCTCCTAGAGTAGTTTAGGAGACTGGAGTAAGTGAACCTAGGATTCAGGACTATCTAAGTATCTGAGTGAGGGAGCAATGGCTTCCATCTTCCTAGTCTGGAGATGACCGTGTGTTCCTCAACCTGAGGACTAGGGGCACCCAGAAAGGCCACACCTCTGTATCTGGGTGGAGTCATCAAACTTACGATGGAGTTTAGTCAAAGTGTCTCATTGCATCACTTCATCTCTGTTAATGTCCAAGGCCTTTGGACATAGTGTTCTTTTCTACGTGACCAATAAATTCTCAAGAAGAAAAACTAACCCAAACAACTAGCTGGTGTTTTAGAGAAAAAAATAGAAATCAGGGTGACTGGAATTTTTTAATTGAATTAAGTAGCTGTTCATGCGTCCTGTGACACCCATAATCATGTCTAGATGGAGTTGCTCCTTGCTGGGATTGAGGCACAGAATCTCGGACATTGTGTGGCAGCTCTGTCATATAACTTGCAGTGCTTGGTCTCACTTTTAGAGTTAAGGGAAACTTCTTGTAACTAGCTTGTAAACTGTTAGTCTTTGAAATAGTAAGTTTTCATTTATCATTCACGTATTAAAAATGTTGTGTGTGAAATCTCAAAGTGTAGGACAGACAAGGCAACATCTTATGTTTCCAGTGACCATCTTTCTCTTACCACAAGCAATAAATAGAAAATCTAGTCAGTCTTAAAACAGCATCAGCACGAAACTCATTCCTATTCGAGTGCTGCCTGGCTCACCGATATCCTCACCTGGAGTATCAGAGGCTCAGCACACAGGCTTAGATTTACATCTGTTGGCAGTGTCACACCTGTGACCTTATGAGACATGTGCTATGCTTTGTGTTTGTGCATGTGTGCACTGGATTCTACATACATCTATGAAGGGCATAGGTCAACATCAGGAGTCTTCCTCTGTTATTCTTTATTAATCAATTTATTGCTTGGTTGGTTGAGACAGGGTGTCTTAGTGAACTTGGGGCTTATTAATTTGGCTAGTCTAACTAACCAATAAGCTTCTAGGGGTTCCATGTCCTTGCTTTTCCCAACACTAGATTGTAAGCATGCACCACCATGCCTGTCTTTTTCACATGGTTACTGCATAATACACACACACACACACACACACACACACATCCCACAACACTTCAATAGCTTTATACTGTTGGTTAAATTTCAAAGTCCTTTGCAGGACATTAAAGACTCTGTACTCTCCCTGGCACCTTCACTTTATTGCCCTTGAGGTCATAGTTCTCCTAAGATTTCTGTTTCTGTACTTGTGATTTTCTGTCTGTAATGCCCTGGAAAATTGTGCCTTTTCATGTGGCCTACAGGAGACTGGGACTTCCCAGCAAGGTCCTATGTCTGTGCCTTAACATTCTATCCCCAGAATAAGAACTTGGCACAAATTCAGCATCCAGTACAATTTTTTTTTTTGAGTGAATGAATAGGAAAAAGTTTAAACATACTGCTGAACATGATTTGCATTGAACTAGAAATCAAATTTTCTTTCCTTATTAGAAGGTGATACACTCTGAGTTCAAGTCATTTTGGGACCACATGTATAAGGGCACGACACGAGTCGTGGACATCAAATCCTGCTTTGGAGAATCAGTCAGAAGCAGGCAGTGCTGCTAGAATATGGAATAACCACAAAGCGAGGCTGCTTAAAAGAGGTAAACTAAGGCACGAGTCTGCTTCCTGGATTCTTTGCCTGCCCTTCTGACTCATCCAGTGTAGTCTGTATATATTTCTGAGATTTTTTTCTTTTAGTGCTCTTTTTTGCTGACAATCAAATGCCCAAATGATCCTTGCCACCTACACATGAACTACAAACAAATTATCAAACTCTTACAGTCTTCCCAAAGAATCTAGTCTGTAACTTTTAAGATGTGTGCTCTCGGGATTCTCTCCCTTTGGGGAGCCTCTTACATCCACTAGCTGTTGTTATTCTGTTCTGGCAAGAACTCTAAGAGCTATGTTGTAAGGCAGTAGCCATCCTTGGTTCTTGGAGCACCCATTCCTGCTGGAACATGACATGCCAGCTGAATCTGAGGAGGCAGGTACTGGTATTTCAGAGAGAGCTCTGTTTTTCACTTCTCATGAGACCCTTGTTGTACAGACCATTGTTTGCTATTATACTTCCAGGGCCATTCTGCCTCCAGGTACTTCCAGAAAACACTTAGAATTCTCTATCCTGGATTCTTCTTGTCCTATACTTCCAAGTTAATCAGAGTTTTTTTTTGTTTTGTTTTGTTTTAAGTTTAACTTCCATTGTCTTCCAAAGTCTGTCCACTCACTACTCTACAGCAGAGCTTACCATTCATAACTTAGCAGAATCAAGTTCTGTGAGGAGTTTGCTGAAATGCAGGTAGATTTCTGAGCTTGTCTTTGAGAGCTATGCATTTTAAATCTGGCTGCTTCTGCTGCAGGCACTTCACTGACTATACTGAGAAACACTTGGATTGTAATCACCAACAGTCCTTCTGCATTCATCCATTCTCCATTCCTCCATTCAGCTACTCACATACAGGCTTTCTTTAACATAAAAGATTTAATAACAAGGATTGTATTTGACAGGAGCAATTGATTTGTGGGTTATGTTTACTGTTATTACTTACAAACTATTGTTTTCTAAGCCTTATTAAGGATAAAAACAGGCTTATGTCTACTCTACACAGCTCTATGAAGCAGCTTGGAATGAAAGGCTTATTTGGCTTTTCATTGGGTAATGAAGAAATGTGAAAAAATTCTTTCCTTACAATCTGACAGAAAAGGAAATGCTTCTTTAAGTTAGATGTGTGCCTTTGTTCAAAGATGCTTCTCTACAACTTGGACTGAATTGTTGGTAGCATATTGCATATAAAGACGGGGAAACCTGAACCAGGTCCATATGATGACCACATGTGGTTGTAGGATGCTAAGTGCACCTCTGCTTAGAGCCAGAGCAGGTTATGTCTCTAGGACTCTATCAACCTCCTCCATCAATTCTCTTTGGTCCTCTGACTCACTGAAATGCAAATGTCAGACTGGGCCCAAGTCAAAAAGACCTGCGTACAGGTTTATCCTAGTAAAGCTATGAGTTTGTGTACTCATAGAATCCCATTCTTAAGATTACTAAAAGTTCTCCAGGAAACGTGTTTGTTGTTGTTGACTTTCCTCCATGACACTCTGATAGTCATGGGTGCTCTACATGGCTCCAACCCTCTGCTGCCCTCAGTAGGTCCTTTGCTTATTTCTGCCACCTGGCCTGCCTAGCCCTATGGATACCAGAAAAGATAAAGGTCTTCCCCCTGAGATTGAGCATATGTTTGGGTCATGTGATTTGTGTATATTTAGCTATTCCTTTTTGTTCTGTTTCTAGGCAGGTGTTGTGACCTCTTTTCAGCTATGGTTGGTATGGTGTGGTTCTTCTTTCCTCTCTGGCCACCATCTTTCTCCCCTTCTGCTTAAAACAACAATGCTCTGAGGTAGGAGGAGTTGGCTGTTTTGATAAAGACAGAATGACTTAATCCTAAGCATGTGAAATTTGGTGTGAAATAGGTGTGGATTTTCATCCCCACTCTCTTTGCTACTGGCTCTTTGAACTTGGCTAATACTTTTCTGTTTTTCTCTCTACGAAAAGAGCATTATGTAATAACAGGCCAACCAGACTGACTCACAGATGATGCTTCGTACTGGCTTTCTTCCCTTGGAGTCTTTTCACTCTGAGTAAGCGGCCACAGCCACAGCTTTCCTGCTATAGGAGTTATCAGTCAGTGTTAGAGATGTTTGTTATCTATGTCCTCTCTTCCTTCTCCTGTCTTTCCTCTGTGGTCTGTGCTCTCTTACATTTAAAAATTATGTTTAGTGAGTAAGATAAGCAATTAGTTCTTCCAGCACTGATGCAAAGGGCTTCCATCAGCCTGCAAGCTTAGGTAGTAGCATCCTCACAGTCTGAGGTGAAAACTACATAAAACCTCAATTATATGAAAACTAGGCAGGCCTACCTTGTTGAATAACCCAGAGTCTGGAAGGATTCCTTGGAAGACTGGGTTCTAGTTTCTAAACATAATAGCTAGCTAAATGTTTTTCTATTAACAACATTGCAGGTTAGGGCCGGTTCTGTCTTTAATCCCATTTGTTGGATCCTTCCATGTCAGACAGTTAATGCATGATGTCATGTACCTAACTATCAGAACAATCTTAGCTATAAGACTATCATCCACTGAGACTCAGCTGAAGTATCTCACTTAAGGTCACACAGATAGCAGATGTCCTAGCTGAAATTTGAATCAAGTTCTGACTGGACACAGTATGTGCTTGGTTCTCCTGTCTCTGAAAAAAATCAAGGAATCCCAAGGTCCAACCATGCGTCAGATCAGCCTGCAGGGTCTGCAGCACTAAAGACCATTGGATTGTTTGGGTCACCATTGCCCTATGGAGTCTCCTAAAGGGTGAGTAGAAGGCAGTTGTAACCATGCCACCATAAAACAGCAACGTCAGATCATGACCCTTTGCCTGTTACTGTTCAGTGTTGATTGATAAATTACATTTTCAAAGATTACATCAGTAATTCATGCTTTATTACTCCCGAATTAGTATAATGCTTCAAATCATCTTGTTGTAATTCAGCATAATTATCTGTAATTAAAAATAAATTCCTGTAGGGTGAGAATATTAATTCCAATTCAAATCTCTTTATTTCAGTGTGGCTTTGAACGAATCGGTGCCCGACTCTTACGCAACAGCGCTGAGCACGGCCTGTGGCAGGATCTTCGCTTACTCTGATGTGTTTGTGCTTTGTACTCTTTTTGTGAGTTCCAGCCCTCATCCACCCTTGCTGACCTACTTGGTGTTCTTACAGGTACTAGCTTGCATTGTCGTTGTTGTTATTATTATTAGATTAATTCACTTGTAGATTGTGATGAAAGCTGTGGAAGGTATTGAAGGGCAAACTTCACTCAGGCACATATGTCTAGACTGTGAGCTTCCCCCCTCTCCTCTCCCCTTCCCTACCATCAGTATCAGCACTATTGAGAACTTGCTTCATCTCTGAGACTGAGAGGACCAGGAATCTAGTTTTAACCGGGCCTTCCCTGTTTCTGGTGGCTGGTAGTGTTAACCGCCCAAGAGGAGTGAAGAATCCTGCCCTGGCAGATGCTCTTGAATATGTTGTAAGCTCTCTCAGCACTCTGACTGCAGAAAGGGTAACAACAGATCCTTGAAACTCTGAACTTGTTGCCTTCCCTGGGTGTTAACACCTGCCCGGGTTGCAGACCAAGTATCTTTTTGCTCCTGTGGGAGCAAGGTGGAGACTGGTGGCACTGTCACCTTCCAGGTGTCAGGGTGGAGACCCAGCTGGGGATGCCCCCAGGGAAATGCTCCCAGTTGTCTGAAAACATTAAAGCAGAGTCAGGAGGTGATAGAAGAGGTGGCTTCTCTCACAAGGTGCATACCTATGATGAGCTAGCAGTGCTGCCTGCCCACTTGTCTCAGCCTGGGGGACCTTTGCAGGCCACTATTGCAGTGCTAGAGTATGGTGACAGATAAGGCAATTTGGTGCTCAAAGTGTCTAGAAATCAATCCGCTGCCAGAGTTACTTCCTAAACGGTTCCATTTAAGAAGTGTTATTTCTCAGCCAGATAAATGTAGTTGGAGTTGGTATTTTAGTTATGTTACCATGCTGAAGTTTTATTACGCGAGACAGACATTATTAAGATTCAAAAAAAAAAGTTCTCACCTAAGCCCAAATCCCTCTCCAGTAAATGTTCCCATGCACATGTTTACTGCCATAATTAATCACCACATGGCCTTCTTTTAGTGAGCATCCTTTGTTGGTACATGTATACATGTATACATGTATTATTCATTCATTGAACTTTTGAAGAAATGCACAGAAATCTGTCCTGTAAAGACCAGGGCACTGTGCATTCCTTTCTGAGCCACACAGTGAAAATACCGGTCCTTCCATCCTCTTTGTATAAAGAGGAATGTCTGACGGCATCAGACAAGTTTGGGGAAATGAATTCCCATGTCTTGCTTTCCCTGGGCACACAGGCTCTGCTCTGCTCTCCACCTGCCAGTTGTTAAGGTTTGTTGGAGTCAGTGAAAATGAATGATTCCATTCTGAATGTTAACAGTGGAGTGACCTGCCTATTTTTTGGGTAAAATATCTGGGAGCTGTTTGCTGATAGATCTGCTCTACATGCCCCCGAGCCCAGCTTCTCTATCAATCAGATATCTTGAGTCTCTTCTCTCTGATCTTTTTATATCCTCAAGGGTTTACTGCTCTGATGCTGAGGGTCGCTGCTATTTCATATCCTTATAAAAAGTTCAACCTTCTTGCATTTTGCCTTTCCCAGTTGTGATTCATCCCCTTGTTCTCAGAGCAGGGTAGGACAGAACACTTTCTGTTTCTTCTAAAAGTACAGGTTGGTCTATAAGTTTCACCCATTTTCTGGTGTCACTGACTTCAACTATAGACTTCCTCGATCAGCAGCTGCATGGTTCAACCAGGCTTCTAATAAGACAGTAGCAGTGACTAGCTGATCAAGTTCTGCTTCCACCATCTGATCCCTCCACTTCCCAAGGCAACTAATTCCTTAGACCTGGGACAGGCACTGGGCAGGAATCTAGTATCTACTAAGCTTGTTGCCTATGAGATACTGACAAAAAAAACCATACTCCATTCAGGTCAGGAAATGGTTAGCTAGAACAGCTAAAATTTATCTTTGGAGAGTTGAAGTACAGATGATGGCCAGTACCTACTAGCTCTGTAAGCATAACCCATGAAGAAAGTCTAGGACACTACAGCATCCTGATAGCAGCTAAAACATTTTAAGGGAGAAACATCTTGGGGGTGGGGGTTGTGGAGCAGTGCTGAGTCCTGCATGGCCACTGCAAAAGGGACAATGTGACACAAGTCCCACCCCTGGAGCAGAGTTAGCAGGGAGTAGGCCTCCACAAGTGCCCACAGTTGCTGTGGGTATGGGGCTTGTTTGTATAATAATGTACATATTTTAATGCTGCTCATGTGGAGAATGTTTTCTCCCCCCCTCCCCCCTCCCCGCTAAGGTTAATGACCCCATGATAATTAGAAGCAGCATGAGTCTGGGAGGCAAGGGTGTGTCTAATGTTCTTAGCAAAATGGTAAATGCTATTACCTTCAGGGCAGCCCTTAAGGCTGTGGGAAAGAACTCTGAAAACATGAGTTCAAGAATGTATAATTTTTCATTTATACAAACTATAAGGATGCAATATTAACAGCATGAGGGGATTCATGGACCTAAAAGAACAAAGGCAGCTGCACTAATGAGCCACCTTGTCAGAAAGATGCACAGGCAGGTATATTTCTGAGCTCAAGATCAGCCCGGGACAGAGAAAGTTTAGGTCTAGGTCTAGTGGGAATGGTAATCTCAGGACAGTTTCCCAACCAGCTAAACTTATTGTTTGTGCTTACAAAGGCAGGCAGATCTCTGAGCTCATTTGCTACATTAAAAAAAAAAAATCTACTTAGTGTCTTTTTCTAAGAATCAAGGGGCTGATGTCATAAAAAGCTGATTCCTGGGATAATCAGAAGGGAACCTGGAGTAATGATTGAATTATATATAAATAAAAGAATTGGCTTTGGTCTGCAAGAACTGAGTTATCTACACAGTTGTCTGGAGAGCCAGCTCAAGCAAAACACAGAGATGTCAATTTGTACCCATGTTTGACATTTAATTGTTTCATTGCTGCTCCCAAACACACCTTCCTCAGGAACTCCTCTCCAAGCTGAAGCTGATCCTTGGCAGCGGCTAAGGAGAGGTGTGATTGTTTGGTGGTTGAATTTGCCTTGATGCCCTTCATCTACCTCCATTACTTTCAGGATTTTCTTTTTCCTTTGCTGCTAACAAAGTTCACCAAGGACTCTCTCTTCAGGGTACTTCCATTGATCTGTGCCAATAAATGTGTCCACAGCTCCCCAAAGTCCTCTCCTATGGCTTTCCTTGGCATAAGCCATATACTTCTCCGTCCCATACTAAGCAGCTCCGTGTATAGCTGTGTTACCCAGCTAATCCCATGTAGTAAGCCCTGACTTCAGATTCCATATATCTGATGTGACAGAACAGAGGCAGCAAAGTGGTCAAAACTGAGAAGCATTCAGTTCCCTCCCCAATCCAAAGCCTCCATGAATCTGTTATATGTAAGACAAAAAAAAAAGTTTGGAAAGGACATTACCCCATTCCCAGAATCTGTACTCACTCATTGGTCAAAGCTAAAGAGAGGTCAGTCAACTCCTCCTCGTTGACAACTCTTAGCTCTAGTCCTTCACTGGACAGTCTTTGTCAGTAATAGTGCTGTCTGACCCTTGATGTCATTTGGTTTTAGGCTCATTGGTAGAGACAGAATGGAGGAGCTATATATATTCCATATATATATATATATATATATATATATATATGGAATGTATATGTAAGATCAGAATTTATTTATAAAATCAATGCTGGAGAGGAGATTCATAAAAAGATATTAAGGATGGTATCCAGCAGTGTAAGTGCATTTGATTAAGAAAAGACCATTGCTGGTCTCCTCAAAGCCAAAGTCAGAAGGAAAGAGTAAAGAGGTTAGTGATGGTCATTGTGGGTATTAAAGATTCCATGTAATTATTGACAAGATGCAAGAACAACACAGCAGCTCTAGAAATGTAAAACTTTGACTATTGTCACCATATTTAAAATTACAAAGAGCTATGAAAGAGAGTTTGTAAAGGGTTAAACTGCAAATAAGAGAGGAAAATTGACAAGTTCAAAAGGGAAGCACTGTACCTATAACAAATCTGAAAGGGAAGATGGGGGCTACTAACTGCCCTGGGACAAGACAAGTTTTCCCGCTGGGGAGAGATTGCTTGCTTCTAAGATTTGTGAACTCTGAATTTTGTCTAAATGTAATGTTTTCTTTCAGAATGGATGGAATCTTAAAAAAAAAAAAGACTTACCAATGGTAGCAGTAACCATGCCCCTATAGTAAATTTGATTGTTTTAAGTATCTGTGCCACTGTTTTCTCTTTCCAATGTTTTTAGGAATAACACTCACAAAATCACTACCTCAAGTTTATGTGAAGAAACTCAATTCACAGAAAATTGTACGTAACCATCACTAAATATTATTTGCAAGGATGGATATGATCAACTGAGAACACAGCTTCTGTCTGTAAAGCCCACATGCCTGAACCCACAACCGCGGAGACCTCCAGGTAGATTCTGTTTGTGTCCTGCATCCCGTCCTTCTTAGGAGTCTCTGTAAATGGATCTATTTCCATTTCTCGAACTGGAAATATTTGCTTTTGACTGAATCACTGAGCAACCCTTGAAGGAAACCAGGAAAAATATTTCAGATCCCTGTATTTGAAGTACCATATCTTCTTTCTCCTATTGTCTCCAGGTCCATGCCTCCTACAGTTCCATAAGCTTTGTGGTAGTTTTGCCTCCTTAGCTTAGTTTCTATTGGGAGCACCATAATGTCCAAACTCCCTGAGTTAGTTCACTGGTGGTAGCCACCGTGTGTCTAGTCCCCCACTCTAGTATCTCTCAATCTCTTCTTGCTAGTCAGCATCTTCTTCCATAATCAAACTCCCTTGCTCATAGAACTTCCTATAACACACAACTGTGCAGTTTCTTTCTTTACCGTTTACCATGGGTTCGTTATATTTATTTGAAGGGGAAGGTTTCAATTATATTGCAGCTGGCTCATTCTTTTAAACTCCCACTCACTACCTGCTCTACTCACCCAGACTTCTAAATCTTAGTAAACTGTGTGGAAGGAAAATAGTAAAATATTCTGGGCTGGACCAACTGTATGACTCTTTGCAAATAAGAACTAATTGTCTAAAAGAGAATTTAAGCTCTGAGGGTAGCGAGAGATCAGTAGTAATGCTGCATCAATGACCTTTGAAGCTGCAAAAATTTTGGCAAGACTTTAATTTTCCAGATGTGGCCTGGAGGAAGGGAACTAATTTTCTCAGGATCATTTAATTAGCTAGTGAAGGTCTCCTTCATTCCTAGACAAGACCTCACATGTAACCCTCTCTCCCTTGGTTTTTGGTTTCTACTACAACGATGTAGACACATCTATATCTATGTCATATCTATGTGCAATGTAGTACACATACCTGGATGATCTAAGACAGACTATCTGGGGTTAGACCAGGGAACCCAAGACCAGACCTTGACTTCCCTCATTTTTTCCTGTATAAGGCACTACATTTTCAAAGACTGATCCCAGGTTTTATAATAAGAAAAGGGACCAGGTGGATCTACTAAGTTTTCATAGCAGAAATAAGGCTCCACACTGGAAGAAAGGTGTGCGGGTGCCAGGCTACTGCCCTCAGCTCCAGGCCTGTGTCTTTGAGAAGAACTCAGCAAACCTAGAAACTGCTTTTGTTTGTATGTTGAGGTGGAGGAGGAGGAAGAGGAGGAGGAGGAGGAGGAGGAGGAGGGGGAGGAGGAGGGGGGGGAGGGGCAGGAGGGGGAGGAGGCGGAGGAGGAGACTGGCTTGAAGCAATACCTGGAGCATCCTCTGGGGAGCTGTGAGTCAGGCCTTCAGCATGACCAATTGGAATCCTTGATGCACTTGGAAATGATTCAAGGACACAGCTGAGATCTCAGAATGCCAGGCTATAAGAGCAAACCACAGTTCCTGGCAGAGAACAGGACCTGTATCAATGGCAGGAGGTCATCATGACTTGTATAGCAGCAGAGTCACTACTATCAGCAAAAGAGAAGGAGGTAGGATTCAATGCCCTGGAATCATTCCCTGTGAGAGCATACTGACAGCCATGGTGGTAGGAGCCAGTGGTCCAGAATATCTACTAAGGCACTACCAAGTTCACTAATTGGCTGGGTGTACTGGTGGGTGGCTACCCATCTGTCTGATACATAAGGTGGCAGATCTAGGTAGATAAAATGGCAAATAAGGTGTAGACCTTAGCTACAGACTTACTTGAAAGAAGGAAAATGAATGCTAGAGCTGTCTCTAGTTCCTCCATGGGAAACATCCATTTCTGAGTTCAGCTCAGGTGTTCCTTCATCTTTTGATCCCCCTGGGGAGTAAAATACTGGCCAACTTAATGTATACGGAGACTAGGGTTCTTCTAGTCTTCCAAGGTTAGGCAGATGCCCAAGGTTAGGCAGAGCTCATAACTATGCTGATTTTATGTCTCTTCAAAGCCTTCTGTTTGTCAGGACAATACAAATGGAGAAGCAGGATGTCACTGAGAGTTATCAGGCATCTCAAATTTCGAAGGAGATGTCTGCATCTGCACTCCTGAGACTTTTGTAGAAACTCAAGTTACAGGACAGACAGTAGGCTTCATGAATGACAGAAAAGGTCCCTGGAGGACGCCAACAAGCAGGGGCAGACAGAACAGTTACCTTCCTCCAGGTAGGCCAGGAAGCATTGTTGATATGACAAAGCACACTTTTGTTGGTCTATTTGTTGTCTGAGGCCTTTCAGGCTTTCTTGTTGGGAAGGTAATATTGAAAGAGGGTATCTCAGACTAAGTGGCTGATGCATCTAGAAGGGGTTGTAGTGAACAAAGTACCAAGAGGCTTGATACCTTGGCAAATGCTTCCTGCCCATCATGCTACAGCCTGGATTCAGGAGGGAGTAATGAATGATGATGAGTCCTTCTTGAGTTGCAAGAAACAAAGGATACAGCAGAGGGTATTCTCTCCAATGAGGCCCCTGCATGATTAGAATTGGAGGAGACCGCTGTTGGAGACCATTTGACTCCGAGGACCCCTAGTCTCCATGTACATGCACTGTCCTGTGGTTTCTCATAAGGCTGCTCAGCCAACCTCAGGTTCTGCTGCTCTGGATGTGTGATCTTGAGCTTCTCCTCTCACCACCTTTGCCTTAATAGACATCTCTCCATTATGTTGTGTGCTTAATTTGTAGTTTTAGCTTTCTGGCCATTTTGGCTTGTACTTAACTAAAGATGGTTGAGGCTACTCATGATCTTACCAGTATACCTTTCAACCCTTGCCCCTTTAGCAAACAGCCAGAGTTTCTTGTATATTTCTCAACTAAAACTCCTGTGGGCAGGGATGTGACTGGCACAGTGAATCCATCCTTAAACCCACCTTTTCATCTGGAACATCTGATCAGCCCAGGATGCCATGCCCGAGTCACGTGTCTATGTTTGGTTCAAACATTTGAAGACAAAGATAACAAGGATATACCTAGATTTGCTATTTTGACAGGGACACTGGGCAGAATAATATTCTGTAGGAAAGGACTTAATTAAACATTGTTCTACCTTGGGTCTCAAGACTTAAAAAGCTAAGTTAAATTGAAGGGTAAAGCAACGGTTCCAATCACAGGCATTTCATACCCTCAGTTATTGAGATTAGGCAACTTAAAACATGGGGAAATTTTGGAGTGCCTTTGGTAAGTTATAGAGGATAAAATACAATATTTCTAAAATGAGCAATACATTGGTTAATTAATAAATAAATCCAAACAGTAAATTTTGGGTCAAGCAAATGAGACACAGATGTACAGATGGTAGTGAAGGGAGAGGACAGAGAGAAGAGAAATTTCAGAGTTCAAGCAATTGTGGACTATTAACTCCCGTGGGTCAAGATGGAACACACGTCCTGCGGACTGTGAGCAAGTGCAATGTTAAATTTGGCTTTAGTGTGGGGGAATCAATAGAACTTTTTTTTTTTTTTCGAGACAGGGTTTCTCTGTGTAGCCCTGGCTGTCCTGGAACTCACTCTGTAGACCAGGCTGGCCTCGAACTCAGAAATTCACCTGCCTCTTCCTCCCAAGTGCTGGGATTAAAGTCGTGCGCCACCACCGCCCGGCGGCCAATAGAACTTTTCATAGTCACAGCATTGAAGAAAAAATACTAAGGCTTCTGTAAGGAATAGGTCTGAGTCTCAAGGAAATACAAAATCCGAAGGATTTCAGCAAGGTAAAAGTTTTCCTCCTGCAAGTTGGCGTGTACCTGTGCTTAATCAAGGCAGCGGGTAACCTTATACAGTGGAGTCCTCTTGAGTTTTTATTTCTAATAAGGGTTCCTATGTCTCAGTGGTCAGTGCTTGGTCTTGCTCTTATACTGAGTGATATAGTTTCTAGGAAGGTGTGAAACGTGAGCATATAGTTTAATTACAAAAAATGCTGACCATGGATGGATTTGAATTTCTACCATGTGGCTTTCTTCTTGACCATTTCTTTAATGGTGCTTTGTGTTATTTGATCCTTTAATAGAAAAGACAGTTCATTTTGTTTACCTTGCTCACGTCTACATACCGTTTAAAGAAGGTGTGAAAAGGGAAATAAAGATATTCCAGAGACTTGGAGATGGGGGTGGTGAAATAAGGGATGCAAAATAATAGTTGGATTCTTTGTAATTCCTTGAAATTTAGAAAAAGGGGGCTGAGGCTTGACTTTTAAAATCAAGCCTGGAAGTCCAAGGCAGCAGATGGGTGCATCATTCCTTTATTCCAATGCTACAATTAAAGCCAGAGAGAAAGATGGGGTTGCTGAAACTATTGGCAAGTTGATTGCCAAGCAACCGATCGAATTGCAAAGGGCCAAGCCAATTCACTTTCCTTAACAACAAAATAATTGGGCTCTGTCTGGACTGTGTGAAATTATCTCCATTTTAAAGACACCAAATGAGTTTGATTACCCAGGCATCAATGCAGTCCGCAGGATTAGCTTGTTACATCAGCTCAAGTAGTTGGTTTGCATCCAAAAATGTCATATCAGGGGCACCATGAAAATATAGCTTCAGGCCCCAGGACTGAACCGCTAATCACCGCTTTACCTAAAGACACACCTGCCATGGAAGCCAGCCATGGAGTTTTCTGGGAGAGTGTAACTGGCTTCAACCTTGGAAATTGCAGGAGATTCAGTCATTCGTTCAGAACTCCATTCTGCCGTACTGTGATGGCAACTTCTGAGGATGAACATGGATTTCATTGGTCTGGGTGCCATCCTTCACAAGAGCCACCTGGCTGCGTACATGGCCATGAAAGCCCAGGATCCCCAAGCCAGCTGGTTTCTGACCCAGTGACTTCAAGTATCAGGTTATTAGGGTACTACCCTCTCAAATAAGTAGCTTGTTAGAGTACTCATAAAGCACAAGAGAGTGTTCTATGATATTACAGTTCTATGAGAAAGGATGCCAGTCATGACCAGGATGCATGCGGTAGGGAGATAGATGAGGAGACTGAGAGATAGACAGAGACAGAGAGGCTGGGCCAAGTCTGGGAGAGTCCCAGACATGCAATTATTTTTCCCCACAGAACCATTTGTGTTACACTTCTAGCACAGCCAAGTGTCCATCAACTAGGAATCCTGCCCAATCTTTGGTGTATGGAATTCTTTTGTTTTGCCTGTATACATGTGCTTGCATGCATGTGGGCAGGTGTGTGTGGGCGAGCATGCATGTAGAGGCACAGGTTGATATTTGGTGTCTTCCTCAATGACTTCCCACCTTAATCACTGAGGCAGGGTCTCATTTGTGATACAATCTAGAGGTTGGTAGTGCTGATTTTCTCTGCTAGTTAAAGAACCAAAAGGCAGGGGAAATCTTGGGGGCATCAGGAAACAGCAGAGAAATCTCAAATACCATAGACAGAATCAGCAGTTGAAGAAAGGTATTTATTGGAGGTGAGGAAACACACACACACACACACACACACACACACACGGCAGGCACAGACACACACAGCAGGCACACAGGGAGAAGAAAAAGACCCTCTGCAAAGCTGATGGGGGGCACAGTAGACTTTGGAAGCTGAAAAATCCAGTCTCTTCTCAGGGAAAGGTTTTGTTTTGTTTTGTGTCTCTGAACACTTTTCCTCCCTAATGTAGGGTCAGTCATTTTGAAGAAAATAGAAAGGTTAATTGGTCCATAACTGTTTGTGTAACATGTCCTGGTCTGGCTTCGAACTTGCTGAGTCAGTGTATCATCATGGAGCCTCCTGGTGGGAGACAAAAGCCTACAGGGCCTTTGTTTTAAACTGTTTCAGATCAGAGAGCGGGGAAGAAGCCGGCCATCTTGGAAGAACACCCCTTTTATTGTCTAACCCTTCCCCTGTCTGTCTACCAAGAAATCTCTCATTCCTTGTCTCTCACTTGAACGCAGAACTCAGCAATCAGGTAGTCTATCTGACCAGGCATCACCTATCTCTCTCTCTCCACACTTCCTGAGCACTGGGATGGTAGGAAGTCATCATTCTCCTTTCAGCGCCTGCATTCTCATGAGTTCTGGGGATCCAAACTCCACTCTAAATGCTTACACAGCAAGTATCTTACCCACTGAGCCATCTCTCCAACCAGGGTACAGTCTGTACTGGGATTTCATTTTGAAGATGTGATTGACCAGATCACTAGCCATGTGTAAGGTGAGGCTGTGGTCATGACCAGGCTACTCGGAGCCCCAGCCCTCTGCTTACACGGCTGGTTTTCCTCCCATGGCCAAGCTCCATCCTAAGCAAACTAGGGTCTCAGTGATGTATCACTCTTTGGTCTAAACCCAGGAAGAGTCTGAAGAGCCACTGTCTTGTGTTGAGGCTGGAGCTTCCTACACTGCTGCTATGGATGTCACAGTGAGAAACATGAAATCATGTGGTGTTCCTGTCTCCTGATCTACCTCCAACTCACCTGCCTCCTCTCTCTGCCCCTACCTTTCTCCTTCACCTACCAGGTTTCCCTGTAGTTCTTACTTCCCCATCCCCTATCCCAGAGTACTAAGATGAGGTTTCTGCTCTTTGTTCTTGCCCTGCCTGGATTTTGATTCACCTGATCTATGTCCTCTGAGAGAGGACAGTGAAATATTTACCTAAGCCTCGCCCAACAATCCCTCTCCCCACATACGTCATCATGTTACCATACAAGGGCTGCTTCATGGTGTTGTCCTTTCCCATCTCCATCACTCTGTTAACCTTAAGACCCCAGAACACATGCCCAATAGTGTTTGTGGAAAGCATGTACAAAGGGAGGAGGAAGGAGACAGGCTCAGCAAGCAGCTCAGGCAAGAATAACCCACACTGTGCCATGAGGAAGGGGAGGAAAAGACAAGAGGAAGGGTATGAGACAGGGGCCTTCCTGCAGAACTCAGAGAGGCCAGGACACTGTTGAGCAGCAAAAGCCAGCTATAGCATGGCCTTGTGGAGAGACCAGTGACTGTGACATGTCAAGGTTAATGTTCGAAAACAGAATTGTAGAGGAAAGACGATAACAACAGTGACAGCCTGGCCCCTGACCTTTCCCCTTTGCACACACAGAGCAGGAAGAACACTGAGCCAGAATAGGGAAGCAACTCTTGCTGAGTTGGGAGTGAGTCTGTCCTCATGGAGACAGGGACACACTCACTTCTCTCAGCCTCTGATATGCAACTCAGGGTGGTTTCATATCAGGTGGACTTGGGTTTGAGTCCTGATGGTCAGTTGTAAGCTGTGTGATGCTGGATGAGTTGCTTGACCTTGCTGAGCCTGTTCTCTTGGTGCACAACGAAGATGATGGTACCTTGTGCATCTGTCGTGAAGACTGAGGCCATATCACTTAGAGTACCAAGAACATTCTTCTTTCTTGTCCTCTGGCTCTGGTATCTCTGCTTCTCCAGTTCCCAGTACCCTGTCTGCACTCTGAACTGAAGCCTCTATTTCATCTCTTGCTTGACGGTGACCCTTGTGCTCTCTGCATCCCACCCTGTCCACCAGTGTCGAAACACTAGAATAATGGACTAGCTAAAAGTTATCTCTCTACTGGCATCTTGCTTCTTCGTCTTATGGCTTTCCCATAGTAAATAAGTGAGTTTTCTTAGAAGTTATTCTATGTTAGGCTTGTCAAAAATACTTTGGAAACAGAAGTGGCTTGTTTGAATTTCAAGTTTTGTATTTTGGCAAATTTGCATATTCATAATGAGACATCGTGGGAGTAAGACCAAGTGGAATCCCAAACTTCCTTTAATGTCTCATGTTCACAGTTGCCCAGTCTCAGGTCCCTTTGTGCGATGCTTCCAGTGCTCTTTTGTTTTGACTACAGCCTGTCATGTAAGGTCAGGTGTAGAATTTCCCACTTGTAGTGTCATGTCAGAGCTCAGAAGACTTTGGATTTCAGAGTTTGCAGTAGGGGTACACAGATATGCCATCCTCTCTTGTAAGGTCCATGCAGAGCATGGATGGCCACTGGCTGAGGAATCAGAGGGGAACAGAGCTACCTTGAACAGGTGCTGCCACCTGCTCATCCTTGGCTGCACCTCTACGCAGAGCCTATGTCAACAATGGGTGCGAACCAGTTCCTTGCCAAGGCTGAAAAGTCCCTGAGATCAGCCTTGGCGCTTCCTTTCTCTGCCTCCATGAAGCTCCATTTCCTTCCAGCCTTTGTGCATGACACCTCTGCAGGAAGGAAAGATGTGTGGTTAGCCGGGGCCCCTGTGAGGCAGTCCAGAGGATGATGAGTGTAACGTCATCATAACCACATTTTCTACATTGGCAGCTGGTGAATGTGATCACGTGGCCTCTGAAAAGAAGGAACAGGAGAATGAATGAATACCCCTATGGGAACTGACTGTAAGGTGTTCTCATTAAGTAGTCTTGGCTGTTTGTTCTTCCCTTTGATCCTATTTGCCTTTTCCACATTTGGAAAAAAGAATTAGAAAGAGGAGAATGTATATCAAGCATAAAATAATCTATCACAAAACATTTCAACATTTACAAATGGTAAGTCTGGAGCTTGCAACATAGGTCAGCAGGAAACCTCATTTACTGCCAAGGCAGCACGACCTAAGGGCAGTCTCTCCTACCCATGTGACAGAAGGATAGACCTGCCCCTGCAAATTGTCTTCTGAACTCCGTATGCAGGCCACTGCATGAGTGTTCCCCCTATGAATAAATAAATAGACAAAACTTTAAGGATTCTTTTAATAGGTAAAGTACAGTTTTAGGGATTGTCAGTAGTCACCTCCTGTCTATACAGGTTAGCAGTAAATGCAACTTAGCAAAACAAGTGATGTGGAGAACTATATGTGAAATCCTCAGATCAAAAAGTTAGGCAGAGAGGGTCTTCAGAACCTTCTGGAAATACCTTTTCCACAATCGCCTGTGCTCAGATGTTTCTGGGGCTTAAATCACAGTTAACAAGGATCCTGGACCCCAGTGAGGGCTTACTGTGTGCCAGACATCCAGTGATTTACAGAGTAACAATGGTATTCTCACAGTCTCCCTTGGTGGTTGGGGACCCAGATCTTACTGTCCTATACTGTAGAGGAGTCTCCTAGCTCATAAACCTGATGCTCAAGGCCACACACCACTCCTGATGGAGCTCCAGCAGAAACCTTGGAAACAAGGCAGGGCACATTTTACACACTGAACTTGACTCTCCCACTTCTTTCCTTGACCAAACTAATTCTCATAGCATAATCTCAAAGTGTCATATTCCTCCTCCTTTGACAGCTCTCTGTGCTTAGTCTTGGTGTTTCTTCACAGCAGTAAAACCCTAACTAAGACAGGGTGTCCTGCCCACTAAATGCTCCCTGGCTCCCTGGAGGTGCAGACATCACCGTAGTTTTGTCTTTCTAGTGCCACTTTCTCTCCTTTGGGGGCAGACCAGGCAGTGGTAGCAGTTTATGGGCTGGCTTTCAGATTTCCACATTGTACACAAGCAGGATGTTCTTCTGCTACAAAAGGACCCGTGAGGCCCTAATCCTTCACTTGGCACTTACAACTCTTGTAAGGACAACATTTAATTGGGGCTGGCTTACAAGTTCAGTGGTTCAGTCCATTATCATCAAGGTGGGAGGACGACACTATCCAGGCAGACATGGGTGCAGGAGGAGCTGAGAGATCTACAACTTTGTCTGAAGGCTACTAGGAGAAGACTGGCTTCCAGGCAGCTAGGATGAGGGTTTTAAAGTCCATGCCCACAGTGACACACTTCCTTCAGCAAGGCCACACTCACTCCAACAAGGCCACACCACTCCAACAAGGCCATATCCATTCCAACAATGCCACACTTCCTAATTGTGCCAATCCCTGGGCTAAGCATATTCAAACCACCACATACCCTCACACCAGGTTTTGGGCTAATGTCTCAGACTTATCATTGAAAGGCTCATTGAAGTAGCCCCATTTATGCCACTCATCCCTCTGAGGGGGTTGCAGTCCTGCAGTCAGTGCTAAAGAGCACAGTCCAAGAATCAGAGTGCCTGCTTGCCTGAACCTGCCTTCCCAAGCAAGTCTTGCATCGAGTGCCTGCATTTCCTTTCTTTGTCTATGGAAAGGAGGCCATAATAGGCCTTATTTTATGAGGTGGTGATAGGAATTAGGAACTAGAACATCTGAAATGCTTACACCTGTCTTCAGAACTAGGTGTTATGGGATACAGAGACCCCAGCAAGGATGCCAATCCCCATGTGCATGAGAGGCAGCAAGAGTCACACCATTGGGTTGTTGAGAGGCTGAAATGATCTAAAATTATAAAGCACTTAGAGCGGCCAGCATCTAGGCTGGTGAGCACTCTGCAGCATGATTTCACTGGACAGCTCTGTCAGATCCCGTTTAATCAGGTTGACATGGTACAGAGTGATCCTGTAAATGAAGGATGACCCGAGACACTTGTGATTTTTGTTCTGTAAACAGATAACATGAGCCAGAAAATGACCACTTCTCTTTATCATGCTTTCCCGTATCACAGGACTATCACTAGTGTCACCTGTGTACTTTCAAAAGCCACAGTTGCAGCCACCAAACTCTTCATCCAACACCTCCTACTCTGCCTACCTGAGTCCTGTCCCTCTGCTTCTCCTTAACAGGGATGTGACCACAGGACAATCTTTGGTGACTGATCACAAGATTTTTTTTCCCTGTGCGGGTCTGTACACTGGCCATAATCATTTCACAACATTGCCTGGCTAATCATAAGGCTTATCAAATGGAAAACTTAACCACAGATGAGCTGGTTTCATCACTTCTTGCAAGGGTGTGTTCATTGTTCTCTTTGATTTGACTCGATTCCAGCCCCAAATCTTGTAGGATTTTCATGCAGGCAGCTACTGTTTGTATCTTACGTCATTTTGGGTATTTCCTATGAGTTGTGGGCACTCTGTACATGTGTTGTCTGTTAGTTCTCCCTTGGTAACGCTAATGGAGTGAAAAGATGTAAGTACTAAGGTTTGAATGTGTGGACAAGGCAATCCCTAAATTCACATGTTAAAGCTGTCTGGGGGTGGGGCCTCTGGGAGGTAATTAAAATGAGGCCAGATTAGAAGGGAGGAACCCCATGACATGATGGCATTTGTGGCTTTATGACAAGAGGCAGAGGGACCTGATTTAGCATGCTTGCTCTTTCACAACGTGCCATTCTTTCTGCCTTGTTTTGATTCAGCAAGCAGATCTTCATGAGATGCAAAGGAGAAGCCGGTGAGGTAACTTAAACTTCTGGGGTCCAGGGTTACAATCCAGTAAAACCGCCTAACAAATTATTCCATCTAAGATACTTTCATGGTAGTACTAGTAAGTGAGGTAAGGTGCTAACCATGTGAGGTTTGTGATTTCCTTAGCCTCTGGCCCCACAGCTGACCTGGGTGTTTTTGGCAATGGAGATTCCAGAGAAGTAAAAGATCTTGGTCACTCTCCAGGAAGTCCTCTGCGGAACACTGGATTGTGTGGCAGATTTCACAAGCTAGAGAATTGTTGAAATGTCATGACAAAGGATCATGGGAATGGTTGACAGTCTGAAAGTACCAGACAGGGAAGCATCAAACCATGTCCTTTGCTTTGAGCATGGGATGGGAGAACAGCTTGTGTGATTGACCTAAATGAGGAAAGATTTATTTATTTTGGCTTATGGTTTCTGAGGGTTCCACCAATCATGGTGGGAAGCACATAGTAGACTGGAACAATTCATTGACAGTGAGGACAAGCAGGTCCAGGCCATGAAGAAGGGCTTCATGACACTACATGATTAGTCTTGTTTTAATGACTTTCCAAAAGGACAATCATTTCAACTGGGGTGGGGGTGGGGGACTAGGCTGTAGATAAAACATCCTGCCTGAGCTGCTTTTGAAACACTGACAAGAACCACAGAGGTAGAGAAGATAGACAAGACAACAAAAGCAAGAACTTGGAGGCTGAAAGGCCAGAGGCAGGGCAAATGTTCAAGAGAGGTGTCATGGAAGGTGATCAGTTGCCTGAAAAGCTGAAAAAGGTAGATTAGCATCTAGAGCCTCAGTAACTGTGCAAGTTTTCACAAGTGATTTAGCCTCAACCTGACCTAGTTTCCATGTGTAGAGTGAGCATCACGGAAGTGCCTACTAGACAGGGTTACTGTGAGGAATAGATAGTATAGCACATACACACAGATTGTCCCAGCACTTGGCAGATGATGAAAGCCCACTCACTAAGTAACCATAGTTAAGTGGTGGTATTGACGATGACAGTAGTGATCGTTGGTGTTTTGGTGTTCCAGAAACAGTGGGGACTGAGTATGGCTTTCATTTGTTTTATAACATGTATTCGGGTATGTAACGTACAAAGTTGAAACATTTGTTTGACTCGCAGTTTCGGAGGTTCCTTTTGCTTGGGCAGTGTACTTAGGCAGCATATCATGTCAGGGGGAAATCCATTCACTGCTTCACTAGGAAGCAAAGAGTGGAAGATTGTGAGAGTAAGAGCCTTTCCAGTCAGTCTGGGGGCATGTCCACACTGATGTGAAATTCTCCAACTAGGCCCCAACTCTTAAAGTCTCTACCACACCTTAATAGTGCTATTGAGACCAAAGCGTGAGCCATGAAACTTTTGTAGAGAGTCAACATCCAAGATATAGCAAGATGCCACAATAAACCATGAGGTCAAGGATGTAGAAGATGATGTGGAGATATATATATATATATATCATATAAAATATATATAATGTATAATATATACATGTATATATATATATGCTGCACGAAATTCTCAATGATTTAAAAAAAAGAAAGAAAGAAAAGAAAACTTACAGGGGATCTTCGGAAAAATTTTAAAAAATGAAGCATTACCACTAATTTTAATTGAAAGGATTGTTTAAAAAGGGGTTTAAGCATGAGAATAATAAGACTGTAGATTTGAGAAAGGCAAGAGAGGGCAGAAAGGATGGGTAGGTGGAATTACTGCCTCCCCAGTGGAAAGCAGAGAGACCTTACCCAGGACTTTAACAGTTGGCAGAAGGAAGACTTTTCGGTTTTTTGGTTTTTGTTCATTTGTTTGTTTGGTTTTTTTTGTTTGTTTGTTTGTTTTGAGAACTTGGTTGGTGAATGGAGTTGTAAGCATTGATGAAGAAAAGAAAAAGTCAGGGTTTCTAACCTACATGACTGGATAAATGTGGCCCACCTGTTGATATGAGAGACCTTTAAAAGAAGCATATGTAGGAAAGACAAAGATGAGGTTGTTTGGAAAGGCTGAGTGTAGAGAATATATAAAAAGACATAGTATCTATGGCCTTGAGGAGATTCCAGGTGGGATCTGATTTAGATGCAGCAACTCTGATATAGGAGATGTTTTCTGTGAAAGAATACAAGGCAAGAAAAGTGGGGGGGGGGGGAAGAAACATGATGAATAACACTATTTAAGGACCAAAGGAAGAAAACTATCAATATATGAGAGATGTTGAAAATGAGAGAAGAGAGTGAGGTGTGATAGGAACTAGAATAGAGTTTGAAGAAGAGAGCGATGAGCCATCTCGAGTACCATCTGTCTGTCCCTGAGTTAAGACGGAGAAGGGGCTAACTGACTTAGCAAGGAGATGCGGATGGGGAGAGGATAGAACATGAGAAGGAAGGAGAGGCAGGGGACCCAGACTTTAGCTGAGATATTTTGAGAACAGGAAAAGTGTGTAGAAGGAAGTGGCAGAAAACAGTTACAGAGTGTGACAGTGAATTTTGCCATTAGCTTGACTGGATGTATAGTCATCTGGGAGACGCATCTCTGGGTATGTCTATAAGAGTGTTTCCAGAGAAGTTTAACTGAGGAAGGAAAGGCTTGTCTTGAGTGTGGATGGCGTTATCCCATGGGCTGGGTTCTGGGCTGGGAAAAAACTGAGGGAAGCAAACAGATCAATCGTCAACATTCACCTCTCTCTACCTCTTTAGTGTAGATGCCTTGCAATCGCCTGGTCTGCTTGCTTCATCCTCTCCCTACCTGATGGTATCACTGCCAATCTTCCCTACAGTGGTGAGTGATGGATGGCAGCTCTAGCCAGTGAATCAAAATAAGCCCTCCCACTCTCCCTCTCCATCCCTTCCTCCCTCTCTCCCTCCCTCCCTCCCCCCTCCCTCCCTCTTACCCTCTCTTCATTCCTCTCCCTCCCCCTTCCCTCCCTCCTTCCCTCCCTCTCTCCCTCTCTTCCTCCCTCCCTCCCTTCCTTCCTTAAGTGTCTTTTGTTATGGATTTTGTCATAGCTATGAAAAGGCAACTAGTACATAGGGTATTTTTTTTCTTCTGGTAAGAGAAATCAAAGAAGTTTGTTGTGTTGTTGTTGTGTGATGTGTACATGTGGGTGTGCATGCTGTGGTGTGAATGCAAGGATCAGAGAACAGCTTTATGAAGTTACTTCTCTCCTTCCACCATTAGGTGTGCTTCAGGGTTTGAACCCTGGTCGTCAGGCCATATAGCATCTTTACCTGCTAAGTCATATCATCAAAGCTAAAGAAAGTTTTTCATTGGATAGAGAAGAACTTATGAAGAGGAGGATGCTGCAGAGGCAAAGAAAAAGAATAGAGATGATGAATTAGAGTTTTCAAGGAGACAGATGAGTACATTGTCAAGAGCCTGTGTGGAAAGAAGTTTGGATGGACTAGTGTTGCCTGTAGCTTTAAAAATGCATGCTAACTACTTGCCTGGTGCCAGTAACGATGGTCTCACCAGGTTCCCATTGCTAGCCTCACCAAGCCACTCTCTGGTCTGTGCTCCCTCCCCATGCCAGCAACATCAACATCTGTCTCATCTAGTTCCCTTTAGCCCAGAGGAAGGAAAACACTAGAGACTTTTACATTTTAAAACTGACCAGATAACTCAAAGGCTGGGCGAAGAATCTCCTGCCCCATCCTCCACAGCCTGGCTTGATTCCCTGGTGGTCCAGTGGTTAGGATTCGGTGCTCTCACCGCCTTGGACCAGGTTTGATTCCCGGTCAGGGGACCAGAGTGCCAGAGTGAGATGGCCGTTGCCAGCACTGGGCTATGTTTTTAAAACTACAGGCAACACACTAGAGCAGCGATTCTCAACCTTCCTAATGCAGCAACCCTTTAATACAGTTTTTCATGTTAGGGTGAGCTCCAACCATAAAATTATTTTGTTTCTATTTAATAACTGTGATTTTGCTACCATTGTGAATTGTAATGTAAACATCTCATATGCAACCCCCAAAGGCATTGCAACCCGCAGGTTGAGAACTGGCCCTAGAGCAAACAAACAAACAAACAGAACTGAACCTTTGTCCACAGTTTATGAGACTCTGCCAAAAAGGTAAGTGGGTTTCAAGGTTTTGTAGCTGGGCAACCTCACATTTTGCATGTAATAATCGTAAGCTTTTAACAACATGGAAACACAAGCCGTATCCCCTAAGTGAAGCATAGCAATTATTAAGGCCTTTTCTAGAGAGTTGTGAAGATTTGGAGTTCCCACTAAAAATGTGTCAAACAAGGACAAGAAGCAGGTGAAACAACAGATCCAAGGCTTGGCTGAGAAATATATGAATCTATGACAAAGCTCATTGTTACTGGGCAACGCAGTCTCTCTATTAAGAGGTTGCGTACGGAATGGGAAGTATGGCTGGAATAATCAGGACTCCATCTTGGCCTCACAGATGCAGGGGAAGTCCAGGGATGCAAGACAATTAGGGATGCTAGGCAAAGCCTACTTTCAAGGAACAACTGGGGATACAGGCTCACAATGCTAACAGCGATCTTTCTGCCTTGCAATCTTTCTGCTTTCTTGTTTATCCCTAAAAGGCTCACAGGGGGAAAGTGACCTCAGCAGAAATTATGTGTCTTCTAATCATTATTGTTTAACTGGCTAAGACCTCATTTTCATTTTAATTCCAGATCACAATTATGAAAACCAACCTCTTTAACTTTAGTTGTCTTCTCTTTGCCCCAGGGTTATGTATCAGCTTAAAGTTTTGGGAACCCCCAAATCGCTGGATGACCTCCCATCACAATCAAGCATTTCTCCTGGGACCTAGAAGGTAGCAAAGATATTACGTACTGTTATCAAAGGAGTAAACTTTTACCCAGACCTGCTGAGGTAAGGCCTTCTTCCTTCCAACTCAGTGGAAATGACCAGAAAGAACAGGGGTATCACAAAACAAGCTAGTTTTAGAATATATTGTGGAATGTGAACCCAGTTAGCCTTCAAATCTGAGGTCAGAATATAGAGGTTGTTTTCTAAAGAAATAGGCAATGGTCTAAGAGAAGTTAGTGGGTTGTTGGAAAGTTTCAGGACACCGGGAACCAAGTGCTACCTGGCCATCTGTTTGAGTTGCTGGCAGCACAGAAGCAGCAATTATTTCTTCTCCCTGACTAGGGCGGCCCCTCAGTGCAATTGTCAAAAGGGGGCCCATGCATGATTGACACATCGTCAAGACTCCAAGGAAATCTGAGCATGCTCTCTGGTTGTTCTGACAAATGTTTTAGGGAAACTTCTCCTATTTGTTAAGTTCGAACTACAGAGCTCTGTTGGTGGCCTGTCCCATTTGATGTCCACACTGATAGATGCGGTGTCACCCTGACTTTGGACAAAAGATCGCTCACCCAAATGTCACAAGGATATGTTGTTAAAGATGGCAATACCGCTATAGAACACAGTATAGTTGACAAAGGAATTCCTCTTCTCAGTATATTTGATCTAGATAAAAACTCTATGTGGTAGGTTGTTTTTCTTTCTTAAAAACAAAAAAAAAAACAAAAAAAAACAAAAATAAAGACAAAACAAAACAGTCTTTACCCTTTCATTGTACTGATTTGATTGTATTTCTCTGTTGCTTTCCATGTTTTTCATAAGTCATGTTAACTTTAACCCCCCCACTTTTAAAACCTCCCGCAGTTTTGCAGAATTAAATGTACTCCCTGACAGAATGGTCTTCATGCTTAGGTTCAGTCTGACCTTCCAACAGCATCTCACACTGGCCTCGCCAGAGCTCATTTGTTCCCGTTTGTTCTCTGCCTTCTGCGGCCTGCCCTTTCCTTCCCCTTCTCTTGGCTTCTCTCTTGCCCTACATCCCCATCCCAAACTTCAGCCAGCTCCTAAAGATTCCCTTAGTTCCAATCTAACTAATAGAATCCTTCTTCAAAATTTTCCAAGGTTTTCATACATGTGATGCCTTTGTTTTTTAAAAACTCTACCCTGTAGTCTTCTTGAAGTCTGTCGTCACACTGAAAGCTGTGGCTTCCTCGTTTGTAATCCAAAGACCTGAATCAAACATCATTTCCAGAGTGAATTATTTTCTGTGGACAAATAACGATTCTCATAAATTGTTTCTCCTTACTGTGTGCACCATGTGTATGCGTGTGTGTGTGTGTGTGTGTGTGTGTGTGTGTGTGCACGCGTGCATGCGTGTGTGTGTGTGTGTGCTATAAGACAACGTTGTGGAGTACTTTTCTTTTTCTACCTTCGTGTAGATTCTGGAGGCCAGACGCAGGTGATCAGGTTAGAGTAGCAAGCACCTTTATCTGCCGAGCCATCTTGCCAGCTCTGTCTCTAACTTGCACTGTGCTAGAATGATGGGTTATGGTGTTTGTGGTCAGCAGTCTGAATTTCAACTGTTTGCTAACAGTATTACTGTAGGTAAGCCAACCTTGCTCTGTGCTGCTTCTTTCTTACAACTAAAATGGAAATAGTGAAGAGATCTGTCTTAAAGAGTCCCTGTGGGATTGCATGAGTTAAGGCACGTAAGATACTTACCAGATCATACACTGGCATAATTTCTCCATCATTTCATCCTTTTTATGTTTACGGATAAAATGATACGAAAACAAAGCAGAGCCAGGACAGCTGTTTGCCAAATAAATAAACCAGGAAAGGGATGCTTGATGCTTCTTTACGATAGAGTTTAAATTAAAAAATGGAGCCTATCCTTCACCATAGCTTTCCCGCGAGAACTAACGTGAGGTTTATAATAGGTAGTAAACATTTTCAGAGCTTGCAGGTATTAATCCAGGGACCGACAGATTGAGAACAATGTCAACACATTTGAAGTGAATTGTACATGAGTTTGGGAGACACAGTCCCTTTGTTTTAATGCTGCCTATTGGGGAGGTTTCTGTGCACAGTTGTTTTCAGGCAGCTCGTAGCTCTGAACGGGATCGGTGGAGACAGCCAGGCTGTGCAGCATAATAACGCTGATGTCACAGAGCACAGTGTGGACTTTGAACTCCAAACCTGGTTGTCAACCAGAAAATTGCAGAGATGTACACTAGCTTCCCTGTAGTCTGGGACTCTGAACACCAGAGAAGTGTTCCCCCTAGACAGACTTTACTGAGTCAACTGAGGCAGGAACGGGCCTATTTCACAGCCTAGCAGATATGCACTCTCAGGTCAGGGACCACACTGAAGAAAAAGCAGTGACCTGTTTGTCACTCAACTTCCCTCATCTGTACTGGAGAGGTTTCTCCACCCCCACCCTAGTGCTTTTTAAAGTAACATCGGTAAAACAGCTAATGAGGCAGAGGAAAGCAAGCTGGTCCCTTCAGGGCTGCTAATGACTCCATGCCTGGGAGCCTAATCAAAGATTTGTACATTTAATTGCTGTCAAGGCAGCTCCAACCACCTGCCATTTCTGCAGTACCTGAGCTCCCAGTTCAGTAGACCCTGATTCTAAATGACTCCGTCACTGTTTCGAAAAGCTGGAACACTAGGCTGCCGGGCAACTTTGAACCAGGTTTATCCATGAAGGCAGAGACCAAGGGACCTGCCTGAGGCATGAGGGGAACAGGGAGGGGACAGGAGATGTCACTTACCTCATGGGGTTGGCCTTGGGGGATGACACCTGCTCTCCTCAGGATCTGACTCCTGCTTTTCTAGGTTTCTAGGGGAAAATGAAAGGTGTGTGAGGGTGACTGAGGCCAGGAGGAGAGGAAGGGAGAGGTGACACTGGAACGTATTCTTCAGAGTCTTTGGCTGCCTTTATTCTAAAGGATGAATTATTCTGATGTGGGTCAATGAGTGATGAGATTCCTTCTGAAGAACATGGTATTTGCTTTATTGTCTTTCTCCAGTTCAGGGCAGAAAGACCTTCTAGGCTCCTTTGGAGATTGGGGAGAATGACCTTAACTGGGGCCTGGATTTAACCTAATGACTAGTAAATTAGCTGCCTTGCAGAGCCTGCATCAGTGGGGTAAGAAAGTGGTGGTTATCTATTGTTTCAGTTGCTTTACAATACTTCAAACCCATACACTGAATTCGAACCTTGCCCTCTCTATCAGTTATAGGTACATCAGGGATCCCAGTTCGATCTGACTTTTTTGGCTTAGTTCTAGGATGGTTGTTTCAAATATGAGCACACCGTTCAATTAACGATGTTCCTAGGCTCCAGCTCCAGGGGTCCTGGTGCAGTTGGCTTAAGGTTCAGTTCAATGATATGCTAGTCAAACCCACTCTGTTGATTCCATGGTGGATCAGGAGTGGATGATGAACTTAAAGCCTCTGCTTTGTGAGCCCTAGTAGGGGGATGAGGTGACGAATAGTGAGAACTTGACCAGTACTTTCTGCCCGAGTTGGCCAAGGAAGAGTCTCTGGCCCTGAGAACTGAAGCAGGAGAAGAGATCTTTCCTGTCTTCTCCTTCCTAACTAAAGGGAACGACTCAAATGGAGCCAATGGCTTGGCAGGAAGAGTGCTCTGCCACAGAACTTCTTTGGGACTTGTTTGGGAATTTGTTCTTCTCCAAGGTGACCATGCAAGGGGTATCCCAGGACCCTCAGTTCTATAAAACTAGCAGGATCCTAGTCCAATAGGCTTGCTGTCTGTCTGCCTTTCCTTCTGCATTGTAAAGAGCAGACTGCTAATTCAGATTTACAAATAAAAATACGGGTGAATATTCTCATATGTTTTCCAGACCCTTGACAAAGAAAAGAAAAAAGAAAATCAAAATCAAAACAAATTGACAGCAAAGCAGAGGAGTGAGCGGTGTAGGCTGTCCGCACTCACCTTCCCCACGATCCCATGGTAAGTGTTTGGTTGAGACAGCTATAGAACTGGACCTCTGTTTCTTTTTCTTCCTCTTCCTCATCCATGAACAATATTTCTAAAACTTAACATGATTTGCAAAGTAGGTTAGAAACAACAAATACTTCTACCCTTTTCCTTAACCTACTAATTCTGGGTAGCCTTTGACCCAGATCTCCAGCAGCAAGATAGTTCAGGACCAACTGTGATGGAGTTGTAGTGACTGGTTATGTCCTTTCTGTTACGTGTTGTTTCCCTGTATTTATTTGTCTTCCTCTACTCTACATCGCTGTTGCCGTGTCCCAGACAAATGCACATTTGCTTTGGTTTCCCTGTTGCTGCCTTGACTATCTAATCAGAGGCCCTGGAAAGTGTGTATGATAACCTTACTGGAAAGCTAAACTAATTTCTAAAAAGCAAACACCGTTTGATCTGCCAATGAGATGATGGAAAGATACTATTAGTTGTTATTCACTTAGGTCTCAAAATCTTTCCCGAGAGGGCTTAAAATCACAGAAATAAGGGACATTCATTTGTTAATCACCTTTGGAATTTAGGTCTATATTTTTTTTTCTCTGACCTGGGAAAACAGAACAAAAGAATAACTACTGTCACTCTGATAAGCTCCAAAATAGCAAGCATGTATGGAGGTGTTATGCATTTTCATGAAAATAGTCACTGGTAGCCTTCCTGTGAAAAAGTCCATACTCTTCGATGCCCCGGGAGTAAAAATGCTCTGAAGAGATTCTGGCCACAGATACTGTTATGATGGCTACACTGAGAACAGTTTTGGAGATCCCATGCACAGTACTGGCCCATCTTTTCTACAGAATCTGTTTTGCTTTTAATACTGTCAATCAGATTTGGGTCAAGTCAAGAGATTCTTACTGCTCTTCCCTTATAACATGCAGTCAAGGCGTAGACATGCCCACAGGTTAACTTGCTAAATTGCTGCTTCTTGAGAAACAGGATAAAAAGTGGATCATGAGGGCAAGTGGGCTGCTGTGTTTCTTGCAGAGTTCATGTGCTTTCCTCCTGCTGCTCCCATAGAACCCGGTGCTATGAAAGATTAAAACACCAGGAAGTGCATCTCTCACCTGGTCTTACTTGCTTCTGTGCTCATATGAGTTGGACAATTGCTTCTGATGTGGAAGGACATTCTGGTACACAGATGCCTTTGTTTTTACCCTGGAAGTCTTTCCAGGAGAGGTCATGCTGGCAGATTCTCCTGGGACTTAGGCAGAGGTCTCTTCTCAATGAGGCCTAGCTCTGGGACTCACCATTTCCGCACACTGAGATGCAAAGGACAATAATGGTGTCAATGGAAAATGTTCTCAGAAAGGCTCAAGTTCATCACAAGGGTAGCCTGAAAGAATGACAGAAAAAGTCATACTTGAAGAAATCTAGTCACAGTCATCTGTGGTGCTATATGACTGTAGTCCTTGAACCCAGGATGCTGGAAAAGAAGGGTTGTTAGCTTGAGGAAGAGAAAGAGGAGGAAGAAGAGGAGGAAGAAGAGGAGGAGGAGGAGGAAGAGAAAGAGGAAGAGGAAGGAAGAGAGGGAGGAGGAAGGATGAGGAGGAAGAGGAGGGGAGGGAGGAGGAGGAGGAAGAAGAAGAAGAAGAAGGAGGAGGAAGAAGAGAAGAAGAAGAAGAAGAAGAAGAAGAAGAAGAAGAAGAAGAAGAAG
>NW_021604597.1:3235430-3236549 GCF_004785775.1 Grammomys surdaster
AAGAAGAAGAAGAAGAAGAAGAAGAAGAAGAAGAAGAAGAAGAAGAAAACAAGCAATCCAGCCTGAAACCCAACCCAACCAAACAAAAACAACAAAAAGTAAAATAAATATAGTCTAATTTAAAATGTACTTGAAAAAGCCATCCACTTATTGAAGGTATCTGAGGACTTTCAGAATATCCCAGTGGTCAGTGACAGCAGCTGATCCTTGGGTTTGCTCAATGGAGCTGTATAAAAACTGGTGAGGATTAGTTCAGAGAGCACTGAGACACACGACTGAGAGTGTGGCTGGCATCCTCTAAGGCTCTAAGGCTCTTGGGCTCTAGAAATCCCATTGCCTCTCTCTCTTGCCCTTCTCAGGTGGGTGATAGGCAAAGTTGAGGTTTTTGGAGAAAGCAAGTGTAGGGGCTAGGAGGGGTGCAGTCATTGAATATCAGGGACAGTGTGGACAGATGTAAGTCACTTGTGTCCTTCATTCTGTCTCTCTGACACATGGCTGTCTACTTAAGAAGGGGGACTGTGTATGAGTTGCAATGTGAATATACACAGCGCATGGCCATTCCACTCCCATTCCTGTTTTTCTCCATTTTTACGAGTCCCCCATTCCATGTCCTGGAATGCAGTTTTTCCTGTAGGCACTACAGAACATTGGAAAGTATTCAAACGGAGGTGTGTTGAGAAGATGACACGTCTTGTACAAGTGTCCCAGAACCACTAGACTGTCAGGCAGTGTGCCAGAGAGAGAAAGAGAGGAGAGAGGATCTGACTGACTTATCAGCAGACACTGCAAGTGTTTCCTCCACTGTAAATGTCCTGACATTCTGACCCTGCTGCTCTGAAAATTTCCAAGGCTGTTCCTATGCCAACCCAAAACATGACATGACCTGTGCTTCTTGTGCAATACAGCAGTGGGGTCTGTCACTCCAGGAGGATGTGTGTGACTTTTGATTGATTGTTCATTCTTTCCTATGGGAAAAAATCTAGTGGCTTTTATAGCCACCAACAGAACTCTGTGAGACCTTGAAGTGCTTGTGCGGATGTCCAATTTCCCCATATCGTCACGGTCTCGTGTGTGTGTGTGTGTGTGTGTGTGTGTGTGTGTGTGTGTGTGTGTGTGTGT
>NW_021604597.1:3236559-3246528 GCF_004785775.1 Grammomys surdaster
TGTGTGTGTGTGTGTGTGTGTGTGTGTGTGTGTGTGTGTGTGTGTGTAGTATTGGATAACAGGGACAATGTAAGCCACAACTGTCCTTTATTCTGTCTTTCTGACACATAGTTGCCTACCTAAGAAGAGGAACTTGACGTGGACTGCAAGTGAGTATACATAGCACATGGCCGTCCCCGTCTCGTGTCCCCTCCACCTTCACTAACCCTGCATCCCATGGTTCTAACGCTTCAACACGTTTGGGGGATATTGGGCAACTCACCTAAAAATTCCAAATATCTAAATAGTTTCACTGTTTGGTCCAAGCACCCCAGTACCTCCTTGGAGCAACCCATTGTTAATCAAATGTTTGCTTTTATGTCACCCAGACTGACCATTCTAGCTTAACAAACAACAACAACAACAAACCACTATATTTTCTCTCCGTTTCTTTAAAAAAAAAAACCCATCTACCCCAATGTCCACCTTTATAGGGAGATAAAAACAGACACTCTCTCTGTACTAGTTATTTTGTTCTAGTGACAGACTCAACGGGAGGGAGATGAGTTGCAGTGTCATCTAAACGCCAGATGAACGAGGGCGACCTCAGAAGCCTTACATCCAGTTCAGTTCTTGATGCTGTTTGGTCAAGTCATATCCCTAACTACAGGGATGAAATCCTATTTAGAAAGTTATTTAATAGGAACACTGAGAAACTAGATGTTACAGCATCCTTTTACTCACAGAACACTCAGATATCTGCCCTTTGCCCTAGAGGATCTCCACCCTTGACATTGGTTAGCTCCCACCCTACCTGTCTCTTTGCCATCCCGATGTGCACTATTCATGACTTCTAGAGATCCAGTTTGGACTACTGTCTGTGTTCCTAGAACATCTATCAGCTTGCCTTACTGGGTCATATGGCCCAGCCCTGACTTCCTATTCAGTTACCAATATAATCATTCCCACTTGAAAACATCTATCTGAATATTTATAGGGGTATCTTAGGGTTTCCATTGCTGTGAAGAGACACTATGACCACGGCAACTCTTATATTTTTGGTTGTGAGCCTAGCCTTTAGTAGCTGAGCCATCTCTCCAGCCCCAAGACAGCTCTTATAAAGGACATTTAAGTGGAGCTGACTTACAGGTTCAGAGGTTCAGTCTGTTATCATCATGGTAGAAAGCATGACAGTGTCCAGGCAGGCATGGCACTGGAGGAGCTGAGAGTTTCAGATCTTCATCCAAAGGAAGCCAGGAGCAGATTATCTCCCAGGCAGCCAGGAGGAAGATCTCAAAGACTACTTGCACAGTGACACGCTTCCTCCAACAAGGCCACACCTCCTATCAGTGCCACTTTCTGGACTAAGCATATTCGAACCACCACAAGGGGTTAAGAATAACTATATAATCTCAGTCATTCAGACTTTTTCCTTCATTTAAAAAAATATTTTTAAATTCTTCAGACATATTTACCAAGCAGTTTATATATTCTAAAATTTATTCGTCTTTGTATACAGATATTTAAATTTTAGCAGATATATTATTGTGTGAGCATTTGCCATGATCAAATAACAGAACAGTCCCATTTCATTCCCAAATCCCCTATGCCTTTTTAGGTCACAATTTGTGGCAACTTTACTCTATCCACTGGTAACTCCTTGCTGGATTTCTGCCTTTTCTGTGTCCCATTAATGTGTGGAGGCTCTTGTGTCTGTCTCTTTTCATTTAGCATAGCACACGTGAAATAAATCTATGTACCGATCATTGGTCCCTCTTGTGTTGCTCAGTATTTCCACTGCACGAGTGTGTAATGGTTTGATGGGCTTCCATCCACCAACTGAAGGAGATGGACATCTTTCCCACTTAGGGTGAATATTAATTAACAAAGATAGAAACATTAGTGTAAAGAATTTTGTGTGTGGATTGGTTTTAAGGCATTTGGTCTAAGAAGTATGTGGACGTTTAGCTCCTGATGTGTGCTAGGAGCCTGAAAAACTTAAGTACCCCTGGGAAGAAGAGAGAGAGTATGCTTCCTCAGTTAGTCGCCACTCAGGCCCAGACCTGTCAGTTAAACATGGGCTAGTTGCAGCAAGAGGCTGTTATTTCCACTGAGGACATTCGAGGCATAGAAATTAAAATTAGCACTCTTTCTCTGAGACCTTGGGGAAGAACATAAGGAGATGATAGCAACCATCAATTTAGTGGGCCTAACGTTATCCCGGTGGTACAGCAATACTTTTATAGATTGAGCCAATTCCCAGGGCAGGTCACTTCTGTGTGTTGGAAGAATTCCTCTTCAAGTCACGGACAAATGTTCTGTTCTATTGCTGTGATGTAACACCACTGCTGTGATGTAACACCATTTTTTTTTTTTTTTTTGGTTTAAACTTCCACTTTGTAGTTCATCACTTAAGAAGTCAGGACGGGAACTCAAGCAGGGCAGGAACCTGAAGGAGGGAGCTGATGCAGAGGTTGTGGAGGGGTGCTGCTTACTGGCTTGCTCCTCATGGTTTGTTCAGCCTGCTTTCTTATAGAAGCCAGGACCACCAGCCCAGGGCTGGGCCCTTCCCCACCAGTCATTAGTTAAGACAATGCCCTACAACAAGCTGATCTTATGGAGGCAATTTCTCAAATGAGGTTCCCTCCTTTCAGATGACTTTAGCTTGTGACAAGTTGACATAAAACTAGACAGCACTTACACTTTAAAGCTAGGGATTAGTAGAGAGCCTCTAAGTAGTGTTTGATAAACTTCATCTTCACTAAGTTCCAATAAACTTTTCTCACTAACTTTGGTGATAGGGAGGTATTCACATTTCTTGGTTAACATGGTTATATCAAGATTTTCGTTCCTTCTCCTCTTCCTTCTCTTCTTCATCTTCCTCTTCCTCCTTCTTTGAAATGCTGAGACTTGGGCCTCAGGGTTTTATGTGCATCAGGTAAATGCTCTATCATTAAGCTACAGCCCTAGTCTTTTTTTTTTTCCTTTTCACTTTGAGACAGCACCTTGCTGAATAACACAGAACAGCCTTTACTGTAGCCTAGGCTGTCTCTGCTCTAACATCTCCTAGTTGTGTACCATTTTTCAGCCATAACATACAAGTGGTGAGTTTTTATCTGAAAATATAACTTTCTTCTAATTGTAAATAAATGACAATTATAAACAAAATATTGATAAGTTATATTGTTTGTCTAAATCACAAATAAAGCTACAGATTGATAACAACAATGGTTCAATGTCTCAAAGGAGATGCTCTGGTGACCTAGGCTAGAATGAGAGTCGGGTGAGTGCAGGTTTGGCGATACATATCTACAAAAACAAAGACAAAAACTTCAGGAACTTTCTGACTGTGGCTATACACCATGGTTGGATATGTAAGGAATATTTCATCCAAGGAGGGTGGCCAGGAGATCACCATATCTGCAGCAAATATCTCATGGAAACTGAAGAGTGATTAGCTGGGAATAGTAGCTGCTTATGAATTGTAATGGCGACCTGGTGGGAGGATGTTACCACTTCCTTCATTCTTCCCTCCCGCCCCTTTCTCTTCTTTCATGATCTCCTCTCTCCACCACATCCCTCTCTGTCCTTCCTTCTTGTAACAAGCAGGCCAAGGCCGACCCAGCTATGCCATCGCCGCTGAGCTTGGCACACTACTAAATGGAAAATATAAAGGGGCTAGCTTGACAGGGAAGACAAGTTTTAGTTCTATCAGATATGGAAATTACTGGGAACATATTCTGGCTTGATATAAGAAAGATTTAATCAACATTTAGCTGTGTGGAGAAGTGAGTTTCCCATCATGCAGGGTATTCAAGCATACACACTACTATTTTAGTTTGTAAAAGAGGGACTCTTGTGTTTGCTTAGAAGCTAGAGTAGATAACCTTGAAAATCTCATCAGACTTTAAGGTTCTGAGGAACTATAATAGAAAAAAGGGGGGCTACTTAGTTCAATCAGTATTAATGTCTCTCAGCAGCTTTTAAATACCACTGTGACATATACAAAGGATAAAGACAAGCAGAAAAAGACAGTACCTGAACAAATTTCTGTGTATATTGATAACTATATTTACCTTATATACATTTCAACATGAGGCTGTTTATATCTAGAACTTTAGTTGCTATTTCAGAAATCAACACATCGCCTTTGACGTAGTTGAAAATGTTGGGGACGCTGACACAGCCAGGCCTTGTGCTTGTGTATAAATATGTAATGTTGTGTGTGTAAATATAAAGAAAGGGGTCCTGATCTGTAGTCGGATGATTACTATTTTTCATTTAGTGAAACATCTATTCTATTACTGCAAAGTAGTCATTTATAAATCTTTTGCGAGGCAACGTCTCTGATGGAAGTCAACTATCAATCTAAGTATACCATCAGTATGTAAACAGATTGATGAATTGCTGGATTGCTAGCACAAGAACCATATGGAATTGCAAATAACGCTCTGAGAGCCGGGGATAATTTTAGCATTTCTGAAAGCTGAGGACTTGTAGAAACAGCACCGTCTTTTGATTAAACTTCCCAACACTTCTGATTTGGCTCTCAAGGCTTTATGGGGCAATTAGTATTCTGTACATTAAAAATAGGACTTGATGGATGGCTTCTCCCCTAACGCGGGATTAATGAACAATCTGGGTGTTCTTTTGGGGAAGGATAGAAAACATAGGAAAAGTTTGTTACCAAAGGGGCTCCCTTACCTATTGTATAGATATGAGTAAGCCTATTAAAGCTGGGAGGAGGGCTGGGATTAGGTGGCCTGGCCCTGGGGACTTTGACAAATATCAGGACTTTTAGAGTAAATCTCTGCATCAGAGAAAAGTGCCAGATGAAGTGCCATCTAGCTGACACTGGTCAGTCCAGGTGAAAACCACTGTATTTGGGTCCTGTAAGTCTGAACTGAATTTCCAAAGAAGAGATGATGTTCTTTGAGGGTACCCCTGGAAGTATTCTGTGCAGAATTCTTAGGAAACACCCACAGGGCATCAGTCCTCCACTAAGTGGACCTGACTGTGGCCAACTCCACCTATCCTCATAACCTAGGGATAAAGCTCCTGGTCTCTGAACTTGATCTCCAAAGGGGTATAAAGCCACCACTCATAGCCAGCTCTGCAATCAGCTTCCAGGGGCCCTTCTGGGAATTTGATGGTTGTGTGGCTTCCACTGGGGTGAACAGGTGGCAATCACTCCTCCAGAGACATTGGGAGCATCCATTGAAAGAAGTCCAGGAAAAACAAAGATGCACGCATACCTCACTGAGGGCAGAGGGCTCCTGAGCAGGTTCAGGCTCAGGCTCACAAGGCTGGCTGTCCCTCCTTTTATATCATCAGCTCCCAAAGAACTCCTCTTTAGCAAAGGTCAGGTAAGGATGAGAGCCTGAAATGTTGATATGTCCCACTTTATTATATTCCACTCACTGTGGAATCTTTTTAAAAATTTTTTTAAATATTTATTTATTTATTTACTTATTTATTTAATATGAGCACACAGTAGCTGTCTTCAGACACACCAGAATAGAGCATCAGATCCCATTACAGATGGTTGTGAGCCACCATGTGTTGCTGGGAATTGAACTCAGGACCTTTGGAAGAACAGTCAGTGTTCTAACCACTGAGTCATCTCTCCAGCCCCAGTGAATTCTTCTCATAACACTAAAAATAAAAGTATTTGGGGCAGGCGAGATAGCTCAGCAGGAAAAGGCACTTGCCACCAAGCCTGAAAACCTGAGTTTGTTCAATGCTCAAAGCCCACATGGTCAAGAGAAATGACTGCTTGAAAGTTTTTCTCTGATCTCCACACCTGTGCCTCAGCATACACACACACACACACACACACATACACACACACACACACACACACACATGCACGCAATGTAATAATTTAAAAAATAAAAGTATTTAGTTAATGGAGCCTTAGAGAAGAGTATGACCTGAGGGGCTGGTCCTGGAGAAGTTCCTTCAAACTTTGTGAGCAAGCTACTCTGTTAGCACTAAGGGTGTGTGTGTGTGTGTGTGTGTGTGTGTATGTGTGTGTGTGTGTGTGTTCGTGTGTGTTACATCCCACCCCACAGCAGATGCCTCTGATTATAAAGAGCCACTGTACTCATGCTTTGGGAACCAAACTGGGTGCCTACTATCTTTGGATATAAACTTTTATTCTGACAGGGTATTTACACCAAATGCATTGCTTGATCATCTGTTTAACCCACTGAACTATACAGATCACAAGAAGGTAGTGTTCATGGTTAGCATCTTGCTGGATGAGTAAGAGAGTAAGTGTATAAAGCAGGTAGGAAAATAGAAGCAGATTACCTTTAGTAAAAATGTGTGTGGGCGGGGGCTTGGTGGAGGCAGCAGCTGATTAGGTGAGAAAAATAATTCTAACTGCATAAAGCAGAATCAATGTTGAATTAATTGACCACTGTTTTTATAAGCGAATGATGATAGAAAAGGAGAGAGGAAGGAGGAGGAGAAGGAGGGCGATGAGGAGGAACATAAGGAGGATGATGGAGGAGGAGTGGAGTCCGATGGCATGAGGCACCATTCTGCCCTGGTAAAGCTCTAAATCCCACATTTCCAAAGGGAGGAATTCCAGTGTCACTCACTCCCCAGCCCGGGTGCTATTCCTCCTCCACAGAGTGTACCATAACCCCAAGTGGCCCTGCTTGTGTCAGCAGCACCGCTGGGTGGATAACCTTTAGCACAAATAAAATGTATTTACTTATGCCTGAATTTCAGTGACAAGTCCCCTTAGATAAAGGCCCTCTGGAGGCCACCTGCCCTCAATGACCTGCAAGGCTTTCAGGACCAGCTTTCCTGCTCTGCACGTCCTACTGAGGGCTGCCTCACTGGAAAGACTTGACCTCCAGCACACAGGGAGGAGGGTGGGACTCTGACTTTTAAAGTCCATTTGGCTTTGCTTCTCTTTGAAACTGTTATCGAGAAGCTCTGTGAGCACGGATTTGCAAACACAGACACCAAGGAATTCTGGGCCAGGAGTTCAAACAAAAGTATAAGGACAAGTGAGGTGAATGGTAATGAGATCTGCTGTGTGCTGGGTAGATCTCTCCCATTCAGAGCGGTCCTTCCTTGTCTCCACCCTTTGGAGAAAGGGAAAGAGCCCATATTTTTGAAACGTTTGGAATTAGCGAAGTTGTATTTGAGTCTCCACGCTGCTGTTTACCAATTTCGAGGACTTAGGTGTGCTAGCTAAGAAGCTGAATGCTTCTGCAGGTATGAGAAAGGGGTAGTGATGCTTACTTGGGGCTTGTGAGAGTTAAATGAAGTAACAACTTCTTTACATGCTTTGCAAGTAGTCTGTTCTCTGTTTTACACATGAAGAAGCAGAAGAGCAAGAGTTTAAGTCATGTGGAAAGTAATACAGCTGGTAAGTGTCCATCTGAGACTTTGGGTCAGAATCAGTCAGGAAATACCCACTAAATCAGATTAGTGGCACATTTGTTTGTGGGCTTGTCTCTCTTAGAAATCTGTGATAAAACAACCATGGTGCTTCTTAGCACTGTCAGATTCTCTGTCAGGTTCATGGTATGTCTGTAGTTTGTTCTTGGGCACATAAAAGAGTGTTGACCACTGTTCATCTTCCCTTGGATCTTTACAATTCAAAACTGATAGCACAGTTTATACCAGGGTGATGGAGAATACATTGAGGAGAACAGTCTTTATAAGGATCCAATCAATACAGAGCAAAGGGACAGGTGCTATTTGCAAGACCCTGAAGACTGCACTCTTTAGGCAGAGGGTTAGCAAGCCCTGGAACAATAGGCATTTCATGTTCCAGTGATTGTCCAGTGTCATGACAACAGGGCTGGAGTTAACTCACCGAGCCAAGGATTACACCCAAGTTGGTTATTTTGGCAGATGGAGCAGATTCTAGACACTTTCTACAGTGTCAGCCAATGTTGATTTGTATAAAAATGTAGTTAGATGTATCATTTGGATTGAATTACGTCAGATTCTGCTAAAATAAAGCAATGGTTACTCTGCCTTTACTGTGCACATTCAAAAGCAGACTTATTTATCCACCTTTACGCTCTTTACCCTTTGTGCTTGTTCCCTGAACCGTGAGGAACAGGAGACTGAGAGTATTGCTTGTATCTAACAAGACAACTGGCATAATAGGCCTGTAATGACCAATGAACTATGGTTAACAGTGATTTGAGTGTTCACCATGGGACAGTCAGTGAGCTGTGTGCATTTTTTCAGTAGGATCCAACATGCCTGTGATATGTGTGTGTGAGTAGCACCCACAAGTCAAATGAGCTCTGCCCAGCCACTGAAGCACTTTGGGTCCAGCTTTGTCCTCTGTGTGAGGAGCTGGGCGGTAGCTGTAATAACTGGGTTAAGGTATGCAGTAATTGCAAAGACTGCTTGGGTTAATACCTGGGTGGCATTTGGAACAGTGCCCACATTCATAAATGCCCAATAAACACTGGCTAGTATGTGCATTTATCTTAAGATAACCTCTCAGGTCATTTGGGGAATCAAGATTGGAACTCAGACTGCCTGACTTAAGATCCTGTGTCTCTGCAAGCACGACTTGAATGCGTAATCAAATAAGTGACGGAATAGCCAGGAGTCACGTGGCTATATAGTGGCAGGTTTCAGGTCCCTGTGACTCAACTAGTTGTCATTCAAACTAGTTTCACTGTCCAGGCTGAATTTCCTGTGTGTATTAGCTGTCCAGTACTCTGACAAAGTCCCCCAATTAATGAACTTATAGTGAAGGAAAGTTTGTTTTCATTTTGTCTCACAGTTATGGAGATTTCAGACTGTGACCAATTGGCTCCAATAGTTTGGAGCTGTGGTAAGGAGGGTGTGGTAGAATAAACTATTTACCCCATTCCTGGCCTGAAAAAGCACAAGAAGGGCAATCGCTAGTAGTCACAAGTGGTCCCTGCCTTTTAAAGGTTCCACTACCTCCTAACAGCATGCACCATAGGTCACTTTTCTAAGTCATCGACACCCTCCATGTCCAGGTCTGCACCTCTATAGAAGGAAGCAGAAATGTTCCTTGCAGGTAGTTCCCACCTCTTCCCACCTCTTCAGACCACACCTTCCCTGCTGTGAAACTTCCGATGCCCTTTTACAATTTGGTCAGAGCTAGTTATGAGGCAAGATGAGGGTCTCTGACTCTAAGGCCGACCTGGTTTTAGTTCCAGAGCAGCCAAAGGTGTCTACTCAGAGAAACCCTGCCTCAAACACCTAAGCAACAATAAGTAGCTTTTGGAAGGTAGTGTTGGTTTACAAAGCATGCTCTCATCCTTCATCCCTTTTGGTTATTGGAACAACCCTATGGTTTTAGGTTACTTGTGTTCTCGGGGTGCAGAGGAACAGAGCTCCAGTTTGTATTGCGTGGTATCCTGGCTATGGATTCTGTGTACCTTGTGTGACAAAATCTTTGATGCTGTATTCGGAGCCCACTTGATCCTTGACCTCAGGATTATTTCATGATGTTTCTAGTGTAGATTTTGATATGCTTGGGGAAGTTACGTTTAAACTTTTCCCAAAACAGCCAGACAGGACTGTATGTTTTCAGACTGTGGACCTTGGGACAAGGGACTGAGGTGCATATATAACATATCGAAGCAGACCTGGCCTCCGGATCCTTCCAGCATCCCTCAGTCCATACCTGGCATACCCTGCTCCTAACTTGAACTTTCCAGCTCTTAGCCTGGGCTACCATTCTCCTAGAGGCTCCTCCCTATATAATCCAGATACTTTGGACTCTTTCTTTGTTCTTGTTCTTCTTGTTCTTCTTGTTCCTCTCCTCCTCCTCCTTCTCCTCCTCCTCCTCCTCCATCTCCTCTTCCTTCTCCTTGTTTTCTTGTTCTTCTTCTTCTTGTTCTTGTTCTTCTTGTTCCTTTTGTTCCTCTTGTTCTTGTTCTTCTTGTTCTTGTTCTTTTGTTCTTCTTCTTCTTGCTCTTGTTCTTCTTGTTCTTCTTCTTCCTCCTCCTCTTCCTCCTCCTC
>NW_021604597.1:3246538-3279785 GCF_004785775.1 Grammomys surdaster
ATTCCTCTTCTCGTTCTTCTTCTTCTTGTTCTTCTTGTTGTTCTTGTCTTTGCTCTTGTTCTTGTTCTTCTTGTTCTCCTCCTCCTCCTCCTCCTCTTCCTCCTCCTCTTCCTCCTCCTCCTTCTTCTCCTGCTGCTGCTTCTCCTTCTCTTCCTTGTCCTTCTTCCTCCTCCTCTTCTTTTCTTCCTTATCCTCTTCTTCTTCCTCTTCCTCCTCTTCCTCTTCCTCCTCTTCCTACTCCTCCTCCTCCTCTTCCTCCTCCTTCTCTTCCTCCTCCTCTTCTTGGTCATCCTCATCATCATAGTCCTCCTTCTCTCTCTGCCTCAGCTCTTTCTCTCTTTTTCTTCCCTCTCCCCATGGCCACTTCCCTGGCCTTAATCCTTGGGGCCTGTAAACTCTCCCAAGAGCAGTTTCCCAATAAACCTGCCTTTATATAATCTAATCTGGTTTGAACTGGCTCATTTCAAAATACTTTATCAAGGACAAGCTAACTTAAATTATGTCCAAAGCATGGATCTTGGGATTTCTTTCCCATATTTTGTAAAAGAAAGGATTCACTCAGAATATTGCTGTATGAACTATGAATTCTATAAAGAGCTATTCATTCAGACTCTTCTAAATATGGATTCTCATAGTTATTTTATTCACTTCAATATCATTGTCTTATTCAGATGATATTTCACTTCAAAACCTGGGCTTGCAGCACCCTTCCACATAAATCTGTGGTCTTTCTATCCTCCCTATTTCGTCATGCTCCATGGAGGGACTGTTTTTTGTTTTGAACCCGATTGCTTCCTCTTTGATTCTGTAGCAAATTGACTGTCTGAGTGAGTAAAATAATTACTTCCATGGCAATGGGTGAAGTTAGAAACAGGCCATTATGTGAGCATTACAGAGAGACTGGGACTGAATTAAAAAAAAAAAGAATAAATAAATAAATAAACCCCCAAATCAGTAGCCTTAATAATAGCAGGATGGAGAGAGAAAATTACTGGGATTATAAATTGCTTTTTTTGAAAAAAAAAAAAAGTTTATCTTCTAAAAGGCTGTGACAGTTGGAAAAAAAAATCTCTCTCCAGTTTTAATTGTAGATAATTTTGTGAAAGGAAAAACCTCCCTATGAAAAATGGCATGATGAAATGTGTTTAGTTTGACTTTGGCAAAGCTCCATGTCACTCTGAATGACTGCTTCAAAACAGACACAAACAATATTTGCTGTTACTTAAAAGTATGTGATAATTTGCCTCTGAAGAAAAGGAGGAGATTGAGAATCAAAGACAGGGTGCTGAGTCTAGCTCCTCCCTAAGGAGGTGTTCTGTACTGCCACCACGTGGAGAGCCAGATAAAGAGTAATGGCCTCACTTATCTGGGACCTAGCCTCACTTATCTGGAAGATGGACATACACCAGGAAGAAAGGCAAGAAAACTTCAGTGTTGCCAAAGCAACTGCTAGAAGGAAACAACTGGAAGCTCAGATGTCACATCTCCATAGGGATGCAGGTCCGTGGCAGAACATGTGCCTAACATGTACAAGACTGTGTTCACACCTCAACACCAGCAAGGAAATCACACCAGAATGCCATAGCTGAATCTCATTTACACCAACCTGTAGTCTAATTTGAGCAAGCATTGCTTTTAAGTTTTACAACACATTATAATTAAGTAATTAGAATGTAAGGAAGAAAGGAAATGTAATAGACAAGGGATTTCATGTGTGCTTCATCTTAACAGCAGGCAGTGGTATACTGGGGTGATTGATACACTTGAAATATCATTGAGTAGCTTCAGAGGCCCTCGGCCAGCCAGTAGATAGCAGCATTTGCACTGGTGTTTTAAGACACGTGGTTCCTCACCTTCTTTTTCTGGCTTTTCCAAAGACAGGCTAGTGGAGAAACAAGCCACACTGCCTTGGCAATAACAAGAGAGCACTGGAATCAGTATCTAAAAATTCAGTATACTTTGGGGCCACCAAATGTAGATGACTAACATATCTATTCTGGCAGACAGGTCTCAAGCCTTTGGGAAACTAAGGAAATATCCAACTTCCCTGTATGTAGGCTTCACTGTGCAGGCAGCAGTGCACACTCTGGGAAGGGTACAAAACATAAAAGAGCACGGGATCCAAGTGTCACTTTGCCTTCTACTAGCCATGAAAGGTTGATCAAGTTACATCATTCATTGTGTTCCGTTTTTCTTGTTTGAGACAAATTATCATGACAATAATATTACCTACTTCAGGGAGCTTATTTGAGGCTAAATGAGGCAATTCCTAGGACTAGAGCAGCTTAGAAGGCAGGAAACACTGGGCACAAATGTTTTGAAAGCTTAATGCTTAAATTCACTAAGGACCGAATTCCAATTGTTTTTTGTACTGCTCATTTGCTCATTCTTTCATCTGACGCACATTTATTTAGCAGCTAGTATGAGCCTAGCAGTGAGCAGCCAGCCCATACCTAAATGTGTCAAGCTCAGGCCTTCCCATGCAGGAATACAGACATGCCAACAAAAAACATTACAGCAACACAGGAAGTACACAGGTGACCATTTCCATGGCAATACATGTCTCACGCCTGGAGAAGCTGGAATGTGATGGCCAGCAGACATGGATGGTGAAGAGTAAGAAGGGTTCTCATGTGCGGCACACAGTAGAGGAAGGAAAGCGTGTAAGTTTGGGGGAGGAGCTGAGGAGGCCGAAGAGACACAGAGGGCAATGGAGGGGTCACTGAGTTGTCAAATGTGTTTTATGGTCTTAATTTTCTTTTAGCACAAAATATTTTCCCCCAAATAAAATATGACAGGTAATCCCAGCATACGAAACAGATAAAAATATAATTTTATCAGGGGACATTTACTTCAAATTTCAAGTTAGTGACACTTACAAAGTCAATTATTGAGAACAATAAACAGGTATTAATTAATATACAATTTGCCGTTGTAAATGATCAACTCAGACACATGTTTATATATATGTATATATTTCTAATGAGGTGATATTGAACATTCTCTGATTCATTCTGAACTGAAAAATGTACCTTTTTTTTTTTAAAGAAAAGGAATTCAGTTTGTAATCTCTCAAGGTGCTTAATTGATGTGGAAGTATAAATAGAAGCAGTGACCTTGTTTTATTTCAATTCTAAATTGCTATCCATCAGCACCGTATTTTTGTTATCATGTGTATGAAAACTGAATGACAAAGTGCTATGATCCTAGCATCATCGCTCAAGTGACCCACAACATGTTATTCCTGAGGTGTGAGTTGGTCCGTCACGCTCTGACGATTAAGCTGTGGTAGGAATATCTCATGATTCTATAGGCTGAGAAGTTCGTGATCAAGGGGTTTGCGTATGTGTCTGGTGAGGGTTCAGTCTCTGCTTCCGGGATGGCACTTTCCTTCCTGTGTCCTCTGGATGGGAAAAACATCATGTCCTCACGTGATAAACGAAGGGAAAGACAAACAAGAAGACAGTGGTTCTCCCAAACCCTTTCTAAAGGTTCCGGACCCCAGTTATGAGTATAGGTTCCTTAAGCATCTTTTAAATACTACTCCACCCTTAATCATGTCATGATGGAGTTGAAGAGCTAAACTAATTCACTCAGACTGAAGTAGAAAATGTGATGCATGTTCTAGGGACCAAAAAGTATTTTATACTGAGCAGATGGAATGAAGTAATTTTGCTAAATTCCCAACAAATAGCAGATTTTTAAAAAGTCATTATTACTGTTTCTATTACTACAAGTTTGAGTGGGGAAAAAAAAGCACTAGACCCCAAGCCATCCCTGAGCCTTGCCAGCCAACACCACATTTTACTGATTTCCCCGTGTCTAGTTCTCAGTTGGCTTTGTTGGGGCCTGTCACATAGCAGGCTCGATATCAATGTTTGTGGAGTGAAGTAAAGTGTAGGAGACCCTGTTGACCTAAGGATCTGGAATTGGGCATTTGCTGACCGTGTGTGTGTGTGGTAACTGAGGCTTCCACAGCTGTGAATATGCCTCTGTGGGGAGTGTGTAGAGAATGAGAGGGTCTTTGGAACATCATCATAGACAAAGAACACACAGCTCCTCCCCTCAGCTCAAATCTTCGGCCAGGTCTAGAGGCCTCATGATGCAGTACCATAAAGCATCCTTGAATGGGAGGATTCCTGCCCAGGTCACTCACCATCAAAGCTACTTGAGATAGCACTGGATCCTCCAACTTCCCTTTCATTTAGTTTGACAGCATGCACGGGTGTAGAGTAAGAAAGGCTACATGAAGGAACATCTCTTGAAGAGGTGACTGCGTGCATCCGGAGGCTCCATGATGATGCACAACCGTGGGTAGACACTTAGATGAGGGCACCTTTGGTCTGTTTCTCTGCTCCTTCCTCACCTTCACTTACGTTTGGATCAGACATTAGCTGGTTCCTCATGGTTCAGACAAGACTTGGTCTCTGCTGTGTCTACCCTGTCAGTGATTCATGCCACCTCCTGGGACAGCCTCTCCCTGCAAGAAATAGTTGACTCTAAAGGATTATTGAGTTGGGAACCGATTTGGCACTTGCTGAGGGCACTGGGACCTCTTCCTAGGTTGATGACTCGTATGTCCCAATGGACACTTTCCCCATCTGGGAATCATTAATTTGTTTTAACTCATAATTTAAAAATTATTGGGTGTTGAGGACTTCCTTTCTCTCACAACCCTTAGATGTACTTGCTCATCTTCAAGCTGAAGCTCCTGAAGAGAATGCAAGGGGTGTCTACCCACAACCTTCCCCTGCTCTGTTAGCATGGGGGCAGGCACACCTAGTCCAAGCTTTTTGACAAGACAATAACTTTATCCTACTAACATCTGATGTCTGGCTGCCGTATATGGTCTTAAACATCTCAAGATATTATTTTGCTTCTGGCAGGCAGTGGGTGACTTGTTGAAGTGAAGTGTTCCTCACAACTGGGCATCTCAATGGCTTTCCAGCCACCAACCAACAGGGAGTCCTCCAGAGTGGAGGGACAGAGGTCTTGCTGGCAAGAGGAGGACTCTCTTCAGCAGGGTTGAATTTCCAGATGCTCTTAGCCCTCAAACATCTTTTTCTTTCCATACTGACCTTGTGGGATTATAAAACAGAGATACTGAAAGTGGAAGAGACTTGGTTTGATGTCTGAAATATGAGTAGAGATCTCAGTGGAACAACAGTGATGTCAAAGAGAAGGAAAAAGTTTGGGGGAAATAACCCCTTATGTTCCTTACTGTTTCCCCTTTACACATCCTGATGATACATTAGATGCCAGTGCCTATATTTAATGTTATATAAGAAAAAAGAAGAAATGGATTCATTTGGATAAAGGCACACATTTGTGGTTTCTAAATGTACTTTGAGATAATCAAGACACCCATATAGTTTACTCTTGATAACGACTGACCTGGGGTGCCTATTCATCAAAGCATGTGGCTTTTTGACCATGAACACTTTGTAGTATTACCAGACCAAACCTCTTTTTTTTTTCCTGCTTGCCAATATTACCCGACATCCCCTGCCACATAGTACCTGGATTTACAGACGTCACTGAATGTCTGTGTTTTCATCCATTCCTATCAAAACATTTACATGGCCATAGGTTTGAGTTGTGATATGATCCAGCTTTGCTTCCTGATCTTTTGAGTCTCCCAGATGCTCTCCTTCCCTCCTAAGCTCATAAACCCTGCCTCTCTCCAGAAATTTCCATGTGATGTCCCCTGAATGTGCATTGAAATTGTCACAGGACAGCCAGGGGACATCTGTCTAACTGCTCTGCTCATTCCTGCCTGGAGCTCACAGAGGCCCAAACTAGATCAGGCCATTTGTAAGTCAGAATCAAATGTTGCTCAGTTTAACCCAATTACTCTTCACCACAAGAGAAAATCCAGTTATTGCAGGGACTGGACTTCTATGAGGAAAGCAGGCGCATAGCCAGAGCCCTGTCAACACACGTCCAAGCTGTGAGGAGCAGTGTTAGTGCAAATGACAATGACTGGGAAAGGCATGGCAGGGCCCAGAGGAATTTCTTCCTGTGGTTTGCAAGTCTCCTTGACAAATAGGAAGATAATGTTAAATCTTCTCTTTACATTTATGCCCTTTTAACTGCGAGTGGACTTCTTCAGGGATGGTCAGCATTTCTATTGGCCAGGCAGTGGTCTGCTCTGTTTTTGTGTATCAGATCCTGAACCCCAGGAGACATGGACTCCAGTGTGTCATGATAAAGATGGTGAACATGAAGCCAGAGAGGCCGAGTGGCCTATGGAGTGACTGTCAGTGCAAGCTAAGCCAAGTTGCCTGCTCACAATGGCATGCTCCCACGGCCTGATTTTTCTCAAATTATTTGTCCTGTTATAGGTAGGTCCTCATGTCACCAGAGAGTTACCCTTCCAAACTCTCAGAAGCTCATTAGGTGCACAAGAGCCTGTGTCCACAGGAAATCCTGCCCTTATGGCTTAAAAAGCATAATAGTTAAACCATAAGATGGTGGGTTTGTGTCTCAACTCTGGCATACCCTAAGATGTGGTGATGATGGCTCTCTGTGTCTCTGTGAAATGAGAAAACTATTTCCTCATAGGGGTGAGTTTCAATGTTGTCAGTACACTTACAGCACTTTAGATGCTATGTGAGAAAAGTATGAAAACAATATCATTTTCTTCTGAAAGCCAAACTGTCCACTGGAGTGATGAGAGACATGCTCCAGGATCTTGCTCCATCACTGAACTCTTAAGGTAGGTCATAAATTATTTATATAAAATGGCACAGCATTTCCATACAATCTACACACACTCTCCCTACACCTTAAGTAATGTCTGTATTACTTACAGTGTACCATAAAATGTAAATACTGTGGGAATATTAGCTGTCATGTATGTGCATATTGTATGGTGAAAAAAGAAAAGAAAAAAGTTTATATTTGTTCAATACAGATGTGTTTTCCCTAGATACAATCAAAGCACAGGCAAATCTGCACACAACAGCTACGGCTGAGGTGATGAAAGTATTGAAGCTGACAGACACTTTCTTGTTACACCCATTTATGTGCATCTGAGACACCTTTAGAAGTCGGTTGGTGTGTGTTTATGACACATGTAACAGCCAGGCTGAAGATGAGCATCACAGTCACAAACAGCTGTCAAGCCTCCTTAGGGTAGGAGGCTCTAGGGAACCCTAGCAACTCATAAATTCCTTCAGGGGTCAAGTGGACTGTTACTTTAATTAATCTTTGCCTCTTTTCTCAGGAGCACAAACAATGGGGGGAGGTTGGAGGACTCAGATAATGGGAGGGTGTCCAAGTTTGCTTTCTGTTGCCGAGATAAGCACCATGATTAAAAGCAAACTGAGGGAGAAAGGGTTTATTTTGTTTCATCTTAGACTCTTCTAGGTCACAATCTATTGTTGAAGAAAATCAGATCAAGAGCTCAAGCAGGAACTGGAGGAAAAACCATGAAGGAGCAGTGTGTACTAGCTTTCTCCAAGGCTCCCTGTCAGCTACCGTTCTTATACAGTGGAGGCGGCTAATCTGCTTAAGAACAATGCTGCCCACAGTGGGGTGGGGTCTTCTTACATCAACTAGCAATCAACAAGATGCCCGGTAGACATGCTGACAGAACAATCTGATCAAGGCAATTTCCCAGCTGAGACCCTCTCAAATAACTCTGGTTTGTGCTGAGTTGACAGGTGAAGCTAACTAGGAGAGATGGTACTCCAAGCCATCTTGTAAAACTAACTCACATTCGCTCAGGCCTTCCCCTCCTTCGCTGGGAGGCACACTGGTGCTAGGACTTGTCTGCAGGGCAACTGTTATGTTCGGCATAAGTTGAGTGTCCATTGACTTACACCTTTCACATTTGTATCAGGTTTTTTAGATGGAGTGCTTAGCAGTTTTGTAGAGACTTTAGAAAACTCTAGAAGCCCACAAGAATGTTTCCAAGGCCTTATCATATCTGCCCCCATCATCATGATGGATTTTTTTTTTAGGGCCAGAATCATTGTTTTTAGATACTATAATGTACTCAAAGTAGCATGCATATGATGTTTGTCATGTAACATGGATTTGACAGCCAGTGTTGCAATGACTTTTGACAGGAGAGACCGCAGAACTAAGCATGAAATTGACTATGCTCTTTTCATCAAAACCATCATGGTTCAGTGTTACCCATGATCCCCTGTGGTTACACTTTGTTGTATTCATTTGCAATATCCTGGCCTTGCGTGCTTTACTTGAGATTCTCTGTGGAGAGTGCAGGCCATCCTAACAGAAGCCAGATCTCTTTGCTTAGTCTTGTTCTAAGTTTATGAAGTTATGACTCTAGGGCAGTGTTTACTTTCTATAATACAGGGATGGTTTGCTGTCCTAACTAGAAATGGGATCTTCATACAAGTATATAGCTCCAACAACTGGAACGAAACCAAACAAAAAAACAAGACCTAGCTTCTTTGCTTTACACTATGCAGTAAGTCCCTTTGCTTTCCTACAGCTAGTCAGTCTCCTGGGTGTGTCCTTGATGCTTGGGTTCTTCAGTGGCCATCCCTATAGTTTAAGTTATGATTACTGGTGCCGGACATGCAAGACAAATACTTCCAGCTCCAGGAAAAATAGCTTTGACTAGAGGAGGCAAGACAGACAAATTAGCCATTTCTTGGGTCCTCCGTGGGAAACCTGGGGAGAAAAATGGCCGTTCTAGGCAGGTAACTGTCATCCTAACACAGATATGACACCTCGATTCTCACACCAACTGAATGCCTGAATAATTATATTTTAAGCAACACAGAACATAAAACAAATTCACCTAGCATCCAGGTATTCAATTGTATTCAGGCTTGCCCAAACTGGCCTTTCTTGTTGCAGGGTGTGGGAGAACACAGGGCTTCGTGGGTCCCCGGGGGCCTGCCAGGCCCTGAGCTCAGCTGTGGGAGGCATGCCAGTTCTCAGGTCTGCTAATGAGTGGTGTGGTGCCTGTGAGAGAGTGTGACTAACCATCAGTCTTTTCAATAATGCTGACAATTCATTCTCCTTTCTCTCCTTCATCCGCTTCCTTTGCTGGAGCTGGCTGAAATAGGAGAAAATTAGTCTCGTTCTGGAAAAGGCAGGGCATGCACAAAGGACCCCCTGAAAAATTTCTAGTGCTCTGTGCCTGCATGTTTTGCAGTCAGTGTGATTATCTGACTTGAATGAGTGCAGGATATAGTTTTTGTTGTTTCCCGTATTCCATACTGGGCATCTGAAGACATCGCTGTGTCTACAACCACTGGGCTGTTCAACATGTTTGCATTTGACACCAGGAAAAGCAGTGGCATTATTATCCTGTGAGCGGCTCCAGCTCTGGAATTGAGGACCTGTCCGTTTCCTGTTCAAAGGCTTTGCTTCATCAGATATGTTGTTTCTGGCTCCTCAGAGAAATGTGGCAGACCTTAAATGCCCTGAGCTTCCTAGTTGGGCTGAAAGGTCAAGAGGGAATAAGGGTTTTTTCAGGTTAACTTTTTCTGCTTGCTACTTACATGTAGTCTGCTGTGCTCACGGTAACACCACAGCAAACTGCATGCTCTGTCCCAGGGGTGGTGTGGACCAATATGCTGCATGTCTCAGGGAAGTTAGTGCTACCATCTATTGGCTGTTGGGTAGCAGGTTGTTGGGTAGCAGGCTGTTGGGTAGCAGACTTCTGGGTAGTGGGCTGTTGGGTAGCAGGCTGTTGGGTAGCAGACTTCTGGGTAGTGGGCTTTTGGGTAGCAGGTTGCTGGGTAGTGGGATGTTGGGTAGCAGGTTGCTGGGTAATGGGCTGTTGGGTAGCAGGTTGCTGAGTAGCAGGCTGTTGGGTAGCAGACTTCTGGGTAGTGGGCTGTTGGGTAGCAGGTTGCTGGGTAGTGGGATGTTGGGTAGCAGGTTGCTGGGTAGTGGGATGTTGGGTAGCAGGTTGCTGGGTAGTGAGATGTTGGGTAGCAGGTTGCTGGGTAGTGTGCTATGGGGTAGCGGGTGTTGGATAGCAGATTGTTGCGTAGTGGATTGGAAAGCTTTCCCTGCTGTTGGGTCAGAACATTTAGAAGGGAGTAATAATTCCCTAATAATGTGTGCCTTCATCATGAACCGGATCTCTGGGAATGACTCAAGTATAATTTCCTAATAATCTAGCCAAACACTTACATAGGGAGAGACATGAGCAAGTGAAAGCAAAGGAAAAATGCATTGAGATTTAGAAAACACCGAGGCAGTTTATAACATTCTTGGTTCTTTAAAATAAATACCATGTAGCTCAGCCTGCTTCTCTCCCTTTAATATGAGAATGCCTGCTTCATCTTTGAGTCTAGGACTTTGGGGACTACTATTAATATCTGAGGCAATCTAAAGTGGCAATTAAATTAGAAGTATCAAGCTGTATTTTCTAAATTAAAAATTGGGACATGTGTTCCAACAGGCACCAGAATATTTTCAGGAATGATAAGTAAAAGTATTTAAAATTAGATTTTTCTTTGAGTATTTTGACTCTGGGAGTCCCTTTCATTTTCTGAGTTCTTGTGTTGCCTGGTTGCCCAAGGTTAGATTATGTGTTACACTAGACTGTGTTTAAAAAACCAGGAATTTTTATATAAAGATCTACAACTTCTCTTTGAAATCTGTAAGGTCTCTACCAGTCTGGCACCATGCTGGGATCATGGGCCCTGGGGCAGAAGAGAGCCAGAGATGAGCACCAGATTATTATCATGGGGCATGGTCAGGGAGCTAGCTTGAGATGTCCACCAGTCCGGCACAGCATGGTGGGGGTGGGGGGTAGGGGGCAGGGGAGGGTTACAAAACATGCCCACGATCACCCCTGCCAGGCGCTATCATGCAGGGAGCCTTGGTGCCGCTAAAAGGAGCAAGCAAATGGCTGAGATATAGAAACAGAAAGATGTAAGCACAGTGAAGAAAGGAAGAACTGGAAACTCAAGTGTAGTGAGCAATAGTCAGATATGAGAAGCTGGTGATGCCTCCTGGGACCATGGTGGGGACTTAGCTTGTACTGCCATTAGGGGCCATACCTGGGTCCATGACCCTATAGTAGCAGGAGTCTGTTACCATCAAAGGCCAGGCAGATACCCCTGGTCTGTGCTGCCACCAGGGGACATGTTGATGTCTGAAGACCGTGCAGAACTGACCTCGCCCCTCACCTGGGCATCGTGGGAGAGCTGGCCCTGAAGGCACGAGAGCAGAAGAACTGAATCTGCCCCTAGCCAGCTGCAAGACTCGAGAGGGCATGCCTGCACGTTTCGGAAGATGTGGGTGAGTGTGGGAGAGCTGGCCTACCACATGGTGATGTGGGGGAGGAAAAGATACCCTCCTTTACCCTCCCCTTCACCACCTGCAGCAGGTGAGAGAGCAGGCCTTGCACCTCACCTGGGCAGCACAGTAGAACTAACCCTGGTGGTAAGGGTGTGGGTGAGCCAGGACCCTAGGGTGAGCTGTGAGCTAACCAGCTCAGATACCTCTCAGGCCAGATCTAGGACCTTCAATCGGCCCACCTCAACATCTACCCTATCAATGAGCTGTTGGAGTGCATGAGGGGGCCAGACCTACAGAAACAAAATACATCTCCAAAGATTTTCAAGACACTGGGCAACAATGGGATATCCGAGAGGAGTCTCAGTGAAGCACTAGTATTGCTAGTGTAGCAGAAGCCTTGTAACAGACCAACAAGTCATTGCAGTGAACATTTGCAAGCAAAGAAGTGTGGACAAAGGGTATATTGTGGAACACACTGTGACACATGGCAGCTTCCACAATGAGATACTCTTTTTTTTTGTTTGTCTGTTGAAAGGGAGGTTCCAAGGGTGGAGGGCAGGTCTGAGAGAACGTGGAGATGAGTGTGATTAGTGTGCATGTTTGAAATTTACAAAGAACCAAAGTAAGTTAAAAACCAAAACCAAGAATTGTGAGGTCTAGAAATGCCCTGTAGAGGAGCTTACATACTGCCGGGACTGGACAACGGCCGCTTTCTCACGATCCTGGGCTGTGCCCCTCCGTTATTTTCCATCTTCCATGTTTTGCCTCCCTCATCAGTATGGGTATCTGTCCAGCCTCTCTAACCATCGGACTTTATTCTTGTTCCAGTCACAGAATCCACAAGGCCCTTTGAGGCTCATCATTAGAACAGGGGGTAGACACTTGACTCGTGCCACATCAGGTCCTATCTCAGTGCAAGGTTGATCACAGTGTGGCAATCTATACCTGAGGTGTTGGAGCCCCAATGACTTTGCTTCTTTGACTACAGAAAATCAAAGGAGTAATCATGAAAATGTGATTTAGGACAGTCTCTGCCAATTGAGACACAGTGGCCTAACAGTCACCACCACTGTTCTGTGCTTGTCTCTTTGAAAGCTGGTTCATAACTTTAAGGACTGAGACTTGAATGCAGAAATGTGTTTGGCTTTCAAGTAATGCTGTGATTGGTTATAACCTATTGGATAAGTTACTAAGCCTTACAATGTTTTGGAATATTGAGCTGGGGTTCAGTAGGTTTTTGCCAAGTACCTACTCTAGGTCAAACTGTGTAAAATCATACATTTCTAGTAAAGCAGAAGATTCATATGTTTTAATCAGAAGCATCCCTAGTACCGTGATAGGCATTAGTTAAGCAAGTAAACAATGGGTTATGGGTACCATGGCAGGTATGTGGGGGCTCCAGAAGAACAGGGAACCAGTCCCTCCATGAGGGTAAGCTGGTGCAAGTCAATTCTTGAGTGAATGAATTTGTGAGGTCTGTCTGGAGAGATCGAGCAGTCAGGGATGTGCTTGCTGCACAACATGAATATCTGAATGTGATCCCCAACATCCACATAAAGAGCCAGACATGGAGATGTGTACTTGTAATCCCAGCAGAGAGGAGGCAAAGACAAACAGGTTCCTGGGCTTGTTGGCCAGGCAGCCTAGCCTACCTAATGAGCCCCAGTGAGCACCTGTCTCAATAAGCAAGTTGTATAGCTTGCAAGGACCCACACATGAGGTTGTCCTTTGGCACCCACACAAATTATCCCCCATGCATAAGTGAACCTGCACATACCTGTGCTGGAATGCACACTTGTATGTAAGCACACATGTACATGAATCCAGGAAAGAAAACCTAACAATATTGAAGCATCCTTGAAGGTGGGGAGGGCTTTAGAGGTATGAGTGGGAACTAGGGTCAGTATTCAACCCAAGGACAGAATGAACAGAAAACCAGGCTGCAGGTCTTACAGCATCTTCAGTAGTTTGAGCATGGGCCAAAATGGGTCCTTCGGCATATGAGGCTAGGCCGATAGCCTGGTCCACCCAGACAATATCAGTATCTTCTCCTTGTTGTATCAGGAAAAAAGCCATTTGTGGGCATGCCACTGTGAAAAGACCATCTCTTTTCAGCATGGGGCAGGAGAGCTGAGTTGCAGATGGGACCACCTACAAATATTGTTGGTTTGACCTGGACAAGAACTCAGAGACAGGTAAGTAAATGCCACATATCTGTTATATCAGTTCATGTTCTTTCAGGGATCTCCAGACTATTCAGTCTCATTAGAGAGCTTTTGCGATGAATACAGTCATCCCAGGCTACTATAAAGTCATTAAATGCAGTAGATAATGCAATCTTCTTTTTACTAGTAACATTAATTATTAGTCGTATTAATCAATATAAATGGATGGCTACTATTATAGTACTCTGTCAAGGAGTATATATTCACCTCATGCTGTTCTCAGAAAACCTTATGGGGGAAGGTACCATCACAGCCCCCGTGGATCAGAAAAAACCAACCAAACAAACAAACTGAAGCATAGAGAGAGACATTCTTTTTCCAAAGTTGTACAGCAGGTAAGAGTTGGAAGCAGGACCCACTTCAGAGCAGTTAAGTGGAGTATCGCTATCATCTTGAAACAGCAGCCACAAGAGCAAGGACTCTTCACCCTTCACACCGAGTCCTTCAACAAACCTGTAGCTGTATGAGCTCAGCTTGACATGACTGCAGTAACTGTGTACCAACCACAGTTGTCCAGAACAACCCTTGCTAGTTTTCCCTCAGTAAACTCTCAAAGCCATTGGAGTGGTGTATGCACCTTTTCAACAGAGTAGAAGCTCTGGGGATGTGACTAATGTGATTAATTCTGTTATCAGATGAAGGCAGTTGGCTCCTCTTTCTGAGCCTCGGGTCCTTGGTGTTGCCAGAGACCAAACCTCCACCGGGAAGTGCCCAGTATATTGCACTGTGTGTTATTCTAGATCCGGCTGCTTCTTTCTTTGATGCTATATCACCTTCGGGCTGCTGTTCAACTGAGATGGATTAATAGACAACCTGGTTTTGGTCCCTCATATGCAGTTTTCAGGGGCTGATCTAGGTGACCTGGCATGTAAGTGACCAGAAACACAGCAACATCTGGATCCATGTGAGTGCTCATTTCATCTGAATTCTTTGAAATAGACTTCCTTCATTCTGGATCTTGACTTCAAGGGTGCAAGGAAAAAGTACCAGCATAGATGGTGTGATGGTTTGAAAATGCTTGGTCAAAGGAGTGGCACTATTAGAAGGTGTGGCCCTGTTGGAGTAGGTGTGTCACTGTGGGTGTGGGCTATAAAACTAGCTGCCTGGAAGTCAGTATTCTGCTAGCAGCCTTCAGATGAAGATGTAGAACTCTCAGCTTTGTCTGAATCATGCCTGCCTGGGACACTGCCATGCTCCCACCTTGATGATAATGGACTGAACCTCTGAACCCGTAAGCCAGCCCCAATTAAATGTTGTCCTTTATAAGACTTGCCTTGGTCATGGCATCTGTTCACAGCAGTAAAACCCTAAGAGAGATGGTTTCTCAAGCAAGTTTCCTATCAACAAAATGGAACTAGGAAGCTACAGTGACCTAAATTGCAGGAATGTTACACAAAGGGCCCTGATGCCATTTGTACAACGTTTGACTTTCCGTGGAAGAACAGAAATAGTAGTCATTCGGTGGCAGAAGCTCAGAAAACATCAAGGTGGCTGGGGGCCGGGGAGGAAATTTAGACCTCTTGAAACCCTTTGGCAGTGAAGTTGGTTTCCCCACATGTTCTCAGGTCTCTTTATGAAGCAAGCCCCTGGTGCTGTCCTGTCCCAAAAGATCCCAGAGCCATTTGTGCAAAGTCACCTCCCCCAAACCTTGCAGAACACTGGCAAGCCAGCCCGGGAGTGTGACCCCAGTAGCTCTGAGATGAAGAGAGCAAACTTCACAGGAGTGAGGACACCGTGGGAAGAACCCCTTCAGGCTCAGCTCAGCCCTTTGCAGTACTCGCCTCTGTAGGAACATTCCCCTCCCTCTCTGACAGATTAACAGATGATACAAAGGAGACATTATCAGGAAAATGTCAAAAGAAAAGGCATAAAGAGCAAAGAAGTGAAGACGTATTTTTAAAGAGCCTTCTTGTTAATCCTTGTAGGTAAGAGATGTTGGCCTTAGCAGAGGGATGGGGGAGGCTCCATAGTGCCTCACAGCCCGCCATATTAATTAGGTACAAAACAACTGCAGAGACAGTGGAAGCCCTAACTTTCAGTGATGTAGCACAAAATTTGTTTCTCCCCCCAATGATCAGTCTCAGACCTGTCCAGCACTCCACAGAGCATCAGAGAACCATGCTCAATCTCTGTTGTGCTTTCTCCACCTCCTGCCTTCTTCGTTCCTCCATCTGTGAGCTTGGAGGACCACAGCAAAGTTCCCATGTGGCCAGGCCTCTGCAGCACACATCATAGCTACCTGCATCCCTCTACAAAGGAGTAATCAGAGTAGACCCCTCCTTACGACTTCTCAGTCACAACTCCCCAGCTTGGAGGCAGGGTGGGGGGTGCTACAACTCTGTAGGATGTTCCTATCTTGGGTACATTTGTACTGATTACAAAACACTGAAAATCCTTCAGAAACGTTCTTTTTCCAAATCACTCTTTCTCAAACTTCTGACATACTGTGCAATTTATGGTGAGGTCCAGGCTTAGTCAGCTATCACAGGACCGAGAAGCCAAGCTGTGGTATCATCACTGGGAGATAAAGGTATGCGGTATCAATGCCATTCTTTATCTGCCATAATTTTGAAACATTTTCTATTGAATCCTGTGTCTGTGGGAATACTATTGTATTAACTATCATTGGAATTAGCATTATTATGGAAAACTGAATTTCGTCTGTATCCTTTACAATGGGTAAGCCATTCTCTTCCATTTATGTGTATTATAGGAACACTGCCAAGATAGCTACATCCACACCTATGTTTTAAGAAGCTTGATGTTTAGAAAGAATTTGTTAGAAAATCTTTTAATGATTTCTTTTTTAACTTAAGGCATTATCTCAGTAGCTTTGCAGTTAAGCTGGAGATGGAGGTGCCAGGTGTTGGGAAGAGGGAACAACTTGTCAGTTCCTGAGGAACTCTCTCTCTCATAGACAGCAGGCAGTAGAGGATCCGTGGCTCTCTGTCTCTAAAGGGGGAAATCAACCTTTCTCTGTCTCACCCTTCCTGCACAGTATCAAGGATGAGTGTGTATTAAGACTCCTGTGAGTGGACAAGAAAAGAAAATGGCAACCAGAGTCCAGTTACAAACCCCTGTCTTGAAATTCAGTCAAGCCATGTATTAATAGATGTTCATTGTGTGTGTGCCTTGTGGCTATGTATGTCTTGTGCATTTTCTGTCTTATTCCTGCCAACTTAGTTTTATTCACACTCTGACTCATTTCATGTAGAATAATGTTTCTTTCATTACTTCTATAACCTTACAGATGCTCCCAAAGGACACACACACACACACACACACCATTGGTGCTTTAAAAAGTAGTCTTTGACTTTAAGTCTTCTTGATATATTTCACTAAAGAATACGAGGTAGAGGTGCAAAAAAAAAGCTATAATGAGGTAAATGGTGAGGGTGCCAGTGTTGCGGGCAGAGAGTTGGGGTGAGGGAGGGTTCTGGAAGTTCCATGATGTATTTTGGCTCACATCGTGCTTGCCAGAATCTCTTCACAGGTTTGTAATCAGCTATGAAGGACTCTGGGAAACAAGAGCTGTGACTGGCTCAGTGCTTGGGGAAACTGATCTTTTTGTAAGGAAAGGGATTTTGAGGACCTCAGGCAGGCAACTCATAGTCTCTTGCAAAGCACAGTGATATGTCTGGGGTTATTCTTGGGAATGGAGTTCTAAAGCAAAATAAAAATTATGAAATGGAAAAATAATGATGAATTCTGTCTCCTGCAATCTGAGCTGAGTTATGGATATTCTGACTGCTAGGCTGCCTACCATGTGCTATGGTGGTGCTGCATCCGCAAGCAGAATGCACAGTGCAGGCAGAACCCAAGGCCAGTCCTCTGTTTACTGAACATGAGAGTTTCCCCATGGCATGCCACACACATGGAAACAGGGCATCTGGAGACACTCCAGTCATAAGCATGGACAGTCATCTTGGTTCTTGGAGGGGCACTGGGAACCTCACACCAAGGGCAAGAACCACCAACTTTGGTACTTCTGCCTTTTAAACTCAGAAGATTCCTCTGTGTGTCTGGGTGATGAGGTGAATTGAACTTAACCACAGGGCTATTTCTCAAAATAGGGCAACTGGGTTCTCACTGTGCATGGAAAACTGCAATAATACAATCAGTTATTTGTTTCTGTGTGCTCTGCTTCTATGGATTCCACCAACTCCAAGTGGGAAATATTCCCGGATATATTGCATCTGTGTTGAATCTGTGTAGGCTGTCCCCCATCCTTCAACCCTAAGCAATGTGATATCTATAAAGCATCTCTATTGTTTAAGATATGAGGATGTGTCTAGAGATGGTTTAGTATCTAGGAGGGTATGCAGAGGCACAGACTAAACACAAGCACGATGCTACTTTTTTTTAATGTAGAATTTTTAATCAAAAATTAAAATATCACGAGAAATTTTCTTTTTTTTTTTTTTCAGACTGTATTTCTCAATGCAAGCTCGTGGAGAGACCGATCGAGGGAAGCTGCTGCTGCTGTATCAGACAAATGATCAGCTTATAAATGGCCTTTTTCCTCTAAACAAGGATCTGGCACTAGAAGTGGCAGCGCTTTTAGCTCAGGTAACTTCCCTGTTGTCTAAAACGATGCTACTTTCTACTAAAAAACTTGTGTCTCTTCAGAGCTTGGTATCAGAGGGCTGCAGGAGCTCTCCTCCTGCAGATGCCAAAAGACACCTATGCGTTGATTGATGCATATACCTTAACACACAGGCTAGTGCAAGAAAGCTGTGGCACTTTGCCCACTCCTCTTTTCTCCTTGCTCTTAACTATTTTTGTCCAAAAAGTGTTCGTTGCCTAAGTAGAATTAGGTCAGACCGAAGCTGAATATCAAGCTGACAGAGGGGGAGCTAAGCTAGTGCCAGCATCGGCTAAATGAGAAGTTAAAAAGAAAGTCTCGCTCTGAATCCAAATATGGGAATTTAGAAGGGAAAGGGCTAATATTAGACTGCACAAGAATTAGAACAAAAAGGTATGTTCACTGCCAGGAATCAGGAGTTTTGATCTACCTCCGTATTTTACTGTACAAGAGCCATACTCTTGTGGGCGTTTAAAGACTCAAAACATTAACTATTCAGATAAAAAGTATTATCCTCTTAATACGGAAGGTCTTGAAAAACCACACACATCATTTCTCTTCAAAGAGATGACATGCCACCCGCTACCATTGCAGGGACATTTCTTAAGGGTCTTTTAAAGAGTCCGCTGCTCTGCAGTCAAGGGGACAGCTTCGAACAGCCTCGCTCTCATATAAAAATAACAATCTCATTAATGATGCTAAGTTTATATTGTAAATACATTATCACCCCTCTCACACCAACTGCTATGTTAAAAAATAATTACTAATTGGTTTCAGCAAATGCATTATAAAAAGGTGGCTAATTTTAACTATTTTCTTCTCTCTGTTTTAGAACAACAACAACGACCAAAAAAAAAAAAAAAAAAAAAATGGAATGATTCAGAGAAAGCAATCTGTTACCTGGAAGAATTTAAGGGTTTTAAAAAATGATCTTTGATCAAAGTTTTATAGAATCTTATGCAAATGGTGATTCAGGTAACAAGCAGACTGGGCTGAAACCCGCAGCCTGCATCTTTCTCCCCAAATGTAGTGATAAAGAATAGACCTATTTTACTTTCCTAAGTTCTGCTCCTACATCTTCTGAGAGACCTTCTAAAATGCTGCCTGACCCTCCATCACACTCTGAAGTATCTTTCTAGACTTTCCCGCCTTTCCCCCCCTCCAATACCTGTTGTCAGCGAAGTGCCTGGCCTCTTACACCTGCCTGCATGCTGCCATGCTCTGCTCCATGATGAGAATGGACCAAGTCTCTGAAACTGTAAGCCAGCCTCAATTAAATGCTTCCTTTCATAAGAGTTGCCTTGGTTATGGTGTCTCTTCACAGCAATAGAACAATGTCTGAGACACCTCCTATCATTACTATTGGTTTTTGTGGTGTGCCTTACAGTGCCATCATGAAATGTGGGTTTAAGGATTTGTTGGAGAGAAAAAGACAAAAACAAGGTTCATCATCTAGGTAGTTCATTTCTTTATTGAGTTCAGATCAGAGCTCTGAAAATAGTGAGGAACTAAAATGACCACAGTCTACCTTACACAGTGTAAAGCCTAAAGGGGAAGAGTACGAACTCTTGGGGCTAGAGAGTTTTGGATTCTGGTTTGTGGTTGTTCAAACTGCATGGCCATAGACAACTGCCTATATAGGATTTTCAGCCCAAACACTAGACTGATGGTTTCTTTGGGGGTTGTTCTAAAGACCTGAGACAATATATAGACAGATCTAGTACAATCAGAACACAGAGGTGGTAATAACTGATGCTATAATTAATCACCACTGACTTCACCAAATTCTGTCTGATCCCCTTGCCACAAACCAGTATTACTAAATATGTCTGGCAGAGACTGTTCTGCTGCCTCTGTGATTTCTCTTCCTACAACATGAAACCGTTACACATGTTTAGGTGTTTGTGCTTTTCAACACTCGGATCTTCAATGTTGTGAACATGACTCAATGCAGAGTCCACATGTTTGCACTAATTGCGGGATTTGGAAAAATAACAACCATGTGTATCATATGGTGACATTTGCCATCTTCTTTGTAAGGCAGATGTTCAAAATTAGAGTTATATTATTTCTGTGATTGTTACTAACAGCTCCAGCACAAAGCATGGTTACGAAATCAGGACTGTTACTTTAAAAGAATACCATCTACAAACAAACCTGGGACAGCACAAATAACAAACATAAAACACTTCCAAATTCCTTTGGTTTGTGACTACAATTTTTTTTTCCAATAACTACTACAAATGCAAACTCTTTGTAATTACATTTTTATCGGTCTTCCTTGGTTCTTCTGCATGTGTAGCCCTGAGACTCCAGTCTGTGGCATGCAGTGAGAAACCATGTTTACAGTCAGGCTCTGCAACCCCATGTCAGGCACACCTCCCTTTTCTTTCTCTGTCTCTTCCCACAGGCACCATGGACTAAATTGATCCATGTGCTTTGTATTACACATCACCTGTCAACTTCTTTTAACTTGGTTTATGTGTTTGAAATTTTTTATAATAAAGTACTGAAAATTAATATAGGCACTAGTAACTAAGTACTGCAATCCTCACGGTACTAATTATTATATGTATAGATTTATTTCTACGTGTCTGATATCAAAAAATGAATCTTGAGATGATGATAACCGTGCTGACAGCAATGACAATGGCATTCTGAGACCCTCTCAGGCTCTGGATATGGCTTCTCATATTATTCACTGGATGATCACCTTCTCTCATCTTCGTTATGTTTTTCTCCCCACACGAGGGAGAGCTGTGCAGCAGAGGAACCTTGAGAAGGAACTGCACATGCTCAGTTCGTTACTCTTGGCTCTGCTTTCAGCTTGAGCTTCCTGCAAGGCAGATGCTTGCTGCCAGTGATAAACAGCCTGCTTGCTCGCTGAGAAAACTGTGATGGGCTGGTGATGTCTGCAGAAGAACACATTGTGTCCTGGGATAAACATCAGCAAGGTTGCAGTGCTGGGGATCTTTTTTTCTTATCGCCTTTACTAATAATAACGATATTATTTGTAGCTTCCATTGCCTTGCTTATATGTCTAAAATTTGTTACCAACTTGGAATTCATTTATCCTGTGGAGTATTCTATGGACTTGTAGAGAAAGAGTAGTTTTACTTCCTCATCTGTAAGACTTGGGAAGTATAGTATTAACTGAATTAAGATGCATAAAGTGTTTAGAACTTTGCCTGGCAAATAATAAGTGCTAAATCAACATCATATTTTTAAAACTTAAATTTTAGGTGCAATTCAGAACTGAGCTAAAAGCTTTATATCGTATTATGTGGTATAACGGTTGGGAGACATCTGAAATAGAAACTGTAATTGATGTCACTTGTCCTAACTGAAATTTGGGGAAGTCCCACACTTTATAAGGATAGCTTCATGCTACAATGCATAGTTCTCTGTTGTACATATTAATTATTGGCAATAAACAAGGAAAGGGAGTTAAATTTCATGCTAAATTTGTCACTTTTACTAGAGAAGCAAATTGAGAGTGCAAGTCTTCCTATCACCTACTGAGAGCAAAGCCTGAGAAAATAACAAATTTGTTTTGATGTGTAAAAGACTCCATTTAACAAACATCAAAGTCAAAGTATGCATATGCCATCAGTTGGGTCTTGAGTATTCTTCAAAGCACAGTGGACTAAAGGATTGAGTTTCCAAGAGGTGCTATTAGGAGGTAGTAGATACTTGAAGAGGTAAAGCCATGATGTATTGTCCAAACCAGCAGGGTAACTGATCATGAAGTGGAACTTATAAAACTGAGTCACCGAGGCTGGAGACACGGCTTGGTGGCTAAGAGCACTCATTGATTTGCAGAGGACCTGAGTTCAGGTCCTAGCACCCACATGGCAGCTCACTACCATCTATAACTCCAGTCCTCGAAGATCCCACACTTTCTTCTGGACTCCTCGGGCACTGCATGCAACTGGTATACATACATGCACTCAGGCACACATAAAATAAAAGTAAATAAATCTGGGGGAAAGACTCTGCAAATCACAATGAATCTTTTCTCTTTATCAGCTGGTTATTTAGATATTGCATTACAGTGATGAGAAGCTGAGCACACAGTATTCATGAAACTCCAAGTGGGTCTTGGAGTATTTGCCAAAATCTGTGTCCAATACAGGTTTCTTGGTCTTTTATCTTTCTCATGGAAGAGTATTCCTGGTCATTGATACCCAGATGAGCTAGAGGACTTCATGACTATCAGTGGTACCCAGTCACCTGCCTTTCTCTTCTCCTCTCAGTGACCCCCTGTGGAGAGCATGTAAACAAGAATTAGCATCAGGACCCAGTAGGATGCTACAGCAATGACCCGTCAGCTGTGTGTAGTAGTTAAGAGTTGGCTGTTACACTGATGAGCTTGGTATCTGGACTCCGTCTCTCTTTCCTGGCCTTAAGCTGCACACAACTTGAGACATCCCCACTAATCAATTTCATCTTTTGTTTAAGCATCAACAACCTAGCAATTGAGTTTCACCACACAAGCTTTCTCCAACGCTTCTAGAAAAGGCTGTGGAGAGTTCACTTTCAGAAAGAACGATACCTGAAGCAAACCTTGGACCCGAGTTTCGTGGAGAAAACATGATGCTGCAGACAGGATCATAGAACTCTTGAGCAGATTTGGATCTTGCTGACATCCACAGATGTTTGGAAAGGCGTGGATTTTACATCCTGAATATGAGCCAGGAACTAGAGCAATGGATATGCTTAGTGAATAAATGAACGTGATGATAGAACCCCAAGGCTGCACGCCTTTAGAGGCAGGTGATGAGCTAAGCTTCAAAACACTTCAGAAATCAAGCCAAGCTGTCCAAATATCTGGGGCTAGTATGTTAGCCAGTAGTATTCAGAACAAGTGAACAAAACTGAAAACACTTATAAATTTTTCTAGGAACATACGACATTTATGTGAAATGTAGTTTTTCATGCTGGATTTGATTGGTTTTAATGATGGGTGTCTTAGAGCAAGTACAAATCTATTCTCAAGGATCTCGGTTCCCCAATCCACAATTAGGACTAAATAAAACGCTTTGGCAAGATTCTTTTTATAAGGCTTAGCTTCGCTTTGACTCTCCTAGGTTTGGCAGTGGTAAACCCACAAATATCTGAGCTGGAATTGCCTTATGACTTACCCACCTCCCCCAGGAATAAATAAATAAAGCACTTTGCAAAAGGACCATTAGCTCTTTTGAATCAAGCTCCCCTGTATCACAGAGTACCCAGGTGGCTTTTAAGTGTTGATGCAACATCCTTAAAACAGTTTCCCATTTCCAAGGATTAACTAAGGCACTTGGAAGGTAGGCTCATCATTTTGATGTTTGATTTATCTCTTTCATAAGGCATGTTCAGCCAGACCACCAACGATTCCCATTTTATAAGACTGTCCCCTCCTAACAACAACAACAACAAAAGAAAACTTATTTTAACATCCTTGAAATGAACATAATAAAGTAGTTTAAATGGCTAACTTGAATTATCATTAAGCAATGAAAAATACATATTGATTGCATGAGAAGTAAAAGTTCTGCTTTCTATAGCCTTGTGTTTTATACCTATAAAGGCCATGATTTTGGTTGGGTATGGTGGCTCATGTCTTTAATGTTGGCACTTGAGCAACTGAGGCTGGAACAACTTGAGTTTGAGGTCATCCTGGGATACATAGCTAGACCCTGTCCAAAGGAAAGGAAAAAATAAAAGAGAAAAAAGTAAAGAGGAAAAAGAAATAACCCAACAGTTCCAAAACAGTATCACCTCCAAGCCCAAACAAAAGCAGAAGTGAGTGAGTTCTGTCGCTGGTTCCTGGTGGCACTTGTCCTTGCTGGGAGGCTGTATGTGACTACATGACTGAAGCTGAGAGGAGACATCTGATATCTGGGCCAAGTGTACTGACCAGTCCACCCGTTGTCCCCATGTCTCACCCAGATTCTGCCATAAGCAATGCAATGACACCCCATGCCTGGGGACCTGCTCCTGCTGTATACAGAAGAGCTCCATCTTCTCATGCTTTAAGGCTTAATCTATAGTAGACATGTTCTTTAGACTCATCCTTTGTGGTCCTCAAATTTTATTTTTTAACGTATGAGACATGAATCTGAAAACCAATGGCTCAAGTGGCTTTGACAACTGTTAAGTTTTCCAAGACTCTAGGCCCTTAAGCTGAGCTCACCAAGAGCTGAGAAAGGCTTCATCAAACTCAAAGGCACCTCCCAAGTTCCAAAACTAAAAGCCCTTCTTTTAATTAGTTCTTTTTAAATGTTAGTATACAAAGTAATGAGTTTCACAACAGCATTACTGTGCACACTTTGATTGCATATTGATCCTCCCCCTCCCTTGGTCCTTCCCACTCTCTTCCTTACCCTCCTCGAATCCCTCTGCTGATCCTCCTCTTTTTCCTGATAGCCCTTCCCCCCATCTTTCTTTCCTGTCCCATGTTTTCTAGAAGCCTCTTGATTTTCATCCCCACCTTAAGATTTCCTTCCCTCTCCCATGGTTTTTGTGACCTATCCCCCACCACGCACATATGAACACATATAAGATCTGAAACTTTGAAACTGCCCAGAAGGTGGCTGGGTGTGGTGGCACATGCCTATAATCCCAGCACTCCAGAGGCAGAGGCAGGCAGATCACTGTGAGTTGAAGGCTAGCCTGGTCTACAAAGTGAGTTGACAGCCAGAGACACACAATGAGACTTTGTCTGAAACAAAATGCTCATCCAAAAACAAACAAACAAACAAACAAACAAACAAACCAGAAAAGAAAAGAATCTACCGATAGGAATGTATTTCAAGGCATTGACCTGGACAAAATTTTTCTGAAAAAGATTCTAGTGTCATAGGAAATAACCCAAGAATTAAAAAAAAATGGAATTACATGAAAGTAAAATGCTGCTGTATAGCAAAGAAAATCATTAGCAGAGTGAAGGAAGCCTACGGAATGGAAGAACATCTTGTCAAAGGATTTGAATGGATCACAGAGCATCTTACATGTTATTCCTGGATTGGGCACAGCTAAAATCACAGCTTTGCAGTGCTCAGCAATGCACACCAGCCCTTCGGCAGAGGATGCGTGAATATATGCTTAAGACTTTCTCTAAATTTATATTTGCTTTAAGTGGTCCTGAATCCAAGACTCTTTATACCTTTAAGTAGATGAACAAAAACGAAGGTCTTAAAACATAGCACTCCTTTTGTATATGAACATGTCCATACGTTATAGGAAACTTAGGGGATTTGTAAAACAAATAAGCTAGCATTTAGAAACAAAGATGGCCACTCCATTTTATCTCATATTCTTTGTCTTATCCTTTATGATGGCTGCATGGTATAAGAATTGAGTTATTACTGTCTTGTAGTGAGTTATTTGAGTTCTTATATACAGTTTGGATATTAGTTCCTGATAAGGTTTTCAAGTACTTGATCTTATTTTGTAGGCTTTCTCTTCTCTCTGTAAAGATTTTTTGCTCGGATGCCACCTTAGAGAGTGATGTCAATTTAGTGCACAGAACTATGTAAGAAGAACTGACCTGGAATGAATTCACACAACAGCATAGAATCAAAGGACTGGGCTATAGGGCATCCAAACACCAAGGAGAGCTTTCCCTGCTTATTGGGGACTAGAGTTATGTGATCCATGGGCAAGGCATCCATGCATAGTGCTAAATACAGTGAGTTTCCTGGAAGGGGAAGTGGAAGGGACCTGTGTCTCAAAGAGTTCCCAAGGGAAAGTCATTGCTGAGCCACACATAAGATATTTCTAGAAAAGGCTGCAGTTGGCTCACAATGTTTCCATGCTTTTATTTAGGATGACTAAACACAGACACCGTTGGTGTTGTAGAATTCTCTTCCATTTGAAAATCGTGTAGATGGGACCTCAGATAATGTATGTACTCCCTTGGAAGCACAGTTGAGAAGCACCAAGGCATGTTGCTTCTGAAGAGGATCCTAGAAAATTGTAGGATAATATCTATATCTTAAAAAAAAATCACCTTTCTTAAAAAGCTTATAGGCATCTTATACAAAATATAGGATTACCACAAAAGGGACTAGATTTGGGCATGTTTGTACTTTGAAGGTGATGGAAGCAGAGGGAGACAAATGCTTTTATTTTTGACTTTATTTTCTGCATATTTTTAAAATTACCATTATTTGCAGACTTCATTTTAAATAATGAAAAATATATGTAAGTGTAATGATATAATCTTTAAAACTAAATAGCTTTTGTGCCTCAACCCTGAGCTTCAGCATCTGAACCTGTTAAGGAAGCTGGCCTTGTAGACTGTGTATAGTCCTGAGTTATTAGTGTAGCTATTTAGCATCTATTATCAGTTAAACAGTCACAATAAATACCAGACCCCGCATAGCAATTTCTTTAAAGATTTAAATATGAATTAAAGTAACAGGAAATAATGTGGCCTTAAAACAGTCTTCTACATTTTTTTCCCAAATCACTTTTTAAAATATTTGCTCTCATATGAAACCATCTAATTTTCTGCATCTAAATATTTTGAAGTATTGTATAGAATAATAATACCAACTGGCAATTTACTAAAGGAACAGCCTGCAGGAAGCATCACAGTTTGACTTTTATTGCATTAAGAACCACTCTTTTCCATTGTCTGGCTCAGGTGAATCTCCACAAAGCACTTGGTTTATTGTTCCTTGTCTCCTTGTTATGAGGCTGTTTATTAATATGAGACCAATAAGACCCTTTAAATGGAGTATAATTCAATAGAATTAGTTAAAGACAAATTGAGCATATGTGGTTAACTTTGCTTTTGAAATTAGCCTATCAGATGCTGATCTCTGTAATTAAAGAATCCTAATTCATAATGCTCTGAATCACTGAATTTGGCAGGCAAATGCCAGTAATCTTCATTTCACAACACAGTGCCTCAGACAGTAATAAGCCAGAATGAAACACATGCAGGTTTAATCAGGAAACAAAGCGTGTCGAGTACTTACTCTGAAATATTGGAGTCTGGCGCCTCAGGTGTGAACATTGGAAATCTCCCTTAGGGGATGTTATAGTCTCTGATATGAACCTTTTTGCAGCTTCTGCTGACACCTTTAAGAGAGAGGAAAAAAAGTATCACCCAGATCAGGCATCAGTATTCAAAACAAAGCACCTTCAATATGACTTCAGGTAGCCAAGGACACAAGCATACCTGTGTGTGCACCAGAGCAGACCAACACAAATGCAAGCATGCATGCACACACAAACACACAGACACAGACACACACAGACTCTCTCTCTCTCTCTCTCTCTCTCTCTCTCACACACACACACACACACACACACAGACACACACACACACACAAACATGGACGCACATTTGTTATCATCAAGCGTAGACATATAAACACTTGAAAACAAGGTACTTGAAGAGTAGTCCAAGTTTATCTTCAAGTTATTTTGGTCCAATTACCAAATGTAGGGGGAAGAGAAGGGGGAAGAGGACAATTTTTTTAAAAAAGATTATTTAAAATTTTGACTTTAGTTAATATGGTTCCAGCTGCTATTGTAGACCAGACATAAGCCTTCAAGGAGGCATTAGACAGATAGCAAAGATAAAGGCTAGAAGATTTTTAATATGCTTTCTTAAAGCAGTTCCAGGGGTTGGCACTTAAATTCCATGATACTTAGACCATCCAGGGAGCTAGTAAAGAGAAAACTAGGAAAAAAAATATGTCTTGCATAAATCAGTTTCACAGGTAAGGTGTATCTACTTGAGGACCTAACCTGATCATATCAGTTTCTCTGGATGACTGCTAAGCCCATCTCTGGGAACATGCTGCAGACACAAGGAAAACAGCCTTATTCACATTCTTGCTCAACAAGATCTAGATGTGGAATTTCAAAGATCCCCAGCTAACATCCTTTGAACTTGCCTTTTCCTTGCTGTCTCTTCCTGAGAATAGATGTTGTTGCTTAGGTACATATGCTAGGTGTAAGAGGTGGCCAGGGGTTGCCTGTTGAGGTGACTATAGGTGGAACCTGTAGGCCAAAGTCCCAGTAGGACAAAGTTATGTGCTCAATGCTTTTGATAGGGCAGAAGAGGCCAAAACTGGGGGTGGGGATAAGCCATGGGTGGTTAGAAATGGACTTATTTACATTCTCCAAGTTTGACATCTATCTGGGCAGGGACCAGGCAGCTTTCTGCAGACAAGCTTAACTCAAACAAACCTGAGGCCTCAGGGTCTCAGTAGAGTATCTTGCATAGATTTTTCTTTTCATTTTCCTTTCTACAGATGAAACTATTCCAATGGGGTTTGGCATCCAGGGCTAGGTATATGCAGTTATAACCATTAAATAAATATAATATTTTTAAATCTGCTGGAGAAATACAGGGAAGATTTTCTCTTTTGGTGTGTGTGTGTGTGTGTGTGTGTGTGTGTGTGTGTGTTTGTGTGTCTTAGTTAAGGTTTTACTGCTGTGAACAGACACCATGATCAAGGACAACATTTAATTGGGGCTGGCTTACAGGTTCAGAGGTTCAGTCCATTATCATCAAGACAGAAACATGGCAGCATCCAGACAGGTATGGTGCAGGAGGAGCTGAGAGTTCTACATCTTTGTCTGAAGTCCTTTAGGAGACGACTGGCTTCTAGATAGCTGGATGAGGGTCTTAAAGACCACACCCATGATGGCACACTTTCTCCAACAAGGCCACACCTACTCCAACATGGCCACACCTCATAACAGTGCCATTCCCTGGGCCAAGCATATTCAAACCACCACAATGTGTATGTGTATTATACTTAAAAATAACAATACAAGAAAGTAATCAAATAAGTATTGGATGCTATCTTTCAGTTCAACAATTATGATTATCAATTCATAATGAAGACATAAGTTAAAAGAATTTCTCCAAGACAATATTCTGTTTTATGTGCGAACTAAAACTTCACTTGTCCAACAAAAATATCATGTTTTGCACTTTGTACTTTATCGGTCAGTTGTAAATGTTAAACAAAATACAAACACTGTATAATCACAACAAATAACATTGGTGATTTAACTGAGATTTTTGTTTTTTATTCTTTACATTGATTACTTGTTATGGACTTTCTTGTGTCCCCATGCCCATCATGTTTGGACCACATTTGGTGGTATTTGGAGATGGGCCTTTGTAAGTAAGATTGCCAAGGTTGAATTAGATGTTGAAGTAGGTTTGACTCTTTGTAATAGGACCAGAGCTTGTGCCCCTGGTCTCCATACACACAAAGAAAGATCACGTCTATAGAAAGAAGGAAGCTAACCACATGCTGAAGAGAGAGACCCTGTTAGAAACCAAACTGCTGACACTTTAATCTTGATCTTACAGAGCCCGGAGAACAGTGAGAGAACACACTCAGCTGCTTAAGATTCTCAGTGTGTGTTCTTTTGATATGACAGAAAATCCTCTCTCACATTATCACTTCTTTTGAAAGCATCATTTAAGCACAGAGATGCTCAGGACTGCAGGATTAGCAGACACACTGCTAAGGAGGGCGAGTGTGGCCATTCCAACCTGGCAGCCGAGCTCTGAAAGACCATGGCCAGCTAGTCGGCATGGCTTGGCCTGCCTGGGAATGTGCTGTTTTCTCCATGACTGCTACATAAATTACCATGCTCGTTAAATAATCTGCAATCAACACATGCTAATTTGAAGCTTTTGTAGGTATTTTACATGTAAAATCAACTTGTATTTATAAATTCAGCAATTACTTTATTAGAGCATAGACAAAAAAAAAAAAAACTCATTTCAGACAGGAGTGTTTTGCACTGCCAGCACGTGGTTATGGGAAAGAGGAAACAGATTTCCACTCCCCTTTCTCTTTGCTTTCCAATTCTCAGCAGACTTTGATAGAACATACACCTGTGCTGGGAGTACATCCTCCACAGCCCTGTCCATGGTGTGTACCTGCCGTTTAGAAAAGATGCTGGCTTGTCTCACCAGACAGTAACCACAGTCATGACATAATTCAAATACTGAGCTACCCAAAGGAAGGAGACCTCCTGTCTGTCATTGGGGCTTCAAAGTTAAAGCAGGACAGCTTCTTAGAACTATAACTTAAGAAACAGTCCTTCTAGAGAGATGGCTCAGTAGTCAGTAACACTGGCTGCTCTTCCAGAGGTCCTGAGTTCAATTCCTAGCACCCACTTGGTGGCTCACAACCATCTATAATAGAATCTAAGTCCATCTTCTGGTGTGGATGAAAACAGAGCATATATATGCATAGTCCTGCTGTGATGTTCCAGGGTGGGATAGTACCCAAATGGGCTTTCCCTTCTGCAGGGAGAAGGGGAGGGGGCAATGGGGAGAGGGATGTTAGGGTAGGACTGGGAGGAAGGGGGGTTGCAAATGGGATATGGAGTGAATAGATAAATTTATGAAAAAGAAATGCTACTTACAGCTCAAAAGGTAGACTTCTACAATGCTAGTCACAAGTGATCCTTGGAGAAGGAAAGGAAATTAAATTAATTAGTTAAGAAGCCTCTAGGAAAGTCTGGTTGTTAAAAGAGAGGAAAATAAGAATTTTCAGTTCTTATAGGAGTCCCAGGAAGAGCTCTGGTAGGCGCATCTTCTAAGTGCTACCCTGGTACCACACCACGTATTGTGAGTGAGCACCATGCTTGCCGGCTGTCTCCTTGGTGTGGACCAAAACGCCACCCCACTGGCCTTGAAGTGAAAATGATGTACTTATGTTTCCTCTGGCCCCAACCTTGGGCAATTGACTCCATCAAAATTCAGCACAGGGTATGGAGGAGACATGTGGCAAAGAGAGAAAAACCATAACAAAATCAAGTTGGAAAAAATAGACAAGCTGCACTAAAACGGGTTGTCTCATCCAGGGGAAAAGCTGCACGTTCTGTTTCCCTGGATCCACTCCTTAAGGTTTTCAAAAATAGCATGGCGGTATATTCTGAGACACAGGGATTTTTCTCATAGGAATAGTCTCATTTGATCTTTGAAGTTTTTCCCAGGAAGACCACCTGAGCTACTCTGGATACAAATTAAGTTCTCCCCGTAAGATCTCAATGTGTGAAAACTTGAGAGAGTGTCAGGGAGCCAATAACATGTTCTCTTACTCCCGTGATGCATGGCTTTCCTCCACCCCTTTTATTGAAAATAGATTTTTTTCCTCATATAATATATCATGATTACAGTTTCTTTTCTCTCTATGGCTTCCAGTTCCTTCCCTCTTCCCCTCTCATCTAGGCCCATTCCTTTGCTGTCTCTCATTAGAAGTTTGCAGGCTTAGCATCTAATGGATTACAACATTTTAGTTAGCCTCTAAAGGATTATACTATAATAATATAATACATGATAAAACAAAAACTAATACATGGGAATTGGATAAAACAAACAAACAACAGAAGGAAAAGACTCCAAAGAAGGCAGAGGAATCTGAGACCCCACTTGTTTGCATACTCAAGACACTAAGCTGGAAGCTATAATGTATACGCAGAGAACATGGTGCAGACCCAAGCAGGACCTGTGAATGGATATTAGCCTTCTGCTGAGTGTGGAGTTGGTCAAAATCTTTTCCCATTCTGTAGGCTGCAGCTTTGTCTGAATGGTGGTGTCCTTTGTCATGTAGAAGCCTCTCGGTTTCTTGAGGTCCCACTTACTGTTGATCTCGGTGCCTAGGTTATTGAGGTTCTGCTCAGAAAGTCTTCTCCTGTGTTCAAAGCTATTCTCAACTTTTTTTTTCCTATCTGGTTCAGTGTATCTGGTTTTATGTGGAGGTCTTTGATCCATTTGGAACTGAGTTTTGTGCAGAATGATAAATATGGTACTATTTATTCTACAGGCAGCCATCCAGCTTGACCAACACCATTTGTTAAAGAAGCTGCCCTTTCTCCAGGGTGTATTTCTGGCTTCTTTATAAAAAACAAACAAACAACAACAAAACCCAGATGTCAGTAGGTATGGATTTATGTCTTGATCTTCAATTCAATTCCACTAATCAATATGTATGTTTTTGTGACATCACCATGCTCTTTTTATTACTATAGATCTGTAGTACAACTTGAAGTCGGAGACAGTGATGCCTCCTGCAGTCTTTTATTATTCAGGATTGTTTTATCTATTAGATTTGTTTTGTTTTCAGATGAAGCTGAAAATTGTTCTCTCATGATCTGTGAAGAATTGTGTTTGAATTTTGATGGGGCTTGCACTGAGTCTGTAGATAGCTTTTGTTGGGATGGCCATTTTTACTATATTAAACCTACTGATCCATGAGCTTGGGAGATCCTTCCATCTTCTGATATCTTCTTCGGTGTCTTGAGGTTTTTATCATGTAAGTCCATCATTTGCTGGTTAGAGTTACTTCAAGATATTTTATATTATTTGATGCTATTGTGAAAGATGTTGTTTCCCTGAGTTTTTTCTCAGACCACTTGTCATTTGTGTTTCGGAGGGCTACTGATGTGGGGGAGTCAATTTTGAATCCAGCTACTTTGCTGAATGTGCTTATCAGGTGTGGGGGTTTCCTGGTGGAATCGTTAGGGTCACTTATGTATATTAATGAATCTTTGGTAAATAAAGACACTTTGACTTCTTCCATTCCAATTCGTGTCATCTTAATCTCCTTCAGTTGTCTTAGTGTCTACCTAAGACTTGGAGTACTATATTGAATGATGTAGGGAGAGTGAACAACCTTATTTTGTTCCTGATGTTAGTGGAATTACTTTGAATTTCTCTGCATTTAAGCAGATGTTGACTATGAGCTTCTGGTGAACAGTTTATTTTGTTTATATATCCCTTGTATCCCTGATCTCTTCAAGACATCCATGGGGAAATGAAAATGGTGGATCCCTGCAACTTGCTGGCCAGACACTCTAACCAAATTGTGGAGTTCCAGGTTCAGTGAGAGGCCTGTCTCAAAATCATGATGGGGTTTGGATTTTGTCAAATGTCTTCTCTGCATCTAATGAGATGACCATGTGGGTTTTTGTCTTTCAATCCGTAGGTCACTGTGATGGCTAATGTCCACATTTTAAAGTTGGGGAAACTGAAGAGCAGAGACACTAATGATATGTTCAAGGACATGTAACTTGTACAAAGGCCACAAGGTCAATTCTTTTTGAAGCCTTGTACTTGACTTGGCTTCATACACACACACACACACACACACACACACACACACAGAGAGAGAGAGAGAGAGAGAGAGAGAGAGAGAGAGAGAGAGAGAGA
>NW_021604597.1:3279795-3307886 GCF_004785775.1 Grammomys surdaster
AGAGAGAGAGAGAGAGAGAGAGAGAGAGAGAGAGAGAGAGAGAGAGAGAGAGAGAGAGAGAACACACATACATGACAGAGAGAGGTAGGAGGTCTTGGATGATATGATGAGCCAGGTACCACCCACAGGTCTAGGACTACCTATGAGTAAAGTCTGTACTTGATTTTCCACCATCAGCAGCCTCCAGTTGAGCAAACCTTGATGGCTGGATAGGGTTTCACTTTCAACCTCAGGCTGACAGAAATAGTCATGATTCACTCGAATTTCCTGTGAACAGCAATGACCTGGCTTCTCACACTCCAGGGAAGGCTGCACTGCAGTGTTCATGTCTCGGTCTCTGATTCTTCTCGCCCATTTGACATCACAGTCTGGATGGGCCATTGGTAATACAAATGACATTTTATACATGAACGTGGAGTCACCATGGCCAAAGCCAGAGTCACACCTGTGTACACACAAATTTTGAGTCAAGGACTCAATGCTCAGTTTAGCCTCTGAGTGGTACAAAATGGATCATCATCCAGGGTTCTGGTAAAAAAAAAATTTAAAAATGTAGTAAAATCTGAGTCTTAAATTCTAGTTCAGAATTTTTGCTCAATTGCATATTAGAGTAAATTTTCCAAATTGACTAGACCTTAATATATAAGAACTCCCAAGAGTAAAGAAGCTGGTATTTTGATATGTCCTTGCAAGCATAAGCAGCTGAGTTCAAATCCCAGAATTTGTGTAAAAGTCGGGCTGGTCTGCAACCCCATCCCTGGGGAGATGGAGATGGTGGATCCCTGGAACTTGGCCAGACACTCTAACCACATCGGGAAGTTCCAGGTTCAGAAAGAGGCCTGTCTCAAAAATAAGATGGCAAGCAACTGAAGATGGTCCGTAATGTCAACCTCTGGTCTTCGCAGGACCACAATCACCCCCCAACACACCACACACTTACACACATCCACACCTATCCCCCTCACACCTTTACAAATCCTTTCATATCTCCAATAGTGACAGCTTTTCCCAAACAGGTGACTCAGAGGGTATGATTTCAAGCTTGGAGTTTTGTTTGCTTCTAAAGAACAGAGACTCATTCCAACTAGTACCCACTTAAAAAAAAATGGAATCTGTTAAAAGAATTTGAGATTATCTCTTGGAATTTAAGGTGTTAGGATGTGGCCACACTCGGAATGAGGAATTAGCATATGGGCTGGCACCAGGAGACACCTCCTGCTGTCCTTGATTGTGTCATCTTTGCATGTTGTCTAAACTTAATTCTATGCCCAGTTCTCAAGTTCTCAAGTAGTTTCCTCTGAAAGAGAAAAGTACTAATAAACTCAGCTCAGTTTGAGATTGGCTCCCCTTGTCTATCTCAGTTAAGCTAACTAACATCACGTTGAATGACCAGTTTGCTGGGGGCCAGTCGTGAGGGTTGAGAGCCTTAGAGGCAGTTTCCTGCAAAGTACTGTATGCAAGGTAAGTCCATCTGAAGCAGCCTGCAACAACTGTCCAGATATGAAAGAGTTTACATCGATACAGGCGTACTGTAGACTTTTTTCTCTCCACGTTTTAGATTTTGCCAAAAGAGCAAAAGCGTTTCACAGATGGGAAAATGAAGGCAAAGAGTTGTCAATAAGTTGACTAAGGCTACTTGAAACCAGAGTTACTGGCTCCTAACTCAGGCTTAGAGACATCAAATATTCCTTGCACTGCAAGCATTGACTGGCTGCAGATGCTCTGTGGTCTTCAGAAAGGGGCAAGAAAAATTGCCAGATGATCTACGGTGAAACCAGGCAGAAAATCTAGTTGATTTGTGGCTCACTTCAGACTGTCTCACAAGACACCATTTCTCCTCCAAAGTGCAGACAGGTCTGCCAGGGAGGGGCCTGGTCCCTTGAGGAAGTTTTGGTCCAGATCAAATAGTGGTGGCTCAGCTCAGTCTGGGTGAGCCTGGCATTATTTTCACCAATAAAAAGGACTTTTAAAAATTAATGTTGAAATACTCTTCCATCATCCTGAAAGTATGCACTTTGCTCATCTGAAAAATACAACCATCTTGCCAGTTTCTGGTTGAAGTTTGTATGTGCTGCCTAGAATAACATTGAATCAGTATTTCTTTCAACATGAAGGTTTGGTAATGCTGCTCTTATTGGTTTTGCTTTTCTGTGTTCTCCTTACGGTCTTCTACATGAAGGCACACGCACATACAGATTGCATACCTTTGCCTACCGCACGCACAGACGCAAGCACACTTATGGACTGCATGTCACAAATTACCAGGATTTTTAAAGGGAGGTGTTTTGTGCTGAGCAACACCCTAGGGCCTAACTTCTTTATGCCAAGGGCTAACAAATCGAGGATTCCTTTTGCGGGCCTCATTTCTCCCCTGCAGAGAGTCTTGCTTATTGCATGGCTGAAGGTCCCACTGGTGGATTCCTGCATCATCATCATGATGTAGGTGATACTTGGCACCATGGTAGGTTAGATCCAGTTTGTGAGTTTGCAGTGCACCTTTCAGGGAAAGCAAAGTTAGTTATAATGGAGTTAGCACAGTGCTCTTTTGAGAATACCGCTATGACCTGTGGATGGGCTATTAAGAATTCTGAGGACAGAAGCCAGGTTCTTCATGATTTTCCAATTCAAGACAATTTGTGACATGGATAATCTTTGTGAGCATCACTGTTCCCCAGACACACATAGGAATAAAGCCATGACTTTGAGAGGCACAGTTACTGTCTTAGTCCAAAGATTTCTCTAGCCTTTACTTGTCACAGCTAGGCTTTCTTCTCCTGCCCCATTACCCCTAAGGTTCCCACAGTCAACCTCATTCCCACACAACATATGCCACTTGAGAGGGCAAAGGTCTACCTGAGACATAGATAATAGGGAACCAAAAAAAGAGCCACAGATAAGATTTCTGAATGTTTTCCTAGGACTGGCAAGTACGAGGCAAATAGTACTGTATTCACCTTCACACAGTTCTCCTTCTAAGATGTTGTTAGCTTTACACACACTAAAGGAAGACATGAGACTCCTGAATTAGAGCAAGGGGTTTTATCATTCCCATCAACAGCAGAAGTAATAATTTCAATTTTTCTTGCTGGTTTCCTAAGCTCCAGTCCCCATATGGATACACAAAGAGGCCCAGAAGATACCTGTATACATGAGCATAGTTTCCAGGCAAGATGCACACCCCACCTGACTCCAAGCCCCTACTTTATAGTCAAGAAAATGAGTTTTGGACATTAACAACATTTTTCAGGTGTTCTATTTTAAGGATATCAGAATGCCAGGCAAATTAAGGATCCCTCTGCAGAGACTGGTCTGCATCTTCAGCTTCAGCTCTGACTCCTTCCTGACCGGAGACCACAGAGCAGCTGCCATAGCAGGGCTCAGTAAAATGCCTGGAGGGGCAGTGGGAGAGCGATAGACTGCTAGACCTAGGATTGGCAGAACTTCTCTCTCCTGGTGGAATTTGTTTTTTCTTTTTCCAACTCTAGCCAAACCAGGTGTGCCTTCCCAAGGTGTGGGTCCCAGAAGGTGTGGATGCAAGTGAATATTCCCATTCTTAGATTCAAATGAGAAAACCTGAAGGTCAGGGCCTGGAACTATGGACTGTCAGGTTGAAAATGATTTCCAACTTCATTTTATCCAGTCGCCTTATTCTCTAGAAATATGAAAAAATATAAGAGAGAAGAAAAATCTTGACTTGCTAATCTGCTGTATTTCATGAGCCTGGACAGAACTAAAGCAAATTTGGAGACATAGCCCACCTTGGCAATCAGCTTTTAAAGAGTAATGATTGAGGGGATGGAAAGGTGGCTCAGCAGTTAAGAGCACTGACTGCTCTTCCAGAGGTCCTGAGTTCAATTCCTAGCAACCACATGGTGGCTCACAACCATCTGTAATGAGATCTGATGCCCTCTTCTGGTGTGTCTGAAGACATCAACAGTGTATTCACATACATAAAATAAATAAACAAATAAAAAAAGAGTAATGATTGATACTGATAAAATTGCAGAATAAAAGTTTTATTTGATCTTAAAATAGCAATAATCCATCCTGTAGCTCTAAAGCCATTCTTTGGGTCATTTATCCCACTAGGAATCTTACAGATTTTTCATCACCAAACTTCATATGAATTTTTAGGTGTGTGTAAAATAAAAACTACAGATAACTTCTCAATCATGAAGATTTTTGTCCAAACTTTTACCAAGCTAGTAGATTGCATTCATGTTGATATTTTCCCTCTATTCTTTTCTGTTAAGATATGTTTACAGAGTCTATAAACCACATGAGTCAATCAATACCAACCTTTATATGAGGAGATGCATGTACAAAGATTCTTATTTTTTAAACAGACATTTTCTAGCAATGGTTTAAAATGAGAAATATGAACAAGCATCAATTCCATCTGAGATCCAATAGCCTTCTTGAACTAGTCAAACCTAAGGGCTTAAAAAGAAACATCTTGCTAAGTTAGCCACAGAGGACACTTATCTCTGTGTGTGAAGTTGGGGTTTGAGGAGAGGCATGTACACATGTGTGCTAGACTCATGCATGCACCTCCCCACTGCTCAGACCACTAACCCTCTCTCCCAGTTTTCAAACACAGGATACTTTAAACTTCTGTTGTATGAAAATATTTTAAAGTAGGGATTTAGAAGAATTTCCTGGGTAAGAAACACCGACTGCTATTTGGAACACTTTCAGATGAATAGATGAGTAAGGGAAGCTTGGAGCTTTGAGCAGCTTCAAGCTAGGCATCCCCTAGGGTAAACAGCAGGGTGCTGTGAATTCCAAAGCCCTTGAGCTGCTGGCATTCCCAAGCTGTTCTCTAGAGTACTCATTCAGCTCCAGCCATCATGGAGGGCTTTCTTCCTTGAAGACATGTCTTGGTTAGTGTTTTACTGCTGTGAACAGACACCATGACCAAGGCAACTCTTACAAAGACAACATTTAATTGGGGCTGGCTTACTGGTTCAGAAGTTCAGTCCATTATCAAGCCAGGAACATGGCAGCATCCAGGCAGGTATGGTGCAGGAGCTGAGAATTCTACAATTTGTTCTGAAGGCAAAGAAGAGAAGACTGGCTTCCAGGCAGCTAGGACAAGGCCTATTCCCACATTGACACAACTACTCCAACAAGGCCACACCTCCTAATAGTGCCACTCCCTGGGCCATGCATATGCAAACCATCACAGGATACTAGCCTCATTCCTTTTGCACTGAGCTTTTATGCTCGTCCTTTCCTGTAAGGAATGCTTCCCTTCCAGACCTTCTAGGGCCTAGTCCATCACTTTTGTGCTCTTGATTCAGGTGTCACTACTTAGGTATTTTGTTCTCCATGATACTTAAAATTTGCTAACTTGTCTAATAGTCTACTTATTTATTTTGCATATCCTCTATCTTTCCCTTGCCAAAAAGGCAAACCCCTTTCAAGTCAGGAAGTTTTGCTTATGTCCTGCAAAGTTTAAAATGGCTTCGGACATGTAAGAGAAGACCAGATATATCAACTGAATATCTAAACAAAGCATGAGGATTAGCTACAATGCCAGCAAAATGCATGATGCTGTCTACAGGCAGGACATGCCGTCTGAAGGATGGAAGGGTTCTAGTTGTACAGTCACGCAGTTAAGATGTACTTACTATGAGGAAACATTCCCAAAAGAAGGGGAGAAAGTGGAGCTTCTGCCCTTAGGAGATAACAAGCCAATTGGAGAGACTAAACATATACTGTGTGGAAAATAATAGTCTAGATCCACAGAGCGTTAGAGCAGCAGGAGTGATTGAGCTCACGTGGCTACTTTTTAAAAGTAATGAGTCCAGAGCTTTAGCACAGGAGAAACTGTCAAACAGAAGCAAATCCACAAGAACTTGCACATTACCCAGCATTCAAGGGTGCTCTCATACCTGTAATGTGTAATGTGTACACATGGAAACTCTTTATTACATATATATGGAGAAGGTATTGTTTGCAAGGCCCACACATAAAATAAAATTTCTGGGCAAAAGCTTTGTTCCCTGAATAAACACACTTCCCCTGAGTAGCAGCATCAGCAACTCAAACTATGGAGAGCAAATTGAAACATTGCAAGAACATTCTGAACAAACCTCTGAGCTGGGATCTGGTGCCATCTGATGAAAACCAACTTTACCTTGTAGAGGTAGTCGGAAGGAAGTAAAGTTAACTGGAAAGTAGCCTGTGATGTGTTCTCTTGCTCTGTCTCCAGCACCACCCCTTTCTTTTTATGTTACGTCCCCCCGCCTTACATTTTGAAAGTCTCCCTCACATTTCTTAGATGGGCAAGTAATTTCTGTCCTCAGAGGAGAGCCAGCAAGGTAGTTATCAATCAAAGAAACTGGGAAGGAATGAGCATGTGTGTGAGTGTGTGTGTGTGTGTGTTCCTAGTCTGGTGCTGACTCATTGTGTGATCTCAGCCCCAAAAGCTTCAAGTTCTCTGGAAGAAAAGCATCACACAAAACAGAAGCTTATTATGGTAGCATCGGCTGCTGCTTTATTTGTCTAAAAATAATCCCCACTTTACTTCTGTTGTTGAAGCTGCTGGCTTCCCTCCCCATCCCCTTTCTCCTCCCTCCTTCTCTGTTTCTATTTTTTCTCCCTCCCACTCATTAAACCTTCTAATAAAACAATAAAGTAGCTCACAGAGGTGGGATACATTTAAGTTCCAAAATAGAAAGACATGCCTACATAAACTTGCCTCTGATTAAGAGTCCAGCAGGTTTAGATAGTAAAGTAATAGGCAAATATTGGAAGGATATTCAAGTATGTTTTTCATTGTCCAAGAAGGCATTATGTGCATTGAAATGGCTATTTTACAAGACTCTTCCTGAGGCCAAACTACATTGGACCTGGCACATAGTGAACTTGACCCCACAATGAAACTGTTCCATGATGCTCATTTTTTTTGTTTGTTTGTTTTGCAGTTCAGTGGTGAAAACAGATACACAGGAGAAAAACAAAACTCAGAATAAGCTCATTGTTATGAATATGTTACAGCAGATATTATAGTGTATAAATACATTAATATATTCATGAGTATTTACATGAGTATATACACACTCTTATTCATAAATCACATATTGTTTCAAACAGTGTATACATTGAAATGTGTGCAATGGAATACTTAAAGGATGAATTAGGGTTAGAATAAATACTCCTTTAAATATGTTGCTAATCACTAGGACTCCAAAATTCATAGTATAACATAAGCATCAATTGAGGGTCACCTTTGATGGCAATGAATCCGTATCAAAGACGTTTCTTTATAATGTCAAAGTTTTCTGTCAAATTCTTCTCATATGAGATTAGACCTCTGAATCTTAGGTTCGGTAGTATGCTGTCAAACAGTCCCCACTAGAAGGTCCACTTTGCGCCACCTCTTCCTGTGCTCTGCAATGCATTGTGGGTGTCATTGTGGCTTACTGCATATATTTTGCAGGATTAGTCCTAAGTGTTTTGTGATGGTTGGCTAATTAAAACTGTATCATATAATCCTCGTGTCCTTTCACAAAGCCACTTGTAAATGCTGCAGATTGTACACGCTGAAAACCACCGAGTCAAGAGGATCCTTGACTCTGGGCGGAAGTGATCCTCTCCTTTTATGTAACTTCTGACACGCAGACTCATCGGCGATAATACTGTGCAAGTCTGTTACAGGAGACCTGTGCTTACCACCAGGAAGACTTTCGAATGTAACATGATCTCAGTTCTGAAAACGTTTGTTGCTGATTGCTGCCAATGTTCATTTTCAGACGCCTGCCTTCCGGGAGTAGACCTGTCCAAATAAGACCGGCCTATCTTGGCCACTGAGGCGATAATAGTCAAGGGTCAGATTTTACTTTCATCGCGTTTTGTTCTCGCTTCTGCCACCTGTTGACATTCATCTTTCGCTTGTGGCTTATCGTTTTTAAAGAGATGAAATGGGATACTTCTTCGGTGCATTGTGTATGAAGTGAAATAATGACATGACGTCAGTGAAACAACGAATAAACTGCAAATATGTGGATGAGATTAAAGTGCATTATTATTTTGGCTGAAATAATAATGAAAGAGAATGCACCCATGAAAGAGAATGCACTCTACGATTCTAGTTCTATGAAACCCAGGAAAAGGCAAACTAATCCATGGTGACAGAACCAGGGTAGAGGCTGCTCTTTCAGGTATGAGGAGGCAGCACACCGGGAAGCACACCGTGGGAGCTGCTGAAAAAGGTTCTGGAGAAGAACATCCTATTTCTTGACAAGGATATGGATTATGTGGGGGTATGCATTACCAGAACTCACTGATATTATAGAGTTAAGATCTATAGATTTTTACGGTATGGAATAAAAAAAGATATGTATACTGCACTGAGGTATCCACTATAACCACAATAAAATTTTAAAAGCGTCATAAATTATTTGTAATGAATTGATATTGGTCTTAAGACACCTTACGCAGTCATTTAGATGCAATAAAGTTAGGACACGGAAGGTGGGAACGTGAATATTAACACAGTAGAACATTTATAATAATAAGTGTTAGTCCATTGTATATGGACTATGTACTATGTGACTGCACTATTACTAACCCACAAGGAAAAAACACTTAGGCAGACAAAAATCTGAATAATTTCTCCATATACTAATATGCACTAGATGGAAGAGCTGAATTTGAAATTCAGATCTCTGTGACCATGGAGTCCAGCCTTCAACCACTGGCACAAATTTCTTCTTAAAGAACAACATGAGTATTCCTATCTTTCTATGACATCTTGTTTATCCCATGTGCATACTATCCCAGGAAGCATGCTGTGTCCTGTCATTATCTGCATAGGATTATTATTCCTGTCTCCCTTATATGTGAGGACTTTGAGGCTCAGAGAGGCTGAGCATCTACCTCTAGGTCACACAGTAAGTATCAGTGTATGGTTACAATCAAGAGCAGGGAAATGCAAGATTTGTTATTTCTACAGCTGGTGATTTATTGGACTCAATGGTAGAGAAGATTTTAAAAATCACACATTGCTAGGCTCTATATTTAGTTTCTTTTTTTTTTTTGAAAAATCATATCCCAGAGTAATTTGTAAAAATAAGACCGATGGTAATGCTAAAAACAACAACAACAAAAGCCAAAACAACAACAACAACAACAACAAAATTATTATCTGTCCCAACGTTTCCCTGTTCCTCCAATGAGACCCCTCTCTAGCCTCACCACCCACACTTTAAGTTCCATGTAATTATCTTATTTTTAAAAACTGAACCGAGAGACCTCTTGTGGTGATTAGTAGACAGACAGGAGCCACCACCTATAAATCTTGGTTTCCTTCTTGTATTTCCTGCTGTCTGGCTGCAACATTGGATACAAAGTAAGGGACACCTGGGGCTCTTTAGCATTTGTAACTTTCGAGCTGACTTACCTTTATAGCCACTCTGTAACCTGAGGTCAGATCCGTAATGTTCATTTCTGTGATTCCCTTAAACTCCTGGGAAGATCCTGCACTGCCACATGATTCATAGCGCTTTGTTGGAACAATGAAGATAACTATATAAAATAGCTTATTATATAATGATATTTTCTAGGGAACCTAGAGATCTTACTCATTTATATGCAAAGTGATTTGCCAAGGAAATCCAGGTCTTTGTTTTGTCACGAAAAATTAATTGAAGGCAATTTTGTACCTAGCTATACAGTATCTACAGCACCGCCTATGTACAGACGTGTTCAAAGGATGTGGTGCCTTCCACGAGATGCCACAAGACTGATTGTACATGGGTTGCAGTGTTCACACTTAACACCCGTTATGTCCTGAGAGAGCCATGAGGTTGGAAGCCAGTGCTCAAGGTACAGCATCATCTCACTCAGCAGAGTGAATGAGCATTGGGCCATTACAAAGGTCATTCTTTGAAAATGCCTCAGAAATAAAGATGAGGTCGTTAAACATGGCTGTATTCAGAGTGGACGACCAAAGGTGGTCTGTGAGGGTGACATTAAGAGGAAACAATTAAAAAGCAGTTGATTTGTCAAACTGGGAGAACAAACACAGATGGGGATTGAGAGTGTACAGAAGGGAGAGTTCAGGTAGTGGTAGAGAGACAGAGGAGTGGAAAGTTCCAGAAATTAGCTAACAGCTGCTGCCTACCTCTACCCTCTAAAAGGATGAGTCGTTCTCTTCTCTGAAATTTCATAGAAACAGACCATGTAGCATGCAGCGTCTTGTATATAGCTATGTAAGCTAGTATGATTCTTTTGAGAGTCATGTTCATTGTTTGCAGTACTTTTAGGTTTTAAAATAGCATTGGCTTTGGTATCCAATGTTAATTGTACAGCTTCTTTCCTACCAACAGTTTGAAGTATCTCCAGATCATCAGGGAACAGATTTCATTTGTCCCCTGTTGTATAACAGTTTCTTTGGAGACAGAAACATTCTTTCTGTGGTAGCTCCTTAAAAAGGTAGGTTAACAACTCAAAATAGCTTCAAGAAGTCCCTGAAACTGACAAGGCTCACTATTGCCCCTCCTTCCAAGAAAAAGCAATAAAAGCTGAGAGTCTCTGCAAAGAAGACTCTGACCAGCTGCTTGGAAGAAGCAGAAACCAGCAACTAGCCTAGAAGAGGGTTAGTTAGACCAACGGAGGCACCAGGGACCTACATGTGAGTGCATCCCACTTAAACAGTTTTCACTGATCACTTCCTGTTAGGAGGAGATGCAAAAGGATCAGCTGAGGGCAATGAGGGATGTGTGAGAAAACTTCCTGCGATGATACCACATGCATGTCTACTGACCCCAGATAGGAAATCCATGACAAATCAAAAGAACAACCTTAGCTGGTTGGTTTCAGGTAAGATGGAAAACTATGTCTCCAGTCACTGATCAGCCACTACACAACAGTGGTCTCAGGACTGTGTTGGTGTACGTGTGCAGTTTGCTCTGACCCAGTTCCAGGTTTTCTCCAGCTCAGTCTCATTGATGTCACCACTGGCACAAGTGACTGGGTCATTTCCAGAGTCCACCGGGTCCCACAGACAAAAGAAGGAGCATGACTGCCAGGAGAGCCTGTATACGCCTTACCAGCTTTATCCACCCCCAGTTTGTACGTTTTCCTTACCAATGAACATGTTGGCAACCACATAGACTACAGTGAGTTGCACTGAGAGCCATTTGGTACCAGATTTCTCTAATTTAGCTTTCAGCCTTTAAAGAAGAAGCATCGTTGAGTGAAAATTTGACTGCGACAATTATACAGAGAGAAACAGTTATCTCTATCATGTGAAATTTAGAAGAGGCTTAGATATAAATTCCAGGGCATACATGTCAACATATTCCTAAATCCATATTCAGAGTCTTTAAAATAATGTCTACACAACATGTTTAAGATGAAGCGTTTATCTATTTGACATAGATGCCTGACAAGTTCCTCACACACTTAGTAAAACCAGCATGCTAGGACCAGTGCACACTGGGACTCTAGGAAAAGGTCTACAAGATCCTGTACCAAAGAACCATCTTCCTCCTCAAGATTTCTCCACAGCAAAGTTATACAACAAAGCTATTACTTGGACCAAGTAGTGTAGTGAACGGCCTGCTTTTGTTTCAAGTTAGGACTGAGTATCTGCACCCGTTTCATAATTGGAAACATATAGTCTTTACATGACTAAGCTAGTTAACATATTTAATTCTCACCCACCACGTTAAAAGCAACCCACAAAGTCACCCATAATTTTTAGCTGTAAAGAATTTCATAAACAATGCTACAAAAATGTTGTCTGAGGTATATGATTAGCTTGGCATCACCAATCCAGGGCACTTCAAAAGTGACTCACTTTAAGGCTTGAGGTGATTGCTCAGTGGACAAAGCACTTCCTGGGTAAGCAGAGGGGACTGAGTTCAAATCCCAGACCCCATGTAAAACTGTGCATGGTGATATGTTTCTGTAATCCCAGTGGAGTTTGGGGAGCTAGAAATGGGAGAATCTCTGGAACTTTGCCGACCAACCAGCCTGGAGTACTGGACTATGAAGTACAGCTGACAAGGTGAATGCCAGGAAATGAGACAGGTGTCCTTGTAGAAGGTAAGGGCTGATGACTCACACAAGGTGAGAAGTGATAACTGACACTCTAGGCTGTCCATTGACCCCATGCTGGTGCCAGGACACACACATGGGGACCATCTCCACCCTCACCCCATACCACATCCACAACGTTTTTAAAATTCATTCATTTGGGGAGAACATGTACATAATTTGTGTGAAATTCTGGTTTAGATGACAGTTAGCAACAAATACTTATTATGTTCCTTTTGTATTTGAAATGTCATTATTATAGTCACATGATGATAAAACTATATAAGAAATTTAATTACATCATTCCCTCCTTAAGCCAAGGAAGCCCAATGTACAATGTGTTTTCCCATCAAAGGTTTGCTAATTGTTTTTTTCCAACTTCCAAATATACTTTTATTGCAAAATCTATTAAATCTGTAGCTGCTGTTCACTTTAGGAGGTGTTGAGTTTGGTTCATGTGTACACATTTTTCAGAGTTAGGTAGTAACAGATTTTCAGCATCTTTTAAAAATTGTCTTATTAGGAGAAGATACTCATCTCCTGCCCCTCTCACTGCTTCTCCCGTATCATGAGGCTTTCCCTGTTACTTTTCTCAGTGTGTTACCTGTCAATCATATCCTACCTTCACTTGCCCTCCCCACCACCAGTGTCTTAGCTTTGGATTGTCACGTTTCCTAGCCCTTGCTTTCTACAGTAAAAGCAAAAGACAGCAACAGAAGGAAGTTTGAGTGTTTGGATCTCTTTCTGATTTATAAGTTCTGCACCATATCTACCAAGTTATGTATATTCTGAAAGCCTTTTTCATATATAATCTATCTTTTCATTTTTGTATAAAAGTATAGAACCTGATTTAGTTCATGGCTAAAGATATTGGAGTAGTTTTCTCGAAAAACCAATTTTCCTTTTGCATTTCCAGGATTTTTTCTTTCAGCTGAATCCAAGATACCACTTCAGTGCTACTGAGATGGAAATTCAAAGAGAGAAAAAGTCAATATTAGTAAGCTATGTTTAGTCATTTGCTTAGGGATTTTGCATCACCTTTGAAGTAAGACAAAACAAAAGGGTTTTATATGGAATCTCATTGTGCCTGTTAAAGAAATTCTCCAGGCAGCTAATGGGGCTATAGTCAAGTTTTCTATTGCTACAATAAAACACCGTGACCAGTTGGGGAGAAAGGGGTTTATTGAGCTTATACTTCGATATAACTGTTCATCGTTGAAGGATATCAGGTCAGGAACTTAAACGGGAGGAAACTTGGAGGCAGGATCTGATGCAGAGGCCATGGAGGGGTGCTGCTTACTTGCTTGTTCTCCATGGCTTGCTCAGCCTGCTTTGTTATGGAACCCAGGGCAACCATACCAGGGATGGCCCCACCCACAAGGGGCTGGGCCCTCTCTCATCAATCACTAATTAAGGAAATGCTCTATAGGCTTGTATACAGCTGGATCTTATGGAGGCATCTTCTCATTTGAAGTTCGCTCCTTTCAAATGACTCCAGCTTGTGTCAAATTGACATATGACTAGCCAGTATGGGTGCTGACCTAAGAGATTTCCATTAGATCTGTGAGAGTGGCCACAAAGAGTTCTAGTACCCTCCCACTGTAGGAAAAGCCATTCACCCAGGGACCAGTCACAGACACACTTCAGAGGAAGCTAACATGAGTCAAGACAAAAGGAAGGCTTATATGTTGGATAGCATGCACAGAATGAAATAATTATAAATCCTTAAAGATTTAATAAATAATATAGTTTGCTATGTAACCAATTATATTTTATTTCCTTAATTTTGTGGGTTACCTATTTGAATGTAATAAAAATTTCTGTAACTGTTCAAAATAATGGGAGTTACAAACTAAGACTGTCTGTCCGTATCTTTACACAGATGACATAAGATGCAAGCTGACCTAGCTATAGTAACAAGACAGATACAATACAGACAGTGCACTGGACCCTGATCAGCAGAGCCAGGAAGAACATTTGATGGGCAATTCATGAACTATTTAATATTCTCACATGCTTAATTTCACCAGAAAAATACCTGCAGTGATGGCTAACTTATATCACCTATGAAGACTCATTTTTGGATATGCATACCTGTGAAGGAGGTTAGCCTTTCTGGAAGAGATTAGATTAACCTTTGAATCAGTGAAGACGACCCCCTTCCCAATATGAGTGGGCATCACCTCTCTCTCCTTTTCTACCTGGATATTCATCTTCAGCAGCTTACAAGCATCATAGCTCTTAACTCTAAGGCCTTCAGATTGACATGTGCCACACCCTGTCATTCCCAACAGCCTTTTTCTGATCCTTAGATCCAGACTGTTGCTGAACCACATCAGCAGTGCTGTTTCTGCAGCCTGTACACAGCATGTGCTGGTCCCATTCAAATCATGACATCCATCCATTCCTCTCTGTGTATATCTGTGTATATCATGGAGGTTCCTTTCTCTTCAGAGCCGTGAGTGTCAAGACTCTGTAGGTCGTGAACTGCCAGAAAAGTAGAGAGAGGAAAAATCTCTAAGCTTTTTTTTTTAAAAAGTTACTTTGCATGTACTTCTCTGGTGAACTCTCATATTCCGGAACATTGGTATATTAATAGCCTACATTACTTTAAAAGTTCACTCTGTATGAAATTTTCGAAGAATGAATAAGAAAAAGACTGAAAAAGTTTTCAGTTAGTGCTTCATTTGGAGCAATAAGATTCATCCTTAGACGTTACACTAGATAAATCCCGCAGTAGCTGAGTTTGAAACATAAATGTGCCTTCCACGTTTTAATTTTCTACAACCCAACAATGATTTGTCCTGGGCTGTGCCCCTACGAGTAGATTTGGGGGAGAAAATGGGCTCAGGGTGGGGGAAGGGACTAAGGCAGGTGCAGAGCTTAGTAACCAGGGTGAGCAGGACAGGCTATTAGGCAGAAGGTGGCAGAAAAGTGAATAGCTCAGGCTAGCCTTCACCTTCTGAAAGCAGGGATTCCTTAGCATCACCATTGCTGGCCACAAAGCAGCGTTCACAGTCATTCGGGGGCCAGCGTGAGCAACCTGCCTAAGGCAGGTGTCTGGGATGCTGAGTGACACATGACTGTAGACCTGACCTAAATTTGGAAGCTTCTCTGTCTTTGCGAGAGATGTCAGACACACACACACACACACACTGACCTTCAGTTCACCCATTCAATCCTTTCCCCGCACATCACACACCTCTCCCTGAGGAGTCTGCCGACGCATTTTAGCCCAGAACAAGAAAGAAACGGGCCTCAGAGGTAATTTCAGGATTCTGTCTCTCAGGAGGCACGAAGCTACTTAAAATTTCTATAAAAGAACAAAATCTAAGTGACTTTGGTTTCTAGTCCATTAGGCTTCTGTTGCAAGGACTGTACCTGACAGGTTAACCCAGGAGGAGTGGGTCACCTAGTATTCTACAGTTATGCCTGTCTTTGGCTCTAGCACCTGGAGGGGCTCAATGGAGACATCACTAAGCAGCATGGTTTCTGTGTCACTGTCGTAGTCAGTGGAGTGTCTGTAGCAAACAGACCTAGTAATACCAGAAACCCAGACAGTAGTAAGAAATAAACTGAATGCTGCACAGGAGAATGCTTCTCATTATAAAGTGCTGTGCAAATGCTTATTAGAAGTATTACCTTCTATAGCGAGAAATTATAGGTTTGCTATAATTTGGTCTTTAAGTCCTAAAATGGCATAGCTATGAAAACATTATGAAATTCTAGTCTTTACCGTGATTTCTTAGCCTATGACTTAAATTTCCTTTGTGTTTCTTCTGCTCCCCCAGCCCCAGTCTTGTAAGATCCCACTGATCAAACAACAACGCTCTTGGCAGGGGTTACTTTATTTTTCTAAGAACTAGAGTCTATGATACCTTAAGATCTCCTCTAAAATGACTTGATGCTATGATTATGTTGTTTTTGAAACATTTTCCGTAGCAAGGACTCACATCTACCACTGCTTTGAAACTGTATATGTGATCAAAAATTATTTGGGGGAACAACTGAGCAGTGAGCATATCTTTGAAATAGGGCTGGTATCTAAGTTAGTGTCCTGATACCCAAGTGACGCTTGGCAGTGGGAAGTGGGAACTCACTCTTCCTGCTATTGCACTGTTATGGTACACAACGAACAAGATGACCCTGAACGTTCAAGAGCTCTTCTCAGAGGCACCTCTGTGGACCACTGCCTTGTTTTTCTATCTAAGGTGTCTGAGGTTTTTCTTTTGTTCTATATAAAATATGAGATTTTACAATGGGTCAACCTCCAAGGCTTTTTTCAAATCTGATTTCAGACTCTGTACATCTTTTTTCAACATCTTGTGTCCTATAAGGTGAGCATTAAAACATGTCAGTTGTCTTTAAGAGTTTTGTCTAACTGCAGAAATTCAGTTATACTAAATTCTATATACTAAAGAGCCACAAGATGTTCCTAGGTCTGGATAGCTATGTATTTAAACTGTCTATGGCAGCTAGACACCAAGTATGGTTCCCTTAAGGATAAGCCATGGTCTGTTACATTAACAAATAGACTTTGGATCTCAGTGGTTAGCAGAACAAAAAGTGTCTGAGGTTTGTTTGTTTGTTTGTTTGTTCTATATAAAACATGAGATTTCCAAAGAGTCAACCTCCAAGGCTTTCTTCAAATCTGATTTCATACTCTGTACATAAGGCCAATGAATACCTGTAGCTATTGTCCTGACTTTTCTTTACATAGTACCTTGGGGGTTTAGGCTCCTCTTGTCTTGTGATGCCACCTCTAACCATGTGGTTTCCTGAGTTACTGAGACAAGAAGAGAGAGATGAAGGTATCCCCAGCTCTGAAATGCCTCAACATGGAAGTGATAGGTGTATAGAAATAATTTCCTCAAGGGATCGGTCAAAATGAACCAAGTTATTTTAGCAAATTGTGGGTCAGCTGGGAAACGTAGGGAAGGACCTAGAGAGTGGAACCATCACTGCTTGTAGATGCCGCTGCTTCCACTGAAATCCTATTCCAAATTTTGGACTTGGATCCCATTCTGGCTTCACAGAGAGAAAACAAGAGACCACTGTTGCCTTCTTTCTTCCCCTGGTTCCTTATACTCAACATGGGTGCCCTGAAGATAGAGCTTTCTGCGCTGGGAGAATCACCTGCTGCAACTCTTCATCACTATGTCATTGAACATTTTGTCACTTCTAAGATTAAACTTAATTCTAGAGTTATATAGTCCCATGTTAAAAGCTTCAAACACAGCAGTTATTTGTCATACAAATATAGACTTGGGCTCCATTGTTCAGGATTAAGCGGGCCATGAAGGGTGACAGAGGACGTGGTCGTGGTGGGCGCTTTGGTTCCAGAGGCGGGCCTGGAGCAGGGTTCAGGCCGTTTGTGCCCCATATCCCTTTTGATTTCTATTTGTGTGAAATGGCTTTTCCCCGGGTGAAGCCAGCACCTGATGAAACCTCCTTCAGTGAAGCCTTGCTGAAGCGGAATCAAGACCTTGCTCCCAATTCTGCTGAGCAGGCTTCTATCCTTTCTTTGGTGACAAAAATCAACAATGTGATTGACAACTTGATTGTGGCTCCAGGGACATTTGAAGTGCAAATTGAAGAAGTCCGGCAGGTAGGATCATATAAAAAGGGGACAATGACCACAGGACACAATGTGGCTGACCTGGTGGTAATACTAAAGATTCTGCCAACTTTGGAAGCTGTTGCCGCCCTGGGGAACAAAGTTGTGGAAAGCCTAAGGGCACAGGATCCCTCCGAAGTTTTGACCACGCTGACTAATGAAACTGGCTTTGAAATTAGCTCTTCTGATGCTACGGTGAAAATTCTCATTACAACAGTGCCACCCAATCTCCGAAAACTCGATCCAGAACTCCATCTGGATATCAAGGTGATGCAGAGTGCCTTAGCGGCCATCCGGCATGCCCGCTGGTTTGAAGAAAATGCCTCTCAGTCCACAGTTAAAGTTCTCATCAGATTGCTAAAGGACTTACGGATTCGTTTTCCTGGCTTTGAGCCTCTCACACCCTGGATCCTTGACCTACTTGGGCACTATGCTGTGATGAACAACCCCACCGGACAGCCTTTGGCCCTGAATGTGGCATACAGGCCCTGCTTGCAGATTCTGGCTGCAGGACTGTTCTTGCCAGGGTCAGTGGGCATCACTGACCCCTGTGAGAGTGGTAACTTCAGGGTACACAGTTATGACCCTAGAACAGCAGGATATGGTCTGCTACACAGCTCAGACTCTGGTTCGAATTCTCTCCCATGGAGGCTTTAGGAAGATCCTCGGCCAAGAGGGGGATGCCAGCTATCTTGCTTCTGAAATCTCTACCTGGGATGGAGTGATTGTGACACCTTCAGAAAAGGCTTATGAGAAGCCGCCTGAGAAGAAGGAGGGAGAGGAAGAAGAGGAGAACACAGAAGAACCACCTCAAGGGGAAGAAGAAGAAATCATGGAGACGCAGGAATGACCTTCCCTTTACTGTTTCTCCCCAAGGGAAGATGAACCTAAGCCAGCCACCATGGGGCTTTAGATGGTGGCATTTCTGCGGCATAGGGAGATAGCAGGAAGGAAAACAAACTGTAAAGAAAAAAAACGCTACTGTTTTGATGGTGGCTAAGCAGCTAGAAGTCTCCCATTTGTGACTGCACATGCCATCCGTCCATCTGTAATGAAGCAGAATGCCACACATTCCCAATATTTAAACCTAACCACTCCCAACCAGTATTTTTTGTTGAAACGTTGTAACTGTCATTGAGTATCTGGGGATTTTTTTTTCTAAGAAAAATGATTAAAGTACTTCCTACTGGGAAAAAAAAATATAGACTTGGACAACCAAGGACTGTGTCTACCCCTAAATTCTAATAATGGTTTAATTTTGTTAAGAATATTAGGATATTTTTGTTAACAAAATTAGAAATACATATACACATACTCATACTCATACTCATACACATACACATATACATATAAAATTCTTCCTTGGTTTCCGTTTCACCAAATTAGGCTGAAATTGCTAAGTAGATCAATTTCTTTTTGACAGAAAATGCTTTCCTTTGAGCTGCCCATGTGAGCATTTGAAGGAAAGAAGAGGGAAACAGCCTAGAGTACGGTTTGCAAGCTTCCTAATGCAGCTTTCATTTCATTTCATTCCTTTAATGAAGTTGCTCGTGCCGTGGTGACCCCCCCACACACAACCACAGATTTACTTTCATTGCTCCTTCATAACTGTAATTTTGATACTGCCGTAAGTCAGAATGTAGATATCTGTTTTCTGTGAAAGGGTCATTCGAATCCCAAAGAGGTTGTGACTTACAGATTGAGACCCCTGGTTTAGCGGCCCTGACCAGTTCTTTGTCACTCTTTCTTCTTGTTGCCCACATAAACCTGGACATATGTGCAACCTAAGCCAGTTCAGTTCCCTCGGGGCCCTCTTGGCTGACATTTATGGCTACTGTGAGTCCTATAACAGTTTATGTGTGCCCGTTACATCATTTGTCACTTAGTGCTATAAATTGGGGTTCTTCCTTTAGCATGACAACATACCTGACTCATTTCTATGTGCTTGTCCTAGAGTCCTAAAGCAGTGCATTGTCAGCAGGGACTCCACAAATACTCACAGAAAGCAAGCACAAAGATGCCCTGTGCTGTGCTTTAACACCAGGAAAGAACGCACACAGAATGGAGAGGGGTGACAAGACCAACATGGTGAGTCTTGATGTTCCGTGAGACTCGGTGACGCACATGGGCATTTATTATAATGTCCTCTCTACTATTATGTGATAGTTTGAAACTTTTAATAGAACTTTAAATAACATCAACTAATCCAATGTTTTATTTAAAAAAAAAAAAACCTTTAATGGAATTGTTGCTGTTACTGGAAGATCTTCTGCAGCAGACGGTTGAGCAGAAGACTGCATTCTAATAGGTTGGATTCACAACAGGGAGATTATAAATTAGTATATAAACATTTTTGGCTTCCAGGTTGCTATAGTGTTTCCAGGACATGAATTCTGTGGGTCTCTATTTACTACCGATGTTAGTGCTCTCAGGTTGATATGGTTCCGGTTCTAGCTCCGGTTCCAGCTTTGTGACTGGCCCTTTCTTCCTGCAAAGTTCTGTTCCCTTTGTGATACTCACACATCAGAATGATTTTCTAACACAATTTCTGTAAATCTTCATGGAATACTAATATTTCTATTCAGTTTTATCAGCTGATCCAGAAGCATAACCATGGGTAGCCCCGCCCCCTTTGCTCTCTATACCCTCCTTATATGAGAAATCACTTGTAAAATAAACTTTTTTATTTTAATATAGTTTGTTATTCACAAGTGTGAAGGCAGTCCCCATACATCTTGTACTTAATGTATAGTGTTACTGATATCTTTTCTTTGTTTTATTTGTTTGGGTCTTTTGTTTTGTTTTTCAGGACAGGGTTTCTCTTTGTAGCTTTGGTTATCCTGGACTTGCTCTGTAGACCAGGCTGGCCTCAAACTCATAGAGATCTGCCTGTTTCTGCTTCCTGGCTCCCCAGCACAGGAATTAAAGGTCTGTTCCACTACTGCCTACTGTTATTAATACTTTAAAGTTGGACCAGTGTATAGGACTAATTAATTAAATGGGCAATTACTATTTAGCCTATATTTTATTCAGACTTTCTTGATTTTGATTCAGTGCCCGGCCCAAGATCTACCCATTTTGTTTGCTGGTTGTGGGGAGTGGAGGGACCCCAAGTGAGTGGAGTTCTGGGTGACTGTGAGCTGTTGTCATGTTCAGAGGGAAATATATGGAATGGGAAATGTCCAGGATGGGGAATTCTGCTTCATTTGTGGCTATTGATCGTGTATGCAGAAAATGCCCGCCATTGCTTCCTACAGAGTGAAGACTGTGCCCCTGAAGACAACTATTCCTGCTGAAATTAGTTGAATCTATTCCCTTGCTCCAGCTGGCCATCATTAACCCAGTGTCTTTGCTTATCTACAAGTAACCCCACCTCTAATAAGTAACCCTCTAATGCGGAGACATTTCTCCTGCTGAGAGCAGTCTATCTGATCCCAGCTTTGTATCTGTCAGACTGTCTGTCTGTCTGTCTGTCTGGGTTTTTTTTTTCTTCATTTCCTTACTACCCTTAAGTCAAGACCAATTCTCTGGAGGCTGAACAAAAACTTTGCATATGGTCATGTGTGAAATAATTTTTAATGAAAAATATTTTTGAGATTATAAGTTAATTATGCTTCTCCAAACTGCTCTATCTATCCTTTCCCACTGTCCTTCAAGTTCCTGGCCTCTTTTTTTCATTGTTATTGCACACTTATATGTATTTATATGTACATATATAGTCCTAAATATAACCTGTTGAGTCCATACAATGTTTTCACGACTGTCTGCTTGGCACTGGGCAACACATTGATGTGTTCCTCCCCAGGGAGGATCACCTCTCCTACCTGGGGAGGACCACCTCTACCACTCCCAGCTTTCCTCAGTCTCCTGTAACTCTTTGTGTAAGGTTGAGGCCTGATGGACTTTTTCTTGTAAATGAACACTTTTGTTTTTTTCTCTAAGCTACAATATCAAACCAATGATGTTTTGAATATTCATCTATTGATACCCCGCAGAAAACAAATAAATAATAAGTAAATAAAAATTTTAAAGAACCAAACCATAGCACCCTGACTAAAGGCCAGGAGCAAGATGGAGACCTGGCCCAGGCAAACTGCATGTTCAGGAAATGGCTGTCTACAGCCTGCCAGTGCTCAAAGGGGCCTGCTTGGCTTAAGCACAGGCTGAATAATCATCTTGCCAAGGTCCAATGAAATCCTGGCATGCCAGCCACACTGTCTTCACCGTGAGGTCCTGACATTACCTCCACTCTTTCCATGAGGATTGCCAGCCGCTGCTGCAGCAGAGAGCATCCTGGGCAAAGCCCAGTGCTGACCATGGGAAGGACTGATAGAGCAGTGTGTGGCTGCACAGACCTCCTGGGCAGCAACTTATTACAACTCCATTGAAGTGCCTCAGAGGCACACTGACCCCTGAAAAGGAAGAGCAGTGGAAAGTGAGCTGAGAGCGGATCTCTAACAGAGAGGGTCGCCACAGGAGAAAAGAGGAGCCACCAAAGAGAATGGAAGTTGCATGGGCTGAAAATCCAAAACAGAAGACACATTGGGCCTGAAATCCTGCTGAGAACGGGGTCAGAGATGTAGAACCAAACTTAGCATATGAGTGAGTTTTTCTTCAAGAGATTTACCTGCATCTGGGATTCTGAGAGGCCAAGCAGGATCCTCTGGGAACAGACACAACTCAAACTTTGTATTCTGATTTGTTAAACTGGTCACCCTTCTGGGTAAGTATGTGGTAATCCAAACAGAGACTTCCAAAGCTATTCACAGACTGTACATATGTTATATAGAAAAGAGCTTTAATATGAGGGATGATAATAGGCTACCTGTGTTAGCCCAGCATCATCACAAGTGTATTTATAGGAGGTGCAGGGAAGCCTAAGGTTGAAAAGGGCAATGTTACCACAGACACAGAGAAAGAGACTGGGGACAGAACCCAGCTGGTCCTGAAAGTGGACTAAGGCTAAGCCAAGAAAATTCTCTCCTGTCAAAGGCTTGTTCAAGGAGGTAGCTCCTCCCCAAGGGGAGGTCCCTCTTTGACCTCAGCCCAGACAAAGCCAGTCCAGACTGTTGACACATAAAACTGTGAGTTGATCAACCTAAGATGCTTCGAGCCTCAAAGTTGGTAGTAATTTGTTTGGAATAGAGAGCTTTGTTTGGAATAGAGAGCTAATACAAGGCTACTTGTGAAGCAGAGACTAAGCCAGAGATAAACAGTCTCCCTAAAACTACAACTCAAGTCCTAATGATCTCAACGCAAAGCTGGACTAAACCATGAACTGCCAAGTAGAGGGGATAGCAAATCATCTGGAGGTTTCACTGGCGGTGTCCCATATAAAATAAGTCATGAGACAGACCACATGATGGAAAACTCGGCAGAACCTACTGGGGGCTGTTGATCCAGACACTAGAATTAGCAATGCTTCACAGCTATGATTCATATGATTTAAAGAGCTTAGCATGATGGAAAGAGATTTTTTTTTCCTAATTAAGAATTGCATAGAGAATTCAAATCTCACAAAAAAGGAAACATTTTTGAACTGAAAAAAAAAACAAAAAATAAAAAATATGAAAAACCTAACATCTTAAACTCAATACGTGGGTTTGTCAATAACTTATACATGGTAGAAGAATGGAGAGCCAACAAAATGCATCTCAACTGAACCACGAGAGAAAAAGAGTGAAAATAAAAAGAAGGTTTGGAAACACTTGTTTATAATACTGGCCATTATTTTTAAAATATAGAACGGGAGACCTAGCCTTGTGGTAGAGCAGTTGCTTGAAATTCGGAGGATCTAACATTGAACCCTAGCATTGAAAAAAATCTGATATTTATGGAGTTGGAATTTCAGCATGGAGTGGAACAGAGAACAGGAGAGAAAGAAGAGAGAATTTTCTAAACTATTGGGAAACATCAAGGCAGAGGCCCTAGAGACTCAGCAAATGAGAGCTGAGAAACACAGGCCATGACAAAACAAAAAAAAAAAAACAAAAACAAAACAAAAACAAAACCAAGACACTACTGAAGAGAGAGAAAAGGAGGGGAAGAATAATGGAGACAGAGGATTTCTTTTATTTTCACAGAAAAGACCAATCTCATGAGGATGTCAATTATTTCTAAGTTAATTCATAAGTTTAATGTATAAGCAGTAGTAAGTTATTTTTCCAAACTTTGAAAAATTATAGGATTTATTTAAAAATAAACAAGTAACAACAGAAAGAGAAACTGATTAAGAAATGATTAGGAAAACTTAACCCTACCAAATACAAATACACACACACACACACACACACAAACACACAAATACATACACACACACAAATACACACACACATACATACACAAACACACACATAGGAACACATACATACATGCATGTATGCATATATACACACATAATGCATACATATATGTATGTATGCATACATATATACATACATTTATACATATATGCATGCATACATATATAATTAGGATAACACTACATGAGGCTGCCATGGTGCACATATCTGTGGTCCTAACACTCATGAGGCTAAAACAAAACAAGAGGATCAAGAGTTTGGGGGTAGCCTGGCCTCATACTGAATTGTGAGCTTAGTTTCTACTTCAGAGCTGGACTCACAAAACAGAAAACAAATAAAATACAAACAAAAGAAAACAAAAAAGAAGAGAACACAATATTAACATGTAAAATGGAAAATTCTGAAATGGATGGAATGCATATAATGTCTAAAGTCTGACAGACAACTTTGGGTCTTGGGGGCAGCATGGTTCTTTATGTAATGTGGCAAGCATAACTGCAAAGCCGTGTGTGAAGGGGTAAAGTTGGGTCCTCACACCAAAAGATGGGGTTCATTTGAAATCAGCCAGAATTTAAATGCAAGCATAAGTTATATAAATTCTAGAAAAGACCATAAGTAAATTATTCTATAACCTGGAATGGAATAATTCTTACACTTTACAACTTATAATCGAGAAGCAATAGGAAAGAAAAGAAATAATTTAGCGTATGGTTTATGTGTGTTATGTGTATGTGCACTTGTGTTGTATATGTGTGTCGCGCATACCCCATGTCTGTCCTATGTATGTGTGTGATGCTGAGGATATACCTACGGTATAAGGCAAGTGTTCTACCATCGACCTGCACCCTAAGCCTTGTAAATTACTCTCCAATTAAAAGACTGTTTAACTTCACTCACTAAGAAAAGCAATCAAAGCTACAGTGAAATCTAATTGTCATCTTTAGGTTGGCAAAAATCTGCAAGTGTGACAACTCAATCCCCTGACAAGGCTGAAGGAGGACAGACAGACACTGTTGGGTACCATCATTGTGGATGCATGATGGAGAAAGCTTGCAGAGGATAATCTTATATCTAGAAACTGTTTCCTAACCTGTCCTGGAAAAAACATATCAGTACGAATGTTGCAGTATTCAGGTAATAGCAAATGACTGAGCCTAAATGTCTACCAGTGGTTGAATTAACAAAGGCAAGTAAGTATCCAAAGGCTGACCATGCTAAACTTCACTGAACAATCTCAATGCCACAAAGAGTGTGTTAGCTAAGAACACATACCCCAGAAGAAATGCAACAGGAAGCCCGAAACATGAAAGGTGTTCTCACAAACCCCTAAGCCTGGTAGTGCCAAATCAGTTGCATTTGCTTTATAGGAAGTGCATGAGGTAGAAAAGGGTTAAAAGCATCGAGTACAAAATCCAGCATACAGGCTTTGTAAACCAAATCACATAATTAATTTATTTCTCTAACAAATGTATTGCAGGGAAGAAAGAGGGAGGGAGGGGGAAGGGAGAGAGAGAGAGAGAGAGAGAGAGAGAGAGAATTGTCTGTGGATACAGTACTATTGTCTATTAACCAAATCTTCAGGAGAAAAGTGGAGACATAGAGTCTCTAAGGGATTTCTGGCCGAGGATGACATGTGCATTCTGTGGGCAGACGCAGTATCAGACCCCTGGAAGGAGTCTCCAGGAAGACAGGCTCCAAAAATGATCAGAGTGAAGACCTTCGTGACCAACCATCCTTCTCTTCCATGACTTGCACTCAAACAGCCAATCTAATTTATAAAATGTACGAGCTGGTTTGAGGCATCTGTGGGGCAGAACTCACTGTATATTTCCCTGTCTAGGACTGTCTCTCACCAAAACAGTGCCCTGAGGTTAAGCTCTTGCTACTGCAGACGTTAACTATTTGCACACAATACAAATGTCATTGTGTAAGTCAGGTCATGCAGAAACACTTCCCATATGTGACAGCATGTGGCATTTAAGTTGCCCCAGTTTAAGAATCATTTCTGTTGCACAAGTAAGAAAACAGATTCCAAGATGCTAAAGATATGCAAGATCCCATGGGTGAGTGGTAGACTGGGCTGGCCTGACTCACCTTTTCCTAATTAATGGTGACAAATGTCACACCCTGTCTCTCATCCTAAAGTTAACCCTCTCATTAAGAAAGGTCCTATTAGACTCAGCACCAAAAGTAGATCTTGTCGGGTATTTTTTTTTCCTTGCTCCTCTGATAAGAGTTGAAGGCAAAAGAAAACATTCTTCCCCAGTCATTCTCAGACATTCAAATTAAAATGACACCCTTGTCAAGATACTCTTAATGCCAGATCTATACACGTGCAGACGGATGATGGAGAGGAAGGAGGGGTGTACCTGGAGTGACTAGACATTGCTCTCAATGGATCCTGTCCCACCGAAGGGTCATCCTTCCCCCATTGCCTTCCATCCTGATGAAGGGTAGCATCTGACTGCTAGGCAGAAGCTACTTTGTTTCTTCTTTTTGGTCATGTAGCTGCCACTTCTCTCCACTTGTGGCTTGCCTGCCATTCATGCCTCCCCTGAGGCAGATTCCATGTGTCTGTGTGGGTTTGAGCACTCACAGTGTTGGTATCCCACCCCTTCCCTGATGTGGAATCTAACCCTGGAAAAAGATATCTTCCATAAAGAAAAAAAATATGCTTGCTGTTCATAGGGAAAACGGTGTAGAGAAGATACAGGTTAAGACTGAATAATGATGCCATAGAGTACATTTCAGAGGTGACCCTAGTGCCAATGCCTAGCAACCACATTGCTGTGCAAACGACAATCCAAAGCCTTCTGTGCTGGACAGCAGACCATGAAAGCATTAATTCAGTCCCTTTCCACACCCAGCTAATAACACATTTGAAGAGGCATTTAAACAGCAGAATCTCCCACTATGCATGCATGCGTGTGTGTGTGTGTGTGTGTGTGTGTGTGTATGTCCTATTATCACAACAAAACCCACAGTGGATTTAAGCCTAGTGAGGGCCCCTCATTTCTGTTTATTTGTTTTCTACCACCTTGCCCTACAAGCAAAAGAGCAGATTGCAAAGAAATTATGTCTTAAAAATAATTTTTGACCATATCAGCTTCTGTATTTATAAACAAGACACACTTTGCAATGATACAAAAAAAATCAGAACTAAAGGAAGGAGCCGTTAGCAATTAGCTCATCTGCATTGATAATGGTGACAATGGCTACACAATGCCATTCCTGTTAATGAATTCAAAATAATGGCACAAAACTCTAGAGGCTCCTGGCTTTCAGTCATTTATGTCTTGTTGGTTATTGTTTTCTTTGTCTTCACCATGACAACTATGAGTACATGAGCTCAAACATAAAAGAACTATGGGTTTTTGTTTTTTTTTTTGAAGAGAGCCTTTTCATAGCAACAATGCCATTCCATCAGGAATTAGCTGAAGATGCTTTCTGAGGACTGCTTGAAATGGCATAACAGACATAATTGTAAAGACACGTTTGGTAAATAAAGAGAGTGTTTGCCCTTTGGCTTTATGAATGAGGTGCCTGTGGAATCTTGGTATTACTCAGTTCCTGAGGCCAGCAGGTGATCAATCACCTTAGTCCTGAAAGGTACAGTAGAAGTGGCTGGAGATGCACAGTCCTTCATGGTGGGTGGGGATGCATGTGGATGGAGATGCACATCCTTTGGTGTCTGGGGATTATACATAGCTGGGCACACATAGCCCTTGGTGTTCGGGATGTACCTGGATGGAGATGCACGGCCCTCAGTGTCTGGGATGTACCTGGATGGAGATGCATGACCCTGAGTGTCTGGGATGTACCTGGATGGAGATGCACGGCCCTCAGTGTCTGGGATGTACCTGGATGGAGATGCACAGGCCTCAGTGTCCGGGATGTACCTGGATGGAGATGCACAGGCCTCAGTGTCTGGTATGTACCTGGATGGGGTTGCATGGCCCTGAGTGTCTGGGATGTACCTGGATGGGGTTGCATGGCCCTGAGTGTCTGGGATGTACCTGGATGGGGATGCACGGCCCTCAGTGTCCGGGATGTACCTGGATGGAGATGCACAGGCCTCAGTGTCCGGGATGTACCTGGATGGAGATGCACGGCCCTCAGTG
>NW_021604597.1:3307896-3515862 GCF_004785775.1 Grammomys surdaster
GGGTTGCATGGCCCTGAGTGTCTGGGATGTACCTGGATGGGGATGCATGGCCCTGAGTGTCCGGGATGTACCTGGATGGGGATGCATGGCCCTCACATTCATCATTGGCTCAATTTCAGACTCATTGTTTGGACTGTTGGCATTGGCATCTTTGGTTTGCTCTTTTTTTTCTTCAAAGTAGTTGACTGCAGTTCAGGTAACTACCACATGCTTTGACAGGAGTAAAGAAGCAAATTCATGCTTTACTCCCAATACTCACAAGTGATGTTCTCCAGACTTAGAGATGGGATCAAGGACAGGAAAGCTTACCTACCAACTTTTGATACATAAGGAATTTGCTCCTAGAATTTGGTCTTAAGTTCTGCCAAGTTCACTCTTATATGACAGGTTCCTAACACTCATTTCACTAAGTATATCCACACAAACACGTTATAAGAGGCCTCCAGTTTATAAGAATGGATGGAGGCTGTAATAGTCCTGAAAAGGAACATAAGCTTCGGGAAGTGGAGAGAGAATGAGAATTCTTTGGTCTCTATCAACATGAACATTGGCTGGCCATTGTAAAACACTCCATAAATGTATCTGTTGTGTAGTCGCTGATGAAATCATCTTACAATAGGAAGATTCAGTTCCAAAAACCTCACTGTAGACTTGGCCACTATTTGTAGGACACACAAACATAGCATACTCCTTAGCACACATCCAGATATCAGGAGTACTTGTGGCCCTGTTGTATGTGTTAATTGACCAATTAGTTAACACATGAACTAGTGCACAGATTAGCTGGTGGGTAGCTAAATAGCATCTTAATCAGATACGCTGTTTTTCAAATATTGTGGAAAAGAAAATGCATTAAGCAGACATCCATGTAATTATTTGAATTTAAAATACACTAATATCTTACATTTTCAAATGATATAAAATACTACAAAAAAATTGACAAGTGTGACATTCATTCTCCTTATTCTCAATAATATTCTCCCTTTCTTAGAGGCAATAGTAGACAATTTTTTTTTTACATAAGAACCATTATTTAGATAGAGCCAAAGAAATGGCATTGTTAAAAGGTCATCTGTCAACCATAATTATAATCATTGGAGGACTGTTTTGTTGGTGGGGACAGATTAATCCAAATCAGACAGAATATATTTACTCAAGAATACGAGTGTAATCACCTTGAGCCGTCTATGGGATGTGGGATATGCAACAGGGGGCTTGGGAAATTGTTCATTAGGGCTGGAGTTCAAATCCACAGCACCCATGTAAAAAGCTACATGCAGCTGTGCATACCTGGAAGGTGGAGAAAGGCAGATCCCAAGAGCTCTCTGACCAGCCAGGTTAGCCAGTAGTTATAAGCTTGTTTCAAAGATTAGGGGAAGGAGCAATAGAGGAAGACATTGATGGCTTGTTTTAGGCTCTGTGCCATTCTGTGCATGCATCACACAAAATGCGACTCACAGAGACAGATACAGGCATACACATGCACACATTTCACCTGCCCCACATGGGGGCCAGGGGGGGAGAGAGAGAGAGAGAGAGGGAAGGCATACATGTGTAAGGTTCTAGATTGAATTTTGTGCAATGTAAAACGAAAAACATAAAAATTATATTTTCAGACCAACAAACATGTGTTCATGTGTTTCCATCTTAGGTCTATGATAAGGGCCAAGAAAACAGTAAATATTATACAAATGAGTTTAAGTATAGCTTATTAAGTATTTGTAATGTAAGACCTTTCAGATAGCATTTCAAAAAGTGATCCTTTAGAACACTGAAATGTCATTTCCTGATTCTTCAAATCAGATCGCTTTTGCCACTCATTCCCATTTCAAGTAATTAACTAATCAATTAATTAATTTCTAATAGTTTATATTTGTCGCCATTGTAATTAGACAACTCTGTGAATTTATTTATGTATTCATTTATTTAGATGAGGTCTTGATATGTTTGGCTCTTGAACTTGTAAACTCAAGTAATCCTCCTTAGCACTCAGAACACTGGGGACCACAGGCATACATCAGGATCTGGCAAATTTACTGGTTTAAAGTTGACCTGGTTTGCTCTAATTTCATGTTGCTCAGAATCACATTGTTTGTTAGCCACATAATATTAACAACATATAACAGCATTTAACTGTTACTTGACACACACACAAAAAAGAAAACAGAAAGAATTAATGAATGAAAAAGGGAAAGAGAAGGAAATAAGCAGAGATGAAAGAGCAAGGGATGGATTGGGAAACAAGGGAGGGAGAGAAGGAGGGAGGAAGGAAAGAAGGAAGCCCATGTCGGGATATTAAATGCAAATGCTTAGTGTTAAATACGATGTTCTTGTTATTCCATCTGAGTTTTCCAATCAGGCGTGGCACTATTCTCAGACAAGCTCTGTAGTTCAGATCTCTTTCCTTGAAGCCCTCACTGCGAGCTATCAACTCCCACTTCTTGTAGTTCAAGCCTATGCCCTCTGCTGGGTTTTTGGGCTATTTACTCAAAAAAGGTCAAGAAAATAATTCTCTGTACATCTTATACTCATTGAAAAAGATAGAAGGCATAGGAATAAAACTGGGCACCCAGTAATGAAAGAATCAGGATTAGCCAGGCAAATGGATATAAAAACTCAGATGGCTGGTATATTTTACTGAACATGAGTAGCCCTGTATCATCTGCCCTGCAGTGTCTTGTTCTCTCTGAAGAGTGTAGTGATCTATCTCAAAGACAGAAATGCCATCCACCATGGGGAAATGTCTGTTCTACATTGAGTCAATAGCAAATTGTCCAGGGATGTTTTATTGATTGTTCCAGCGCTGAAATAATGAGCTTTGGAGAAGGGAGGGCATCAGGACCCTGCATTACTGTTTCCTCATTGAATACCTTCTGTGGAAAGCTAAAATATGACATGAAGTTGATTAGAAGCTGATCTGCTTCCTTTTCCCTTGGCATTTTTAATTTTTACCTGAAGAATATCGAAGTAAAGAGGTCTCAATCATTCATTCTACAAGTAGTTTCTGAATCAATCTAGAGCTATGTAGTGAGTAGTTCTTCTGCTATCAAGGAACAGACTGAAACAATCAACTGACTACAGAGGCAACACCACTTAGCTGGGAAGAAGCTAAATATCCTCTCAAGAAAGTAGTATTGGAGTCAGAGTGGAGGACACCTTTAATTCCAGCATTTGGGAGGCAGAGGCAGAGGTATCTTTGTGAGTTCAAGCCAGCCTGGTCTACAGAGTGAGTTCTAGACAGCCAGGGCTACACAGAGAAACTCTGTCTCAAAAACACAAAAACAAAAAAAGAAAGGGAGAAAGGAAGGAAGAAAGGAAGAAAGAAAAGAAATGAAGGAAGGAAGGAAGAGAAAAGAAAAGCAAAGCAAAGAAAAGGAAAGAAAAGAGAGAGGCTACATGTAAAAGTACTTTTTGTTGATCAGTAGGCTGAATCAGTCTGGTCCAAGAATTGTGCATAAAATCTGTGAGAGAAGAGAGACAACACCTGAAGGAGTATTGGGCTTCTAGAAGATCCAACAGGAGGAACTGCTGCTGGACAGATAATTGGCAGTGACCAGGGGATTTTCTTTCCTTGAAGTGAGATGAGAGGTCATTCCGGCAGTGGGCAGGGAAGATACTTAAGATCCATACTTTAGCATCATTCAGGCAGCTCTATGGAATCTGTGGGGGAGAACTCTAAGAGGAGAGTAAGAACATCTGCTTAGGATTGCATCCATCAGCCAGTGTGTGGTAAGAACTTGTTCAAGGATGTAGCTGAGAAGAATTTATTATGTATTTGGAGGGCAAAGGTGACAAGTCTCCTAGATGGGACACTATGCATAGGTGACAGGAAGACACCTCTTGAGTTTCTGTTGGACCAAACCTTAGTGGTATTTATGGGTCTAATGAGGAAAGATTGAGCTCCTGGGGAAAGGCCTGAGATTGCCGAGATACAATTTAAGGATAAGAAACTCAATAGACAGGCTATCTCCAGAAAGAACACCTTCCTGGCACAAAAGTACAGAGACAACCACAGCACTTGGCCTTATTGGTGGGGTCTACAGACAGCTGAAACTGGGGATCCCATAGGTATCAGCTATCTTTTTAAGGAAAACATCCCAAAACATTTTTAACCTCAAGGTGACTATGGGTGAAGCAGGTAACTTCAGGAGAGAGAGGATCGCTTTCCTCAGGCTGGCTCTTTTCATCTACTTAGAAGTGGTTTCCAGAATTGCCATGTGAGTGGAATCAGGTCAATCCTGAGCCTTTAAAACTTCATCTCCAGATAGCGTTTGCCCTGAGACCAATGATTTATGCTTTGAAATTTTAATTCTGAGTGTATGTTTTCTTCCAATAACTGCTTTAATACATAAACACCAAAGATCTTTATCTACACTATTAGGTTTCTTCATTAGTGTAAAAATATCCAAAAGAGAACTGAGGAGGAAGAGGAGGCTTGCCTGTGTCTGAGGATCTTTCCTTTCTATCTTACATGAAAAGGGGCTTCTCTGACCTATAATTAAATAAAACAATATGATACTATGCTCTATCACATGACACAAAGATGGCAGTCATGGGAAGGGACATCATAGATGCTGTAGGCTTTCCCAAAGAACTTGGGGGAATGATACCCTGAGCTAATTTTCCTCATGAGCTAGAAAAGTCCCAACATCAAGTTGCTTTATCTGTTGAAATTCCAGCAGTTGGAATATTCTTTAAATGAAAATAAACTGCAATCATTATTCACACTTCAAAACATAGTCAACATAATTTCTATAGTGTCCAAAAAACACAGCTTCACTCATAAATCTAATAAACGCTCAGAACTTCCTGCCACTGATATGGGCTTTTCTCTCTAGGCTTGTCCACAGGGCCTATTAAATGATAATTCTAATTACGACCTAATTGTGTTTCTGCTTAGAATACTTTTAGATAGCCATAACGTTTGATCTTTTTAGTTTAGTTTCACAAGTGGCAACAGATTAAAAGCCGGTTTTTAGCTAAGATATGACTATTGCATTTCTAATACATGAGATTGTTTTCTCAGCCACTTTTTCACTTGCTGACAAGTGGAGCAACCCTTTGAAGATGGTAATTGCACCCACATGTCCTTCATCTTCCATGGGGGAAAACAGACCACTCTTTGTAGTCAGTGCCTTCTTCCTACCTATAAACTTTAGCCCTTTGGATTCAAGATCTTGAGTTTCTTTGACTCTTTTCCTCTAAAATAACTTACCTTTTCAATTCTGCCAAAAACTTCTGCTTACATGTTCCCAAGGATACTTGTCCTGAAGTTACCTCCAGAACCTTGAACTTCCATCATAGCTTCTCAGGCTGAAGGGAACAGAAGCCTCTTGCAGAGTTCTGTAAAATGCAGCATCCAGGCTGCACCTGGGAGGGCCCATCACTCCGTCTTCCAAGAGTCTGCCATCTGTATGTTTAACAAAAGGTATCATGTGGTTTTAGATAGATTTTGAGAAGCTCACGTTTTGTTTTCAACCATGCAGATTCAAATTTTCCATGATGTTTTGTTTTTGTGGATGAAATAGTTCCTCCAGTTCTAAAATATGGGCTAAATAGATACAGATATGTGGAAGATGCTAACTTTACTATTTTAAAAATACTTTTTAGAGTACATGAGGATTCACCTCATATCAGTGCGATTCTTCCCTCACTTTCCCACCTGGAAGAGGAAGGAATTAAGATCTATCCAAAGGCAAGAGAGTCCCTTCAGGGTGTTCACCTGGGAAGCTGTCTCCTACCCACAGTGGCTTAGGGAACAGTTCTGGTGCACATAGCTCACTGGCCATGTCTGATATTTTTCAGGATTCTGTGTTTCTTTTAACACCCAGACTTCAGTTTGCTTGTGTCACGCCCTATGCCTTCTGTGTCAAAGAAGGGAGTGCTAGTGCATGCCAGGGTTACTTTTCATTGTAAGGAGAAAACCAGGACAGTCAAGCAGCTGTTGGAGCATATGCAAGATGTCTAGAAATGATGACCTTGAGTCATACAGATTTGCAAAAGTTTTGGTCGCTTGGAAAACAAACTTAGGCCACATTTCAGGCTCCTTTTGTTGGTTGACTTATAGCTGTGCAGCAGTTCCTTTGAGAGGATGTGCACTTTCTAACAGAACCCTTCACTATTCATAGAGGGCCAGCCAGCTACTTTCTAAAGTTATTCAAGAGCATTCATTAATCTTTTACTACACACTAGGCAGTAAAGGCACAGAAAGTAAGAAGAAATATTCTTGGCCATCAACAAACAAACTGAGGTTGGGTAACGTCCTACTTGGATACATGGGGTGGGCTGCTGTCGGAGAATCTGTACTACATTTGAAGAGAATGTATCCTAAGTGGTATCCTGAAAGAAGAGGCATCTAAACTGAGGGTTGTTTGTTTGTTTGTTTGATCATTTTTGGTTGTTGTTGATAGTGGTTGTGGGGGTTGTATCCCTTTGTGTAGATACAGGTTCACAGTTGCCATGTGGGAGCCAGAAGATAATAACTCAGGTGTTGATCCTAGCTTTCTACCTAGTTTGTGGAGTTTCTTTGTTGTTGTTTTATTGTAAATGTCAGGTAAGCCAGACCACAAGCTTCTAGGGGTTTTCCTGTCTCTGCCTCCCACCTCACCATCAGAGTGCTGGCATAACAGACACACTACTGTACCCAGCTGTATATCCACTTTAGAGATTCGAACTCATATCCTCACACTTGCATGGTAAGCTCTTTACTCACTGAACCATCTCATTAGCACCTGGACTGAGCTTTGAAAAACAAATAGAAAATATCCAAAAAGATGGGGTGCAGGAATCGCAGAGGCCGACATTACAAGAAAACATTGTGTCCACACGGAGGCTAAAAGAACAGACTCGATTTTAAAATGCAAATTAGTTTCCAAGACCAGAGAATAGAAGTCACAGCAAGTGGACATCATGTGATTATGCAATGAAGTCAGTCTTTCTTCTATAAGATATGAAGAGTCTTTGAAGCATATGACATACAGGATAAGCGTGATACAGTTTGAGTTTATTCATTGGATTCCCCAAACATTTGTTGAGAACCAACCCTGTGGTCAGCTTTGTGCCAGTCTTGGCACTGAGAGTATAATACCAAAGAAGACAGAATGATCCTAAGCCATACGGAACTTAAATTCTGATGAAAAAGGAAGAAACAAGTGAACTTCTAAATTAACAGAAGAGGATAAGAAATCTACATTGTTATAAACCCTAAGAGGAAAATTAAAATGTGTGGGGATAGCAGATCAGAGGTGGCTCCCTTCTAAAAATGCTTAGGATGAATTTCTCTCAGGAATTCCTCAGTAGCATTGACAAGGAGCAAATGAGGATTGGGTTTATTCAGTCATTTATTTACTTCAGTTAATACATTTTACATTCCAACCCTAGAGGGATTTTGGAGGACTGGGTTAGTCATGTTGCAGACAGAGGGGAGAAGGAAAGGAAGAAGGTTGAATCTTGACCTTAATGAGTGGGAAGAACTCTTGGTGGACAGGTGAGGGTCAGGAGCATGTGATGGACAGATGTGTCTAGACTCTCAGCCGGTGGCCAGGTGAGCAGCAAGAACACATGGTGGGAACTTAAGAGAGGATGAGAGATGGGTAGACAGGTGACTTGAGGAGTATACCTAGGCTTTCTGTAGTAGTGACAGAAACCAATGAAGCTTAGCTGAGGATTGACCCTTGCTGATTGGAGCTGTCAGAGGCGTAGCACATCAGTAACATGGACATTCTGAATGGAAGGAAAGTTTTTTTTGTTTTGTTTTGTTTGGTTTGGGTTTTTTTAGACAGGGTTTCTCTGTGTAGTCCTGGCTGTCCTGGAGTTCACTTTGTAGACCAGGCTGGCCTCGAACTCAGAAATCCGCCTGCCTCTGCCTCCCAAGTGCTGGGATTAAAGGTGTGCACCACCACCGCCCGGCACAGGGAAGTTTTATATATAAAGGAAATACACACACACACACACGCACACGCACACGCACACGCACACGCACACGCACACGCACACGCACACACACTTTTTTGAATTTTCATTTTTGTCATTTATTTTATAGGGAAATTCAAATGTTTCCTTTGAAAAATGGCTATATAAGTCTACTTAAAGGAACTGGCAACCCAAGAGAAAAATACAACACTCTTATTTAAAAATAATCATTTTTTCATTAAATGAGAGCTTTCATATTAAAGACTTGAAGACCGAGGATAACTGTGCAGTTTATGCTTAATTTTGAGGAACCCTAAACAGTTGTGTGGAGATGATTGGCAAGTGTAGTCGAATAGTAAAAGACTGGGAGAAACTCTGCAAGGCCTGGTATTCAGACGTGCCTCAGCCTGCCTGGACACTATTCCTTCCTTCTAGGATGGACAGACTCCTTCCTGAAATAGAAAATATGATCCTGAAAGGGGATGATCTAAGTGTCAAATGGAGCAAAGGTTGGGTCAGCATCCCTAGGGTTCTCTGTTCCAAGTCTTCACAGGGTGGGGGGCAATAAGGCAGGTGCTATGAAGCAATGCCCTGAGCTACTTTAACCTCTTGAGAAGCATTGAAAGCAGGTGGGTCCCCCAACCCTTCACCCCTACTTCCTTATCCTATGGACTGAGACATTCAGATCAGAGCAAGAGGAAAGAAAATCTGACCCTTTATAAACAGTCTCGAGTTCCATGTTTTCTTCCAGGCACAGTTGTCCGGGTTCATCTTTTTTTTACACCATCCACCCTTTCAAGATGCCTGTGTCACACACACACACACACACACACACACACACACACACTTACTTGCAACTATCCTTAACAATGCAAACAGGAAGCACAAGATGAAGTGTTTGGGGTAAGACAGCAGCAGCAAAGTGCTGTTACAATCAGCGCACCCAAGTGCCATTTGTAATGTATTGTTCCTTCAAATTAGCAGCTTGATCTGACAGAGCTATGAGGGTTTTTGGAAAGCTTCTCTATCAATGTCAAAATCAAAGATAGAGGGCGGGGAGAAGGCTGAGTTTAGCAGGGTGGCATTTTAGGCGTGGATTTATCCAAATGAAGCGCACACTTGCTTTTCCTGTCTATCTTTGTAAGTCTTTGTTCTTACTGTACTTTGAAGTGTTTTGGGGTTGGTAGTTTTAACAAAAGTCCCATGGAGAAGTCTTCTGGTAGGTAGACATACAAAGTTTCAGGTTTGGGGCTTCTTACATGATGTGGAAAAAAGCAGCAAATGGAATTTATAAGTCAAAATCTGCCACAAGGTAGTGTGGAAATTTGGGGAATCAAATTAGTAATAAATCCCAAGCCTTCCTCTTTGGACAGTAGGTCACTCTGCCTTTCTGGCCCTCAAGTTTATTACCTGCAATAAAGAAAGGCAAAGACTGTCTACTGGCCAGGCCCTGACCTGTGTGGACATCATTTAGCATTCAGGAGGTAAGCAATTACGATTCCAGTTTTACAAGAGATCCAAATTCCCCAAGTCAGTCCAATTTTTAAAACTGGGCTTCTCCATGATGTGTCATCTTCTATTTATTTAACAAAAAAAAAAATCTACTTTTTCAAAGTTTATTTGTTTTCTCTATAACCAATTCCAAAAGCACATTCAAATGTGTTTTATCACACAGGCGACCATGCAGAAGACTTTAAAACTCACCGGTTTCTATTGCAGAGCCAACTGACTTTATGGGAAATTGCACTAATGTGTCCCTTGACTGCCTCTTTTGTTAAATTCAAAAGCTTCCAGGGGAGAACGTTCAAGAACTATTTGCATCCACTTACTTGGTATATTAGTTATTCATGGCTACATGAACAAATTATTCCAAACGTTGGTGGCTAAAAACAACATAATTACCTAACATCTCTGTATGTCTGATGTTCAGAGGTTTCAGTCTACCATTGGCTGAAATCAAGGTATGGACCATGGCTGTACTCATCTATTGCTTCCTTCCCTGGGGAAGGATATGCCCCAAAGTGTACTGTCCTGGGCTACTGGCAAAATTCAGTTCCTCTGGGGTTTCTTGACTAGAGGCATCCCTCAGTCCTTGCCATGTACATCTCTCCATGGAGCAATTGACAACATGGCAGTGTGATTCATAGGATTAAACAAGCAAGTAGAGCCAGAGAGCACGAGTGTTAACAAGATGGAAGTCACAGTGTCTGTCTTAGAGCTCTATTGCTGTGAAGAGATCATCACCACGGCAACTCTTATAAAGGAAAACACTTAATTGAGATAGCTTACTGTTCAGAGGTTTTGTCCATTATTGTCATGGTGAGAAGCATGGCAGCATGCATGCAGACATGGTACTAGAGAAGGAGATGAGAGTTCTACATCTGGAGCCTCAGGTAGCAGGAAGAGGAAGAGACTGGGCCTGGCTTGAGCTTCTGAAACCCTAAAAGCCTGCCCCCAGTGATACACTTCCTTCAACAAGACCACACCTCCCAATGACGTCAGTCCCTATGGACCTATGAGGGTCATTTTCATCCAAACCACCACAGTCTTCTTGAGACCAGATTTAAGAAATGATATCATGGCCTCTGTTGTAGTTAGAGTTTCTAGTGCTAAGATAAAGTACTGTGATCAAAAGCAACTTCAGGAAGAAAGGGTTAACTTCAGCTTACAATTCTCAGGTCACATTCTGTCACCAAGGGAAGCCAGGGCAAGAATTCAAGGAGGAAAGCTGCAGGCAGGAACTGAAGCTGAGGTCTTGAAGAAGTGCTACTTACTGACTCATCCCGTGAGGTTTGCTCAACCTACTTTTCATATGCCTCAGGACCACAGCCACCAGTGAGCTCGGCCTTCCCACTAGTCAAGAAAATGCACTACAGGCTTGCTTACAGGCAAATCTTTTGGAGGCATCTTCTCAATTTAGAATCCCACTTCAAATGACCCTAGCTTGTATCAGGTTGGCATAAAACTAACTAAAACACCCCTTCATCTATCGACTTGCTATTCATTAGAAGCAAGTATCTAGGTCCAGCTTACATTCAAAGGAGTAAATGAGAAAGTCATAAACAGCATGAATCACAAGGCATCCGCCTTCAAGCTGCTTACTATGCTTAGTATGCCAAGCATTGTGAAATTTAAAAATATTAGACACACACACACACACACACACACACACACACACACATGCACGTACAATCACAGTGGAGAAACTGTCATTCCTAACTCCAAATTTAGAGTGTACACAAGCAAACACTGTTTTCATTCATTAAGCCAATAGTAAAATTTTATTCATACCAACAAATTCACATTAACAAAATGTCTTCTGCCTGTTTGCATCCCTATAAGAATTTATTGGATGAGGGCAATGGATGGAATGTTTGTTTTTAAAAACTGAGTAAACTGTGGATTGTCACAGACATCACTGAAAATCGGGGAAATGGCCTTAAGTCACAGAAAAGGTTTCTTATATTTCCTCTTGTGTCAAACAGTCAGACTAATCCCATTTTGAATACTCAGAAGTGTTTTGGCAGAGTCAAATGGTTTAGGATGGGTTGACTTTTAAAATATATGAGATTTTACTCAGTTTAGACATTTTTTAATGTTTGCCCAGCATGTAACTCCATCAGACTTCCCACTCATGAAGTAATTGTATTCTCTGAAGTTTTTGAAGGTGAAAACGTGGCAGCAATGTAATGGTTGTTCCTGAAATGTCAATATTTCACATATTATGAGACAGGAACATTTGGCTGAAAATAATTGAAAAATTAAAAGTCATGAACATAAACATTTCTGAAGAATGTGAGGCTATTTCCATTACATTGTGCCAGGAGTCCAACCAAATATTGTCTTGAACCAATTATTGTCTTCCCATACATAGAGAGTGCTGGAGTCTCAGAAGAGATCCATGACACAGGTTAGCAAACAAAGGCTCAAAGGTATCAGCAAAGATCATGGCCCTAGAGACAAAGGAAGAGAACATTTTCTCTGGGTGATCGATCCTCTGAGCAGCAGTTGCCAGCAAGAAGGACATGGATGGAGCCTGAAGAGAGACTTCATAGATGCGTGCGAGATCCCTCCAGCGAGGGGCAGCCATAACTGAATGAGGTTCAGGGGAAACAGAAAGTGTTGACACAGGCAAGTAAATGACAATAATGGCACTGCATGTGGTCTTTCCTGTGAGCTTTAAGGAGCTTCTTCCCAATCATTTAACTGTAAGAGATCTATATGGGCTGGAGTATCACCGTACATAAAATGCTAACACTTGAGAGGCTGAGGGAGGATGCTAAGTCCAAGTCCAGACTGATATATCTTACCTCTGTTGCCTACCTTCTCCATATGTGTGAGTGTGTGTGTATTCATTAAATATGTATAATCACACACACACATATATATAATATATAATCATATATATATATGATCCATTAAAAAGCGTGTATTTTTCCAAGTAAAACTTTTTATTATGCATATCTCATGATTTAGATAAATGTCTACAAAAGGCCTATATGGTCTTAATATACTGAACCTCAGGGTGACACTACTGGGAGGTGTTGTGGACCTGAGGAGGAAGGGCTGGAAAGGAGGTCTTTCACTCCCTGGGGATGTGTCCCCAAGAGAAATCACAGGACCTTGGCCTCTCCCACTTTCTCTTATGCTTTCGGCCATAAGGTAGCAATTGCCTCTGCTACACGCTCCCTGTTATTGCCATCTGTCATGCCCACCAGTCACCTGAAGCAACAGGACTACTGATAAGAGCCTAGAATCTCCAAAACCAGGAGTCAAAAACCAATCTCTTCTCTTAAGACAATTACCTCAGATATTCTGTTATTGTGATAAAAAGCTAACAAAGCATAACTGTAAAGTTTCCCTTCAGTATAAAGGTGACATGACGTAAATGACTAAAAAACTTAAAATATATTTTCAAAACAAACATGGTGGAGAAACTGTGGAAGCAAATGTCTAGAAGTTTCAAGTGCTTTAGTATTTTAATGCTAGAAGCAGTGTCTGCCTTACAAATTTATAACTTACACACTTTGGAAACCTGGAACTTTTACTAGTGTGTTTTAAAATCCTCACATTTAGTGGCTCCTAACAAGCTAAAATTACTATGCATATTTCAAATAAAACCTTTATAGACTTAGTGGAAGGCGTAAGTAAAAGTATGCCATGAGTTATGTAGGAGCAGACAGTGCTATTGATTGACAATACTATTGATTCACTGATTTCTTTGGTTTGGCATATTTTCCTTCTCTGTCTCTGTTAATCATGTGGCTCACTTCCTCTATCTGACACATTCTTAAGATAGTTGGAATGTCGCTCTTTCATTAAAGGTGAAAGGCCAAATTTCCACTCCACACGGACTTGGCTATTTCTGACAGTGTCTTCTTCCCTGGCAACAGAGAGCGCTGAGCTCCTGAATGAGACCATTGTTTGTTTAGTTAATAAAATTAAGTTTGCAGCTATTCACAAGATGCCTCATGATTCTGGGAAGCATTAGAACAAAAGAGTTCTCCTGTGCCAACCTCAGGTATATGTAGATTGATATTAATTCAGGCTTAGTCGTAGTAAATCTACTCTAGGAGATTTCATAGTCTAATAATTACTACCAAAATATTACTTGTTCAATGGATTAATAATAATGTAAAATCTTGTGATCGCAAATATTAATTTATAAAAATTAAGGTACAGCCGCAACTGTCACTCCGTAGCCTCTCTGCCGAGAAACAGAAGATTTGGGAAACTTGGCAATGTATGAACTGGAAGCAAAACTTTAGTCACTAATGGATCCATCCAAACTGATGCTATTGAACAGCTAATTTTGGTAATAGTTTTTAAATGGGGTGGAGTGGGGGGAAACAATCCCCTACCTACTGAGTGTCCCTCTCATTTGGTGGGTATGGTTACATATTTATTTGCTAGTTCGACCATGGTCATAGCCAAATGAACAGGATGGACTCGTGTGCCACACAGGAAAACAGATTTTGGGTTTTCATCCCGCTCCAATTGCACTTTTTGCCTTTGCTACTTTTCTTGACTTTTATTTTCAATCTGTGCATAGCAACTCCTTAATTAACATTTTAGATGAGAACGTCAAAGCCACCGAGATGGCAGGCTGCTACTATTCTTGGTCTTGCTGACACTTTCCCGTGGCAGAATGACAGTCACAGCTGCAGTCATTCTAAGGAATCTGCCTGGAATTAACATGAGAGTTGGGCCAAAAAAGCTTCCTTCCTATGTTTACACATTTATTTATTTACTTTTAAAGCTGTTTAGATTGTCCTGAATGTTTGGGCCCAAACCGAAAACCTCTCTGGGGACAGGGTTGAGTTTGAGTCTCTTTTGAAGGACCATATCTCATGTGTTTAAAAAAAAATCCTAACTCAAGCTGTGTCTCTCAGCAATGTTTTCAGTCTCCATGTGCATAGCATTGTGAAAGACAGACGTGGGAAAGATGTTCTCTGCCGACAAGTGGTGTGCAAGCTTATCAGTTTACTGGTAGCTTTCCCGAAGGCTCAGTGTTCACTATGCTGTCCACATCCGCTGCGTCAAACAGCAGCACCTAGTTCAGTTTTCTAAGGGAAATAAATCAGTTCTTACAACGTTACTTATGCCGAGCACATCAACAGCGAAGTCAGCCAAACCAGTGAACAGACACACCAGGCCGATGTGAATTGATAGTCTTCTTTCTAAAGAGCACATCTGATAAAGTCAGGCGTAAGCACCTGATGTCTGTCTGTCCTGTCTTCTTTACTTCACCTTGCCTGTGGAGATAGATCATGGCCTGCAGCTGGAGACTTACAATACAGCCGGAGCCCAGTGTACGTCCGGAATGTTTCTAGTGATTCAGAAACAGTGCAGATCTCCACAAGAAAGGAGTGCTAAGAGAAGAGGAGACTCAACAGGGTTCACCTCAGCCCTTGACCAGCAGATTGTATCCTCCTCTGTGGTGTGGAACTGATTTTATTCTCTGTCCACCCCTGCACTGGCTGACTGTTCTTCCAGAGTCTTCCTTCCCTCTCTTGCATGGATCAGCCTCTAGCTTTCTAACTGGGTATGGGCTTGGTAACTTCCTAGTTCAGCCCCACAGTGATAGCCCTCTCTAAGTACTCCACGAACTCTCTTGCACACTCCCAGAGCAGGGGTCACCAGCCCTGCCAAAGTGGAGCTTCACAAGTCAAGGCCAGCAACTGAAATCCCTCGAGAAAAGAGGACGGGTTCCCCTTTCTATACAGAGAGAATTCGGGAATGACAGTGGTGATTTGGCGAGAGTTTTGATGTAGGAAGCATGATGTCAAAGAGTAAGAAAGAGAAACTGGGTGGTACTCTTACAGCCTGCCCCTGGAAATGGATCTACTGAGAGGGATGTGAATCAGTGGAAAGTGAACAAACTTTAAACTGCCCAAGGAACAAGAAGCAAGTAGATGTCCTGGGTCCTGGGTAAGCTTTCCATATACAGAGCACACCCTATGCCTGAAATGAACATAGCATCAGAAAGCAAGACAGCGTGGACCATGCCCTGCACTAGAAAGATCCGCTGTGCAGCAGTGGACTGATGTTGGGGGGTAGAAAGGACACAGCTTCTAATCAGATCAGATTTTAATAAGATCTATGGTGAGATACAGAAATAGGAATTTATAAACAAACTGATATGAGCAGCTTTAAGGAACGTGATCATTGAGGCCAGGGATCACAAAACTCTTGCAGGGATGCAGGTAGAATCATTTTGAGCATATGGGAGCAGAAAAAAACATCCCTGCAGGCTAGCTAGCCTAGCTCCTGAGATACTCTGTCATGGCATCCATCCTCCCTCCAACATCCAGGAGTTTTGTGTGCTAGTTGAGTTTAAGGAAAAACTGTAACCCCAGTGTTCTGGCAGCTGAGGCTGAAAGACTGAGAGCTTGAGGATAGCCTGGGCTACAGAGATACACTGTCTCAAAACTAAAATTATAAAATAGATTAAAATCAGTTTCAGTATTTCTGTTTAAAGTGCTGAATATTTAAATGCTGAATATAAGAATAGACAGCACTGTTGTCTGAAGCTGTAGTCATTAGATGGCGTCTGGAGAAGTGCCATGCCCACGGAAGGCTCCACGGTCCCGAGACTTCTGTGTATACCCTGTGAACAATCCATTTTTATGAGATTCTTTCTTCTCCTTCCTGTGTTGCCTGAACCTTTAGGACATGGGTTCTGGACCAGGAAGGACTACAGTTGGAAGAAATGCACTTTTTGCACCCTGAAGCTTCTCTGGGTCCATTCACCTCTTGGACCTGAGGACCTCCCAAGACTATGCTGTTGGCTGCTGGAGATTCTCATCTGTCTTCTCTTCTCTGCTTGGCTGTACACTCACTGCTGGCTAATGGGAGCAGGCTGTGGCGTGGGAGCAGAGATGAGAGTTGCTACAGTATTACGGAGACTCAAGACAAGGCAGACTCTAGCTAGCTTTGACAGCAACAAGGCTGTTGAAGAGTACGTGGGGCCTGTAGAGAGCCGGGCTGTGGCTTGTTGCCTTGGACAATGACTTTATTCATTCTTATTTCTTGTTCTCAAGACTGCCTGTGAATGCAGACTTGGCTGGAATTTTGAAGTGCATAGATTATTAAGGTAGGGAGGAGAGAATGTGGGTGTTAGAAGGAGACCACGCCCAGGTGGCTGCCTAGGATACTGGCTCTGTGGAATATTCTAGAAGGCCCTGGCAGAGCACAGCCTCCAACAGAATTCTCCTCTGCCTTGAGACCGCCCACCTTCTCTTTCCAGGTTGTCTCAGCAGAACTCTCTGTCTTGTCTGTCCTCTCCAGCCCCGGGTTCATCTTCTAATCTGTCAGGGACCCACCTGTGGCTTTAATGTGGGCCTGCCTCAGCTCCGCCCTCCTATAGCCGGTGGTTATCAGTCCCCCACCCTGATGTTATCATCTGCAGGAAATCAAAACACCATGTGTGTGAGTATAAAATTCTGTCATTTATTTGTGCTGCAGACTTCAGGAAGAGGAGAGAGAGAAAAAAATCACAGCTCTCTTTTTATTTAAAAAGGGGGTGGGGGGGTAGAGCACAGTGTTTAATCTTTAGTGACCTAAAGTCAGCTTTACTAACAGCCAGGAAATGCCTGACCCTCGGTCCGCACTGCTGTCATGAACTCCGAACATTTTAAAAATGGAAATAAAAAAAATAAAGTAATTACCTCTTCTTGTGTTAAAAAGTTAAGTTGAATTGCCCGTTGCCATGGAGATGGCTTCCTGTTTACCACACTGGTCTCCCAGCTGTTGAAGACCAACCACCCAGCCAATGAGAAAACAGCATTTAGCTTCCCTTATTCCATTAGTGCTTCAAGTAGTGAGTCAATACAACCTGTAATTTGCCAGTCGGTAAAATTTGATAAATTGTGTTTCCGTATATATTAGTGGTTTTACACTTAACAAAATCCATCGTATGGAATTACCACTATGGTTAAAAACATTATTTTTTATTTTGAGAGGTAGGGGCATCCTTATGTTCAAAACGTCCAACTAGTGCCTTTTAAAATCCTGGTGTTGCATTTCTGGTACTTCAGACAGCCCCCTGCAATAAAGAACTGTCCTGTTTCCTCTTCATTGGTAAAGAAAGCTGCACTGTTACCCAGTCGTGGTATATAATATCCTTAATAACAAGGTCAAGACTCTGGCTTTCATTTCCATTAAGTATCAATCCCCAAAGACCCCAGAATTCCAAAGTACACTACTTCATGTGTGATAATAAATAAAATTATTTGAAAACTGAGAAGCTTTTTATTTTTCCTCCTGGCCTGCATGTAAAAATAATCTCAAGCTACCTAATGAGTCATAGCAGATGGTACCACAGATCTCAGTAACCCAATTGTTTGAAGAAGAAAGGTATGGAGACTTGGTGAAAGTGTCAAGCACCTTGGAATACAACGTATGGAGATAAGAAGAAAATGAACTGTGTGCTTTCTCTTGACATTTAACCAAGAGGAAGCCAGCTCGAAGCAGTTTGGTGGAAGGCTTCAAAGGAGCCCTCATGTTAAACAGTCAGCGGCTAACCACAGCTCGGGGAGGTTTCTCCTCACCTGGGAAGAAGCTCAAAGCTTCCCCAGTGTACCCTCTCACCTTTCCCACAGTCTACCTGCCCAGACCTTTTGGGTCTGATCTTATTGTCCCTTTCTTGACAGCTCTCTGTCCCTCTCAGAAACCTTTGTGCAACACCAATAGCTTTGGAATATAACTACTTATGCCACTGAAGTGGTGGCACCCTGTAGGAAACTATGCTGTGTACTTTACCCTAAATGATTAAGGTAGCTGTGGTAATTTTAGCATTGGATACATATATCTTAGTGGAACACTGGCAATACCAAACCCTGTACAAGAAGGTTTCTTGGGGGAGGTTTTGAGACAGTGTTTCTCTCTGTGTAGCCCTGTCCTGGAACTCACTCTGTAGACCAGGCTGGCCTTGAACTTAGAGATCCATCTGCCTCCTGAACGCTGGAACTAAAGGTGTGCACCACCATAGTTCCGTTGCAAGAAGATTTTTATATAAAATGGTGTAGTGTTTGTGTATAGCCTCAGTCCATCCTCTTGTACCCTTCAGATTAATCTAGACGGCATAATACCCAACACATTGCGAGCATGGTGAGTAGTTGTAGGAAATGCTTAGAGAATCGTGACAAGGTGAAAGGTCTGAATGTAACTCTAGTGATGTGACATCTTTTCAGTGAGTCTGGAATTCAGTCTGAAAGTTGTCCAGTGAGAGACGGGAAGAACAATACAGAGTTCAGGCAAAAGTGGACACTGTTGAGTAGAATTGTTTGTGCATCGTTGTTGGGGCTGACCTCTGTCCTAAGTCAATTCTATTGATGATACTTGTGCATTTATCAGAAATACTTCCTTCTCCCTCGAGAGACTTTGTATCTGAAACACAGATATATTTTTTAAAATTCAGCATTTGAAGTATTGTCAAAAGACCCGCCACATTCTGCTATGTATTTTCCAGTTCATTGTCCAGTACCAACCCCACGTGTCAAATGGGAAAGGTTGGCATTTTTGTCATTACTCATTATGGGAGGAGGGTTCAGCTTTCTTTGGCAGGAGGTGAAAGTTTGGTTTCTGTCATCTAAGAGGATAGAGGGGAAAGGTAGAGGACTGGCGAGCCTATGGGATGACTGCTCGTGCCCTTGGTGTTGAGGCTAGACAGCGGAGTGGACATTGGCTGTGAATTAATGAAGAGATGCGTTTGGAAGCACCAGAAGGTTGCAGCTGCCGTCCGCAAGCAATGACGACATGCATACTGGAATCAAGAGTCCTGCCTTGCTTCCAGTCTAAAGTGGAGACACAGTGATGCCTCAAGAATTAGAATTATTGTCATTACTTCACACAAATGCTTCTACTTCTGTTTGCTTTGATTCTTGGCTTTGGTCAGAGTATTTGGGACGCCTCTCTTTAAACAGCTTACATTATCTTTGTCAGCTTGTTACATAAAAAGGCATGAAAGGTTGTGAACTTCTGCCTCCTGGAAGAGGAAGAAGGAGCTGAAGGAGGAGGTGGCACACAGTGTACTCCTTCTGTCTGACACATGTCGAGCAGCAGAAGGTGCTGTTCACAGAGATGCCGTCTGCCTGCCTCTAGAGAGACGGGTCACACAGCGAGAGCTTTGCATGACAGCTCATTTTCTTAGCCTCTAAGCTAAGTGGTCAAACACTTCTGTTCTGGAGAAGACAAAGAAAAAATAGGAAAAGATAAATGCACACAATTTTTCCCCTTCCTTTGTCTGGGTTTGACATTAGTCATCTGTTCTGAGAAATTCTGGGGCAACCATGATGTGTTTGGAATGCTAGATGTTGGGTTTAATCTGACTTGCAGAAGGTTTTAGTGCTGTCGTTTGGGGCAGGTTCACCAGGCATGAGGTTTATGCATGGGGAAAGGGAGCTAGCTATAGGTATGTAAAGTTGGAAGCCATTTGAGTGACAGGAGCATCCAGGGGGTGTGTTTGTGCTTCAGCAGTACTGAGTGCATTGAGGGCCATAGCTGTCAGAGCCTGGGCCACCTCCCTACTGTCACCATCACCAGCTCCTAACTCTCTGCAAGGTCTTATGCTGGTATTCTGACACCAAGCAACAACACTGGGAGACTAGGGTCTGGAAATGGTTCAAGATCTCTCCTAGGAACCCTGCTCCTTCACGCAGCTCCCTCTCCTTTTAGAGTCACCACCCAACCCTGTAAACTACAAACATGTGCAATGCTAAGCTGCTTATAATGAAATACAAAGAGCCAGGCATGGTGGCTCAGGTCTGTAATTCCAGCTGAGGATCGCAGGTCTGAGGCAAGCTTGTGTGACATTATAGGTCTCAGCTCAGGCTTTTCGGCAAGATCCTGTCTTAAACAAAATGAGAAAAACTCTTTATTCAATAGGATTTTAATGTGTAATTAATATCTAAGAATCAAATTACTTTGCATTATGTGCTCTCCTCTCAAGCCTTCCAGACATGGTATGTGTTTAGTAGACCTTAGCCCCATTTCAAGTGGCTGTTATACACGTGTGGCAGTGGCTGCGCACTGTATAGCAACTGCTCACTCTGACCTCCTTCTGTGTGATTGATGCTTTGTCCTTAGGGTCTCTGCTCATGCTTTCCCTTCTGTGGATGCCCCCCAGAAATCTCTGGTAACTCACCTACCAATCAGCTCCAAGACTGATTCTTGTCCATTTTGAACTTCCTTTCCTAGCTCTGCCTCTAGGGGGCAGTTCCAAAAGGTGTCCCAGGGAGCCCTCTAGTGACTGCTCTCAGAATGACAGGACTTTGCAAAAGCAACTCTGGAAAAAATGGAAACAAATTCAATTAAACAAATGAGGCATCAAAGTCACATTCCAGCGACACTGATTCTTTGATCACTGGGCACTTCTTTCGATCATTTCTGTAGCAGAATGCAAGCCGGGGAACTGGCCCCTACGTTAGCTGTGCTTTAAGGTTTTGCAATAGAGCATCCATCATACCCCTATGCCACTGGCAAAATTCAGCTTTCTAGAAAGCAGCTAAGGCTCTCTTCTCTTGTTTACTTGCCAAAGCCCCCAGGGCCTCGCAGACCTTTGCTTGTTCACCATTAGTCTATTTTAACCTTTCTTCTTGGGGCTCATAGGCACAGGGAGCCGACCTGTCTCAGGACCAGGAGACTTGGTCTATCAGTGGACCTGGACTTGGAATACCAGTGAGTCAAGGGTGGTTGGATTGACTCACTCAATGCATGAAGTCCCTGGACCAAGGGAAGGGGACCAATCAGATGCCAGAAAAAGTTTTATGAAAGCTTCATGAACAAGAACTCTCCTCTGTCTAAATTGTGATTGGTCGAGGATGCTCTATTCTCTCGCCCTTGGAGCATGGTAGGTACATATGAAGTCAGAAACTCCAGTGACCATTTCTGCTATCAAGAAGAGACTGCATCTGGCGCCCAAAGAGGAACGAAGCCCTCACAGAGATATGGGAGCATCCTGGGAAACTCTACAGAATCCAGCTGGGACTACAGTGTGAAGCTGATTCTGCACTTCCGGGTATGTGGTCAATAAATAACCCAGGGCAGAGGAAGTCTGGAAAGATAAGAGAGACATGGAAGATGACTACCTTTTACTGAAGGAAGCATCCAGAAACTTCTCTGAATAATCTACAGTAACAGATGAAAAATAAAACCGCATGGAATCATTTTTGTGCAAATGCAACACACATGTACATGCACACTCATGCACACATGCATGTACATGCACGGACACACACACACACACATACACACACACACACACGTTGGGGATGGTGACTATGCCCCATGCCCTTAAGTCAATATTGACAGGCTGGTTTATATAAACTTGGCAGGCTGAGGTGGGTAGAACAAGGTATGTGCTCGAATCTCTTAGGATGAGGGACACAGATTTTGTCTGACATTAAGTTAGAAACATTGTTTCAAAAAGTAATATCCCAGAACTTTACAGACTGAGACTTTCACTCAAAATAAAGGAAAATGACAGTACTGTAAAAACACATCTTGGGGATCTTTGTGTGGGAAGGGTTCTCTGGCCACTGTTGCCATTGATCTGACTGTTTAGTAGTTCATAATCTTATTTTGGACCAGTGGGAAGGGGATGTGACAAAGCCATGAGACCCACCACACAGGCTGCATGCCTCAAAGCAGGCAGTCAGCCCCTCACCCTTCTCACCAACTGCACCTTAGAATTGTAAGTCCTAGAGAAATGGGGACAAGTAGCTCACCACAGGTTTATCTATCGATGGAAAAGCAGTTGCTTAGCCCTGACCTAAAATGGTCTTGCTATGTAGCTCAGGCTAGCCCAGAACTCTTGTTCTGCCTGTCTCAGCCTTGCAGATGCTGGTGTTGGGTGTATCAACCTGGCTCAGGCCTCCCTCATTTCTCATGATCTACAAGACTCCACCCAGCCCTGGGGCTCGCTGCCTAGGCTAGGCTGGTTGGTCATGGAGTCCAGGATACCTGTCTCCACTTCAACAGCACTGGATTACAAGACTGTGCGTCCATGCTTTTTACATGGATTCTGAGAATCTGAACTCAGGTCCTGCTGATTGCAGGATCCTTACTGACTGAATCATTTCCCCAGCTCTTGTATTTGTCACATTTACCAAGGACAGGTGGGAGACTGGAAGAGGGAACAGAACGGACAAGTGACTACCCAGACTTGGGTTCAATATTAGTCTCTATCACATACTAATGTAACCTTTGTTAAGTCATTTACATGCTTTCGTTGTCTGTTATTTTATGTAGAGAATATAGTAACACATATGACACATGGTGTAATAACACACTTGACACATGGTCTATGGGCTCTAGGCTCATTACCCCCTCACAGGTGAATGCTTCTGATAAAACATGATTCTGGAGAGACAGTGTCCCACAGTTGGCAAATATATACTTGGTTGACTGATTGGATTTGTCTGTGGCAATACTGACTACCCAAAGGAGACAATTATGCAAACCTTCACTTCGTAGGATCGGATCTCCACTGCAATAAAAATAACTTTTTAGCTTCACTTTGTATCCAAAATTTCAACATTAAAAACTCCTATTTATAATATGAAAAAAATGGTTCATACAATTAAGTAGACATATTTCTCCCAGTCCTCTCAGGAAGCACGATGGCCATGGTAGGCTGGAGGTAGTCTGTCAGTGAGCAGTGCACTCACTCAGGGTAAAATTCCCCTCAGAGGCACTGTTTGTTTGGCTATTTGGGTAGACATGGACAAGCTTCCCCCCAAATGTAAACACACATGTGCATGGTGTTGAGTACTCTCTGATTCTTCACTCATCTGCTTGGTAGATGTTTCCCTGAATACTCACTGTCCTCTCCAGCTGCAGAATTGGCTCCTGACACTCAGTACACTAAAACAGTAGGATTGGGGTGAACTATTACAGTTGTCTTCTCAGGCCAAGAACTCAGGAGACGCTGCAGGGAAATGGGGTGAGCTTAGAGCCTCCTTGGACTGAAAAACAAGACTTCAAATGATTACATATTTCATATGAATACTTTCTAGACCTTGTAAAATCTGAATATTATAAAGCAACTAGTTATTGTTGTTAAGTAGAAAAGAACCCTTTGCTTTCCACCCCAAGCTGCACACCACCTCCAGAGTTATGAATGTCTCCAAAAACAGGAATAAACAAACACACAAAGATAAAAGTAAACACAAACACTCATACTCAGAACAGAGGTACCAGGGTTGCTGTGGACAAAGCCAATAATGCGTGTGTGTGTGTGTGTGTGTGTGTGTGTGTGTGTTTAAAAGGGTCATTGCAGAAAAAAAAATGTTTTTCCCCAAAGGTATTTTTGAAAACACCCATTTATTTGAGAGCATTTTGTTATGATAGACTAGAATGGTTGAGATGTATTCTGTTTTCCTGGAACAACCTGCAAGCTAAAGAGAAAAGGATACGCTGACCCGGTGGTATTTGGGGTAGACAAATGTTACAAATATTTTTCTCTTGATGTTTGGGTTTTTCTAAACCAAAACCATTTGCCCTAAGCTCTTGAGTTTTAACAAGCCATTTGTATTTAGACTTATTCCATATGTGTTTAATATGATTACACTTCAATCATTAGTGTGTTGAGTTATAGGTGGTCAAGAACCCTGTAAGTATCTTGTGTGCTGCCTGTCTCACTACACAAGCTGGGATTCTATCAAAGGCTCAGATTTGCCCACTGGGTTTATAGCCTGAACTATAATTTCACAGACAAGATTCCTGAGAATCTAATTTAGTGGGTTAGTACCACAGGATTTCCAATTTCCAGAAAGGAAATAAGCTTATTAGTAAGTATACCACCAAGAAAAAAAAAGGTAAGGAAGAAACAAAGCCTCCTAAGGTCCTTTATGTCTTGTCCAGTATTGATTTTAAATGGTAGTAGATAAGCTATAGCTACAAACCAGAGGATTCCAGTAGAGTACAAATAGTACCTTGGGTTATCACAAATAGCAAAAGAAAGGGAAGAAAAAAATCCTACCCACTGGCGCCATAATGGGTCCTACATCTGAAAGCCTCATTCCTACAGAGTCTTATAGTAATTTTAAAATCACAGATGTGAGGGAAACAGAATCTAGGCAGGTTGTCACCCTCACACGATGGCATTTTAAGTTTTAGAACGAAAGAGCAGCCACTGAAGTAAGGCAGTCTGTGGACTTGACAGAACTTCCCACTGACACCTGTAGTGGACAGAAACAATAGGAATCCATGACCTTGAGAGACAGACACAAGGAGGTCTCAGCTGGTGTCTGAGTAATCCCATGTGGCTGCTTTCCTGAGTAAGGCATGGCCAGTAACAACTCCAACAACCACAACAGAGCACCCAGATCCAATCCATGTCCAGTAACAACTTAGCAATCCACAACAGAGCATCCAAATCCACTGTAACAGCTGTAGACTTATACTCAGATCACACCGAGTTCAAGCATGTAGCCTTGTGGAGGAGGTTTTCTTCTAATGAATGTCTATAACCCAGCAAGATGCCCAGCCTTCTCTTGTGAGCATTTGCTGTGGATGTGGACAAGCTAGGCATAGAGAGCTACCTGGAGCAGGGGGCAGTCATGCCCAGATGAACTAACATTTGTCAGAATCTGGATGCGTTCTGGCTTTCACACAGCTGCCTTTTTCTGATAATTGGCAATAGTGCTTAAACGCATGTGCCTGAGAAGTAGGTAACACACATGCACACGAGCAAGCACGCACACACCCTAGTGTGTCGTCATTTCCTGACCACACCAGAAACCACACTTGCATTTACTGCATCCTGATATAAAATGCCAACGTGTGCAAAACTCTAGTTCTGACTGGTGAAGTTGAGAGAAGCTCTGACAGTTCCCCCAGGGGGAAGGTGTTGTCTTGCACACCAGGCTGGGAACAGCCACTTTATGCATGCCCAGCTTTCAAACTGATCCCGTGTGTGAGGGAAAACTAACACATGCAGAATGCCTCCTCCATCTAAGGTTTGACATGTTAATTAGGTTATTTAATCTACCAAAGGCCCTGACTGATGTTTTGAAACCTGCTGTCATCACTTTCCACAGTGTTACACAATAAACATGTGAATTATTCTACAACTTTTCAATGGTTCATTATACACAGTGAATATACCTTAATATTTTCAGTACTCTCCTATTGTGGACCAGGTATGAATGTTTTCATTCTTTGATGCTGCAGATAGTTGCAACAGTAAACTCCCTTTTTATGAGGTTTTTATCTGTATAATAATAGAATTTTGATACATATGTCACAATATTTCTCCATAGATAAAATTAATTTCTACTCCCTGCTAAGATCACAAATTCTCTTATAAAAAACTCTTACCTCCTTTTGGTGTGTAACTAACCCTCTGCTTTATCACCTCTAATCACTAATTGCATTAACCTTTTTAAAAGACTTCGATTTTTATTAATTATGTATGTCATTTTAGCTCTGTGTATTCACGTGTGTCTGTGTACAGGTGTGTGCACATATGTGCCTTTCCCAGGGAGTCTGAAAAGAGCATCAGGTCCTTTGGAGCTACAGTTACAGGAGGGTGTGACCCACATGATTTTAGGTTCTGGGAACTAAACTAGGATCCTCTGCAAAGGCACCAAGGGCTTGTAACTGTCTCTCTGCCTCCTAGAAACCTGACTCTGTGGTCTTAAATTGTCAGTTTTTCTAGTTTATTGGATCTTTTTATATGTTTGCTTCTTTGGGTGCTAGGGAATCAAACCCAGGACCCTGAGTATGCTAAGCTCCACCACTGAGATGCCTTTTCAACCCCATGCCTTTGTTTATAGTAACAAGAACTCAATTCTTAGATTTATCAATTGTGATAATTCTTAGCTTCAAATGTTCATTTGTTTTTCGCTTTTGTGCTAAATTGCCTTTTCAAAACCTTCTTTATGGTAATTTCTAATAACTAGGTCTCATGTTTGCATTTTTCTTCTCTCCTTTTCCTGTGATAATGTAAGCATTTGGAGTTATGATTATGGCCCCGAGTACTGTTTTGATCACATCCTATAGAACTTACGAGGTAATGGTTTCCTTTTCAGAAAGGCTGCAATTGCAGACCGATTGTCATTTTGAGTAGATAATGAGTCATAAGAATAATTTTAATGCCGAAGCAGAGGGGGAATTTTGTTTTGTTTTAAACTTTTATCACTAATTTCTGATATGGCCTTATAATGGTCTGGGCACTAGACCTGCCTACCCTATTTGATCTCTTGGGAAGTTAACTTAGGATATCAATTTCCATCCCATCATTATTGATTGACTAATGCAACGCTAAAAAAAAACTAACTGTGGAAATCACAATAGTACAAAATGCAAAACCAGAACTTAGTTTGGAGACTGGAGAATTCTACAAACTTGCACACAGGCATGGGCATGGCTTCTTCATTTTGACAATGATGCTCCACTTACTTCTGTGAAACCATAAGGCTGTACAGTGCACATCATTTTCAGCATAGGATCAATAGCTGTGATATACGGATTCTTGAAAACAAGACATCTTTTCAAAAAAGATCAATGCATTGCTGTTAACTTGAGCTAACTCACCATAACTAAATCATTTTTATTTATTTATTTGTCAACATATGTCATGACTTGTCAAAGATAATAGAAAGCATTAGGGTATCTACTGCCAGTCTTCCACCAAATGATGAAATGTAGCATCCTGTATCCCTGTGATTTTTTTATGCCCCATATTTGCAGACAGTTTAGCAGTTGGACAGGACTTCAGTGCCAGTGACAATATAGCACGAACCATGCCTTTAACCAAGGTTTCTCAAGGCTGCAACACATCTCAGAGGTAAGAACTTGCCAGCATGTGAAAAGGCCAGGGGTAGACTCTCAATCCTTTTCCAAACCTCTAAAATAATAAAAATTAAAACCTAAACCAAGCTTTTCAAACTTTAATGTGCATAGAAATCACCTAAGACTTTTGGGGAGGTGGTTGAGAGATTGAACATAGGATTTAAAAGACCATTTTATAGATAAAACTACACTCAGGCATACTGTGCAACTTACACAAGGGTGCCCAGCCAACCAAACTCAGACTTAATAATGACATACAGAGACTTCTTGACCACAGAGGACACTCTTTGTCTTCTCTCAGTCTCTCATCTAGCCATGTCTATGCCTCCCGACCCCAGCAACATATACCATTCTCTGTACCATGCAATATAACCAGACCCTTGTTTCAGACCAGTGTTTTGGGTATGTTTGCACACACACACACACGCACACACAATGAGTCCATTTAGTGTTGCTTGTGTGTGTGTGTGTGTGTGTGTTTATGGATGGCACTTGGGATTGGATAAGACCCTCTCAGGTGTCTTGTCCCTGAAGATTGATTTCTTCCTTTCTCTGCAGCCATTATTGCCTGTAGCTCTTCATCTAGGGGTAGGTCCTTGTGAGATTTCCCTCAGGTTCCTGCCTGTAGCTGTGTACATCATAGATATACCTCAGGAGCAGCAGGCAGTTGGCACACATCCTGGATGAACTGTTATCTTTTTCCCTTCTTTGCATCCACCCGTTTCAGACAGATTTATGGGAGACAAAACACCGTGTGTTTCTAGTGTCCTGAAGGACTTAGTCTGCCCAGTGACTGGGTCAGTGCCACTGACGGAGCCAGGGAGGCTCAAGGATCCAGCCTTGCTGTCTCTAACTTTGTCATTGGGCTCACACATACAGTGTGTGTGAGTGCGTTGTATGAAAACAGTCTCTTTTCAATTTTTAAAAATATACTGTGCTTACTTTCCTGTTACATTATTGTAACCAAATGTCTGAAACTTTAAATCTCCTTTTCTCTCTTCCGAAGACTGCTAAATTCTCTTCCAGCTGGAAGCCACACACAGATCAATAGTTTTTATTTTATCTTTCCCTCCTGTCTTCTTTATATTTAATGCTTTTTACTTATTTTTATTATACTGGTAATATTTGGTCTTAGTTTTGCTCCCATGTTCATCTTTTTTGACATTTTTGGGGTGATAATTTGATGATTCAGTTAGGAATTGCATCAAGATTTAATAGTCAAATGACTTTAACAATAAATCTAGTGGTAATTTAATCTCTAGATACTATTTTGTCTGCAAGTATGATCAATTAATAAAGGGCTACTTTACCCCATTGGCAAAACAAAACATAAAACAAAACAAAAACAAGAAGAAAAAAGAACCATTTTGATTATTTCCCTAAGAATCAACAATCTAAAAATCTTTTTAAAAATGTTTGAGAGGGGTATTAAATGCACTGGGATTATGTGTATAAGCTAAAATGCTTGGCTACTAATTTTTTTAATTAGTCTACATAGTCTAAAAACAAAAACCTCTTATTTGTTTGCTCTTACGAAACTGTTCTCAAATCCTTTAAAAATTTTATCTGCTCTAACTGAAACCTTGAGATTCAGACACATGTTTGAAAACAGGTCTCTGTCCATATTTCGTTTTCAAAGCTGTGATTTATCACTTCTTTATGTGAATTTAGACTAAAGCTACCCATTTGCCAGTAAATTTAACTTCCTCCTGTAACAGAGTCCTGGACCTCAGTAGAACCCCAGACCTTAGCACAACTGACTCCATGATGGAAGTACAATTCAGGCTGTAAAACTCAGTTCATAGACAACACCATCTGCCAAAGCCAAAACAAGGACCTAACCTATCAAAGTCCATAGAGTTATGGGAAAGTCTCTAAAAGTAGTAACTTTGCCTTTTAGGTTCTGTAGCCCTACTTCTGGCTAACTGTTCTTGTTAACTGAAGTATGTCAAAACCAGAAAATGGTTTTTGTGCTTAAAAGCTCATGAGAAAGGCTCAGTGCTACAATGGGATCCTGAATACCCAATGTAGTCACCAGCCAGCTAATCAAGACTTTCTTTCTATTGGCTTAACGCTATGTCCGAGCAGTCTTCTCTGGTGAACCCAACAATGGTTCCATTAGGCAACTGGTATGTCAAACCAACATTTATTGAGCAAGATGCTTTGCTGTCATTTGCCAGATATTTATTAAAATAAATAGCTCAAATGCAAGGATGGGAGCAGTTTCCTCAGTCACGCCCTGAGCACTTCTAAAGCCGGACATAACAGGCTCACTCTTGTTCACGACAACACTAGTTTTAGAGATGGAAAGAACCCTGGTAACTAAGAATGTTAGGTTAACGACATTACATGTTCCTGAATACTCACTAAAACCAAAGTATAAGCCCTTAAAAACACTCACCTATGACAACAATGAGAAAGAGGGAAAGAATTGGTAATAAAATTGTGTCTGGTACAAAACAAGAGAGTGAGAGAGTGGATGATAAATGGTACTGCAGAGTTTGAAAACCTGAGGGACACTGCCAGTGGGGAAAGCTATGCACAACTTCCTCAAAGTGTAGAGCACTGGTTCCCAACCTTCCCAACACTGCAACCCTTTAATACAGCTCCTCATGTTGTGGGGAACCCCAACCATGAAATTATTTTCTCTGCTACTTCATAAGTATAATTTTGCTACTGTTTTGTAGTATGAATATTTGTGTTTTCCAATGGTCTTAGGTGACCCCTGTAAAAGGGTCATTCAATACCCAGAGTCATGACCTATAGGTTGAGAACCACTTGTATAAAGACTGGCTACACAGGAACACCATGGATTTGTGTCAGGGGAGCTAAAAACAGGATAGTTTTCAATCATCTGTATTTATCTCAGCTGCCCCACACAGCTCCCACTCGATGAAGCCTGAGCCTAACAGTCACCATGGTTGAAAGTTGAAGGGTTGTTTGAAGGACCATGTAGACTCTGAAATGGAAAAAAGCCATATATAGTCAAGGAAGGCGACATGTGCTAAAAATAAATAAACCCTCAAATCCCCATTCTGACTCTGCTCCCCAAGCACTGGTGCCTAGGCCTATGCCTGAGCCAAAGCCCCTTCACTTGACATATGACCATCGCAATAGAATGCTGAACAAGCTTATTGACATGATGGGTTCCTGGATTGTGTTCTGTGTCCCAAATACTAGTCATGTATAGAGCTGGCTTTCACCTTTTAAGAATCTCTTTATTAAAAGTGAGATAACTAAGATCAAAAGACACAAGGAAAGTCTCAGATGTGAAAAACAGAGACAAATGTTCACAAGCAGCAAAAATGAAGATGGAAAAAAGCAGAATCCATGCAGGGAGCAGGGAAGATCATTTTCCATGTTACCTGAGGGATTAGAAAACACACTGGCCCCATACAAAGTCGTAAAAAGACAATTAGAAAGAAAACAGTCTAAGGGGAAAAAAAGACCTATGAGTTAAAAGTACTGTAACAGAAATTTACAAAAATGAATACAGATGTCAGATTAGAAAACAACTATCTGAAACAAAACAAAACAACAGCAAAAATAAAAACCTTTATCTGGAAGAAAAAGAAGATACTCACCTGACAGGGGAGACACTGTAACTATGAAGCTAGTTTTCAAGAAGAGGCCCATTTTCTGCAACTCTGGGTGTGCTCACCTTTTCGGTTCATCCGCGAAGGTGGAAACTTTACTCAAATGTTGAAATGAACAAGGGAGGGGAACGGGAAGAAAGCACAGCGGGAGGATTGTCCTGAGAAGACCAACACAGAAAGCTTAGCTCAGGAACTCGAGAGAATGGAGAAACTGAGGCAGAGTTTGGAGTGCATAATGATAGTGGCGCAGACAACTATGGAAACCCCAAATTAAGGAAATTCTTACGTTAAGCCAATCATGTGGTAAGATAAAATACAGAAAGTTGTGTTTCCTAATCAGTTGTAATCGGCATGTGCATAAAATGATTAGGAACACGTGGTCCATGTAGAAAATGTAAATGGGCAGAGACTAGACAGAAAAAAAGAAAACCAACCCTTGCCTTCCTTATAATAGGAAATCAAGAACCTCTAAGGCTGAAAAAGCAAACGGTCTGCTGCTTGGAAATGTGATGGCAAATCTTTTAAAAAGTGAACTTATGTTCAGAAATGGGAAGGGGGAGGGAAAGAGACAGCTGTTTTGTTTCTTATTTTTTAATTACTAATATTAACAGGTCTGGAAAAACAGTCTGATCATACAAATGACACAATTATGATTTTTAACATTCCAATAAAACTAAAAATCTACTACATAAGTAGAATTATAAAAGAAAAACTCATATCAAGGGGAGACAAATTAGAAGTTATTAAGGAAAGGAAGATGATTAGACAAGAGAGAGAAACAGACAGCCCTAACCCCGGTCTCACAATTATATTGGGGTCGGAGGGAGCCATGGAAATGGAGCATACAGAAAACTGAACTGCGGGAGGAGGCTGCTAGCCAGCCTTGACACCTCATCCTGCTCAGAAGGCAGCCTCCAGTAACACTCAGTAAGCTTGTGTTTGAAGAAGACCTGGGGGAAAAGCTCCCTGTGTTACCTGCACCTGCAGCACTCTGTGTCAGCTTCCCTGCCTGCTTTCCCAGCAGACCACAGCTCACCTCCCATCATGCACCTGGTGATGCCTGCTGCCTTTCCTCATCTGATAATCAACCATGGAACTATTCTACCAGCGTGGGAAAATCCCGTTTCTCTCAGTTTCAGCAGTCAAGGTTAGTATTTCAAGAGTCTATTGAGAAAGCACATAAAAGGAACAAAACAAACTTGCAAAAATATAAAAAAATAAAATAAATTTTTTTCTTTCCATAGCTCGTTCTACAGCTCTGGCAACAGATGGCTGTGTTCTAATGGACGCCCTTAGAAAAGCCTCAGCTTCAGTTTCCTTTTCCAGCTTCGACTTTATCTCAGAATCTTGGTTCAGACCACACATCTAATAGGAGGAGAAGAAGAAAAAAAGTAGAATTATATAATGGGAAGTAAGTTTCCAGAGACAAAATTAGGATGAAAAAGAGGATAAATACAGAATTTTTAATGAAGATTTGATTTGTTTAAACAAATATCAGTGAATTATCGCTTTGTTCTGGTTTTTTTTTTCATTCTTGTCTCAAACTTTAAAAATATCTTCCCCTTTTATTTATTTCTTCAACTATAGCAGAAAGATCTGCTTATGTAAAAAACAAAAACAAAACTTTAGCAGACACTTGATCATCTTTATGCCCACCCCAACCTCTATATCTTTGAGAGTCTTGCTGGCCTTGAACCTGAGGCTTCTGTGCCTTAGTAAGCCAAGTGGTAGATCACAGGGGTAAACCACCACAGGTTACCTCTCGATGACAAAGAGGTGTCAATCAGGAAGTGTGCACTTTTCAGGGCCTTTGTGGCCAGAAGACACCCTGATAAGCATTCTCTTTCCAATGGTGCCTCTACCCTCCTTTTCCCCAAGACCTAGCCTGTTATCTCCATTATAATGGATGGGACTGTGACCTTCATTATATCAAGTAAAGAAGCTGAGTAACTCTCAGTTTACCATGAGAATAGTATCTGTTTGGATTACAGATAAAGACCAAGGCCTGTCCTTCCCACTCCCTGACAACTGTTTTTCAAAAATAAACCCAATTGAATTTGTACCAAGTGTAAGAAGTACTATGTGTTTATAATGGCAAATGTCATTGAATGGGGACTTCTGATGGAATCTCAGGGACAATATCAGTATCTTTTGCCACTTGTTATTGTTATAATTTATGTCTGTTATTTAGATCAGTGTTGAAACATTCTATGTTAGTTTTATTTTTGTAAAAATTATCATATTTAATCAGGTCTAAAGAATGAACTGGGGAGCTGGCGCACAGGTTTGTGGAAGAGTGTTTGCCCAGCATGTGCAGTATGCTTGGTTCAACACCAAACATAGGCAGAAATGACTGAACTAGCGTTTCTCTTTTCCAGTCCAAAAATGCACAGTTAAACAAGTAATCATGACATCTGTGGATTTCTTTGGGTAGTGCTGACAATTTAACATTAAAACTCTCAGTCTATGACCACTGATAAATTTCTGCATTGATTATTGACCTTTACGGTTTTTTGTCAATGTTTTTTAGTCTTAAGTACATGAGCATGATTTTGCCCAGATGTGAAATCTAAACTAGTCAGATTCAGTAATAACAGTAAGGCTGCTCAGGGTGTTAAGAGAGGACATGGAGGTGGGTAATCCATGGACATAAAGTCAATTCTGCAAGCTGGGGCAACCCAAGAGACCAACAGAACTGCACTACCCCAGCAACATGCTAGACACACATTCCTAAAAGATGAGATAGCAGGTCAAAAAGACTTTGCCATGATATAATAAAATAGAGAGAAACTCTCCAAAGTCAGAGATTCCATAAAAGTGATTCATGACCCTCTTATTAGTAATGTGAATTCCAGATTTTCAAAGTAAAGAGCAAGCACCTTTGGCTTCAGGGTGAAGTCATTTTAAAACCCAATAATGACTTGAAGAAATGTCTGGAGGCCTGATACTGTCCTTCTGTTTCGGGTATGACATGTGTAATGTGGTGTCAAGGTCTTCATGAGTAGCCGCTGGTCAGCACTGGTGCCTGAATCATCTTCTGAGGGAGATGCCTAAGCCTTGGAGGAATGCTCCCAAAGACTGTAAACTCAGAGAAATGAGCAGAGAAAAGTAATGGTAAAAATCATTAAAAATGAAAACCAAAAAATTTGAGTGTCTGGAGATCATGTTTATCAATCATCTAATCTACAATATGCAGCTATTTGTGGCAACAGTAGTCAGATTGGCCCTCTCTTCAGGTGGATAGCCAAGTGAGGTGCTATTATTCCACTGAGCAGCAGCACCAATTAATTGAGACCAACCTCCACCACAATTAATTAGGACTAGGTGACCACCTTCCAGAATCCTAAAGCAGCCAAGGTCATTGTCAGCCAGGGTCAGAGGATCCAAAATCTCTATCCACTGAGTAGCTGTAGACTGGGATTAGTGGTGGTTGCAACATATGGCTTTTTCCCCATCTTTCCTCACTCTGGCGTGTCCATTAGCCCAACTCTGTGTGAAGTCTACTTTGACCTAGTCATTTCTCTCGGTTTCAGTGGGTTCTTAATATGATTAGTTTTTGATACATGATTCTAACCCTTCATATGTCATCTTGAATTGCAGAAGTTCTCATCTATGATAGATTCTTAACTGACTTTATGAGCACTTTTATTCAAGGAGAAAGGAAGACAGACGCAGAGGGCTGACATTTAGTAAGGATGGGGGGTTGTTAGTGCCATTTGTTTTTGTATTGACTTGGAAGAACCTATTTAACAAGGGAAAATATGCCTCTTCTACACCAAGGACATCATCTGATGATAATAGGTTTGAAAAATGATCAAGTGGGTAATTAGCATTAAATGTGTTTAGTTTCACACCACAGGAAGTAAGCCTAGAAAAGGGCAGGCATTGCAGGCTTTACACTTGGGCATATGTCTGTTGCTGAGTTCATTAGAAGAAAATGTTTTTAAAAACTGTGTTAGACAAATTAAACTTTAGTTATTCACTAGCCAGAGGCAGCACATTTGAAATTTAAAGTCTGTCTCTAATCACCACACTGTACGTAGTTCTGTTGTGTAGCTTCAGGCAAGTCATTTGACCTCTTAGTGGTTCACGTTTCCTCCTCTTCACAATGTGTGCAGTAGTGGTAGGATTCATGAAAAATGATCACAAACAACTTGGGAAGTATTGGTGTAATGATATACTTCTTCCATGGGATCTATTACTGACTTTGCTGCCTTGAACATAATAGGCAGCTCAGTAAATGTTCATCACATTGATGGATGAGTAGATCAACGGCTGGATTGATAAGTGAGCAGGGGAATAAACCATCTAAATAGTTTTGTGATGTTTTCTCACACAGGCAAGCCCAGAATATTTTACGGTGTGTGTGTGTCTGTGTGTGTGTGTGTCTGTGTGTGTGTGTGTCTGTGTGTGTGTGTGTCTGTGTGTTTGCTTAAAATATTGTTCAGTCATGCCAGCTCAGTGCCAGTGGGGTTGGTCTTCCTTTTCCACTCCTGCCTCTCAATTTTCTCTCGCTCCTTTCTCCATCCTTTTTCTTTCTGTCGCTATCTCCTGCTCGTTAATATCTCCTGCTCTTACTACCTAGATAATCTCACTTACTCCTCCTCAGTCATTTCAGAGCCAACTCAGATTGTCCACGACTGGTCTGCAGAGGTGAGACAGATCACAGCACATACCACTCACACAGAGAACCCAGAGAAATAAGGTCAGTGCTCAACGGTGGTGTCCCTATCAGCCTGTCATTTCATATTAAGCATGTCACCAAAAACTGACTCCAAGAAAAGAAAGGGGGGGATATAAAGCATTCACAACCTCTGGGAATGTTTCAAAATAGATGATCATGTGGACAGTTTTGGGGAAAGGAGTGTTCCTTAGCTCCAGAAGATCAGTCAGAAATCAGCTACACAGCACAGCTTATATAGCTGGGCTTGGTGTAGGTTCACTCTCTGCAACTACTAAGAGAGTAACTCAGGGAGGTTACATGTTCATGGTCAGCTTAAGGAACTCAGACACTGTCTCAAAATAAGAAAAAAGATACAAGAGTTCTTGGGATAAAATTCAATCGGTATGATCATTTACCACACAGTAGAATGTAGGTTCACTCCTCTATTCCATGAGATTACTGAAAGAGAGTTGGGGAGAAGACTTATCAAATGTTCTTGGAGCTTATGGCAGTGTATGATGACAGCTTTGAATTTAATATATGCTCTATAATCTCTCTCTTGAACTTTATGACCAAATAAAGAATAGGTTTTTAAATCAAAAATCAAGAACTTACTCACTTTTGTGGTTGTTTAGTTCACAGTTGAAAGTTCAGTTCTCTATTCTCTAAGCCTCGTAGATGCTGCTGCTTCCAAGTTTTATTTTAGCTACAAAATTCACTAACTTGAAAGAGAGAGTGGAGCAGCCAAGAGCACATGGAGAGAGCTCCTGGTCAGTGCAGGGTAACTACTCTGTTTTCAGTCAACCCTGGACTGGAAGGTTTCCAAGCTACAAGAGTCAGTCCATTCTGCTCACAACTGCTGGGCAAAGTCTGCCTCAGATGACTGACAGTCAAAGAATGACCTTTTATCAACCTGCCTCAAGAAAAGATGGAGTCAGTGCCAGAGAGCTGGAAGGAGGCTTGGAGTTAGCACTGCAAGCAAGAGCTTGAGCCATCAAGTGGCCAAGATCACATGTGTGGTTTGAGAGCACTGGATTCCAGACCTGCAAAGTCTGGCTAACAATGGGTTTCTGCACTGAGCAGTCATTTCTGCTCATTTTTTTTTAAACCTCAAAATCAGCATAGCAATTCCATCAGTGAGGTTTTTTAAAAGCCTTTCTCATAATAGTTTAATCTTTAAATCCCTTGCTTTCAAGACTGGTTTTAGAATTTTCTCCTTTTCCCTATTGATCCTGACTAGAGATGATATTCTCAGAAACATTGGCGTTCTTTATTTTCATCCAACAAGATAGGGTCAGACACTACATGCTCTTATAGGCAGAGTTTTTAGATCCTGATAGAAGTTGAGCGTAGAGTGTTGGTGGTAGGGAGACTGAATCATTGATGGATGGACACGAAGTCATAGTTAGAGATGATAATCGGGTGTACATTCATTTTTAGACAGTGCTGTTCAAGCTCTGCTTCCTCCTCCTGCCCTTCATGGCCTGCTGCTTTGTCATCACAACTGGCGGATGAATTCTGGGAGAGGAAGCAAAGATGGATGGCGGGACAGCTTATTTTAATGGGGGAACAAAGGCTATCCAAACCTTTGGGGTGAGTACGGGCTATCAGATTGACTGTACATCATTGGCCTGGGCCAGTGTACTGGGATGCCTCATTTGCATAAGGAGGAACTCCAGGTAATGCTGTACTTGATCATATAAGAGGGGAAGAAATTTATGGTAGGCAACCGTGGGGGCCCGGGATTACATGTGCAGGAACACCAAGGCCCAGGGGAGGGGAGGTGCGATTCTACTCTTGCTCTGAGCCTGTCCCCTTCCCTCATCTCATGGTCCCCCCCAGCCCCACAAGACAAGATCTGGCTACATACCCAAACTGGTCTCTAGCTCACTATCCTCTGCGACTTCCTCCCAAGTGCTGGGACTACAGGCCTGCCACACTGGTTCCGGCCGGCTGGGGTGAGTTTGCACAGTAGAGTGACCATAAGTAATAATCATGTGCTGTGATTACCATGTATATTTCAGCCAGAAGGAATTTTTAATGTTCTTACACAGAGAAATGACATATATTTTTCACGATTTAAACATTGTACAATATATGAAAGCATTGAAATAACATGTAGTGTTTCACAAAGATGAATAATATTGTATGTTGGTTTCAAATATAAAAGGAAAGAGAGGGCGTAGAAGGATATGAAAGGCATGGCTCTCAACTACTTCATCTCTGAAGTGACCATTGGTTCTCACCCTCATGCCAATTACCCAAATCAATGATGTCTCCACAGAGATTACAAAAGTCAGGATGTATGTCCGTTATGGGCAATCCCTGCCCAATCCCATCTCTACCAGCCACATGCTCAATCACATGGTTTTGAGTTATTCATGATGGATAGGATGTCTATGAATTGAAGAGTTAAATGTATTCTTAGACCTTCTTCACATCGCTGGATTTTGTTTTCCTCTTCACTGCCTCCTGAGGCAGACTCTCACCACTTTCTGGCCATGGTGACCAGAGCTTACATTGCATCATTTCTAGATCAAGTAGAAAGAAATCACCTCCCATCCACACTTTCTACCTCAGCCCCTGAAATAAACCTGGTTGGTTCTATGGTGTACATTTCTTCAACACTGAACAGGTCAGTGTGTCTGAGAATGATGAACACCCTAGTCAGGCCCTCCTACGGCTGAAAAGGTGGGGTTATGAGCTTCGCTGCTCAGCAGCACTTTAAGACAGAAGAATCTTGAAAAGCCAAAGATGTGGCCATAAGAGAAATTAGCAATTGATGCCAGTAGGAAAATAAAACAACCAGCTGTGCAACTTATAAAACTGTCCGTTATTATTCCTTCCCGTTACTGCTTGCTCGTTGCTAGTCAATAACAATGCACATCGGCTTATGTGTTTCTGAGTGCTACTTGTAAAAGAAACTATAGCTCTAATCATCTCTCACTATATTACATAATTTTCTAGTTTAAGAATCATATCATACATTTCTTTGCAATTTTAAATAAATGAAGTGCTTCGTTTTTTTGTCTATTTGTTTTCTAATGTCAGAAAATGTCCTGATAAGAGGGAATGGTTGTATTGGTTTGGGGTTTTTTAGGGGGATTGGTTGGTTTTTCATATGTCTTCTCACATGTGTTCCTTCTTCAGAATGTTTCTTATGGGATGAACAGTTTATACATATTTTTATTCAAATCCATGCATTTGGTGAGTGCATTGACTGATGTGCTCAGTCAGGAGGACTATTATTATTTATTGCTAATGCTAGACATGAGAACAGTTGACATGCCTAGGACCTTGAATTGGTGATTCAGCCATTGCAGAAAACACAACCTGCCTTCCCAGCAGCTTACTGTATGTGTTATTCCAATATGTAGCCACAAGGATCGTGTGTGTGTGTGTGTGTATGTGTGTGTGTGTGTGTCTGTGTGTGTCACATACATGTATGCCACATGTATGTGCAGTGTGCTACCTGTGAACACATATATGGAGACCAGAGGCTGGTACTAAGTGCTCTCTATGCTCTTCTCTCATTTTCCACATTCTCTCGAGAAGCTGAAGAGATGGCTCAGTTCTTGTAGGTTACTTGGGTTCTCTTCTCAGCAGCCACACAGTGGCTCCTTAGTGCCTGTAACTCCACTTGCAGGGTTTCCAATATCCTCTTCTCTTCTGGCAAGGCGCACACATGTGGTATACAGACACACACAAAAGCAAAACATTCACAGGCACACACAGATACAGAGCACCTTTTACCCCTGAAGAGGAGACTTTCATAGGCTGCAGGCAATAAAATGTGGGTATATCGTTTTCAGAGCTACCGCTGAGCCTGCTGGAGAGGATTAGCCTCCTGGAAGGTCTGGTGGGTGTGTAAGCATTTGTGAGACTGACGGGAGGGAGAGCTCTTGTCCCTGGGAACTGCACGTTCAATGCCTAGAGGCAACAGAATGGTGAAATGAAGGAACTGAAGGAAGTTCCTGTTTGGCTGAACCTCAAAGCACAGAGGACTAAAATGGGGACAGGGCTTGAGAGGAGAATAGAAACCAAATTGTGAACAAGCCACATGAAGAAACTTTGAGTTTCTCCTTGGGCCATGGGAAGTCACTGGATGTTGTAGAAGAGAGATAGAATCAAATGTTCATTGGAAGTTCTCTGGCTTCCATATGGAAAGTAGATTGGGAAAGACCCAGGGTGGAAAGAGAGGCCAGTGAGGAAGCCATCACTATAGCTGGGGAGCAAGAGTAAAACGTCAGGATAAAAATGGAAGGAAACCCCTAGAACCAAAGTGTTTTGGTTCCAGAACATGCAGAGAGACTGCATGTGGAAAGAGAAGACTAAGATAGGTACCATGACCCACATGAGGGTTCTCAATTATCATGAGTTGGATTGCATTGTTCAAATTGCACATGTCAAATTCCACTCTCGGAATACCTCAGAGGGTGACCTTATTTTGAAATGGGTTTTTTTTTTACAAGGGTTATCAGATGAAAATGATGTTGCTGTTATTATTTTTAATGTGAATTACCATCTGTGTATTCATTTATCTGAATACTTTCTCTCCAGCTGGTAGCTTTGTTTGGGGGAGGTTTTGAGACCTTCAGGGCATAGGACCTTGGATGTCTAACATAGGACTCTAGGAACAGCCCTCGAGGGCTAAAGTTCAGCCCTGCTCCCTATCTTCTCTTTGCTTCTGAGTCAGTCAGTCACTGTGTACACAAGTGACAAGCTCCTGTTGTTGCAGGGACTATATCTCTTTGTCCCTGCTGCAGGGGACTATCATCCTCGAAACATGAGCTAAGTAATCGTTCTCGTTTAAGCTATTTCTACCACAACAATAAGAAGCATCACTAACATGTGGTCGTTTGTCCACCATGACTCATGTCTTGATATAAAGGAAGACTCTGGACATGAGAGGAGCCCTATATGTTGGAGGTGAAGATGAAGTGATCTTCTATGCATCAGAAAACACCAAGCAAGCCACAGTAGCTATGGAAACAATCTAGAATAGAACACCTCAAACCTTCAGAAGGCATCAATTCTGCTGAGTCCTGCACTCTGACTTCCAACTCCGAGGACTTCAAGGCTGTCCATTTTTATTGCTGGAATCCTTTTGTTGGTGGATTTTCTTTCTAGAAGCCCTCTCTAACTGGCCTGACTTACTGGATACTGCCATCTTCTGAACTGGCAGCAGTGAAAAAGTCTCTTTATATCAAGTAGGACCTCAGTGCCCAGAATGAAAAGTGACCAAGTGCTTATCGAATGAATAAGTAAATGACACAGTCCTTAGACACTGGACATTTATGTTGACGTAGGAGACTCATCTTAAAGAATAATTGAACTAGTGGTTCCCAGAAAAATTTTAGATGCTATTGTTTTGTCTTTAAAAAAAATCATACAAAGAAATGGTTGGAGGGATGTCTCCTTGGCTAAAAATATTAGTTGTTTTTCCAGAGGACTGAGGTGCAGTTCTCAGCACCTATATGGAGGCTAACAACCATCTGTAACTTGAATTCCAGAGGGTCTGATGGTCTACATCTGACCTTCTTCAGTACTGAATGCACATGATGCACAAATAATGCATGAGGAAACACACATACACCTACATACACCACATATGCACACACACGCACACACACACACACAAAGGCTTTTTAAATTTATATCGTATAAAGAAAAGAAAGATTACAGTTTGAAAAACACAGAAAGCAGCAATATTTTACCAGTCCATCAGATAATTCTCCTGCTCCCAAATTGATTTGATTAAAACCATAACAAACCTCCATCAGATTGGACCCAACCCACAGGGGCAGACTGGAGGTCGAGGCTGGTGCTTGTGACATCACAACTGTGTTACTCTAGAACACTTCAAACCCAGCCACTGAAAGAATAATAGCAAAAGCCTTAATCATTCATCTAACTCCAGATGGGCGTATCCTACTACAAAAACACAATAGGAACCAGCAAGACATCTTGTCTCCTGCAAAAATTACTAACCTCATAGTAATGACCCCTGACCAAGATGACTTAGACAAAACTTGAGATGCAAAAATTCAAAAGACTGATGATAAGTATATATATATATATATATATATATATATATATATATATATATGTGTGTGTGTGTGTGTGTGTGTGTGTGTGTGTGTGTGTGTGTATACTTATAATTCAAACAGAGCCCAAATGTTTTCCAAAGGACGGCTGAATGAAGGCGTCCCATGATATGAAAATACAATTTAATAGATACAAAGAAATACTGAGGAATATCTAAGCGTATGCTCTGCCAGTTGTGAATTTCTTTGTTAATCTCCAACTATTGCACAAAGAAATGCCTCTGCTGAGGTTTAGAGCTGCAGTAATCTGTGTACATAGGGATAGAAATTTAGAAAGCAGCTTCATACTATGTCCAAAGTATGGAGTAATCATCCACAACGGGACATCTACATCACACTCTCTACCCAACAATGCTCACGGACAATCTCAGAAGAGATGGCAGAAAGACTGTGAGAGTTAGCCAGAAAGGAATGGACTGGAAAACAATATCTGCTGGATACGGCGGGATCTACTGCACTCATGAGATCATAACAGCTACAGTGGCTGCACAGATCTGCACAAGATCAAGCCATACTTAAGTATGGAGAGAAAGGGATTCATGGGCCTCACCCATAGCTGAGGAGCTATTGACAATTGATGGCTTCAGGAGGAGAGAGAGGCAGTTTGCTTTTGGTGTGTGGTTCCAGGTAGGTCAACCATGCTCCAGTGGTGGCCCCTCCCCACCATGAGTACATGAGTAGCTATGGACAGCACAATGTTGTATCTGTGATACATACATGTGTGTGTATGTGTGTGTGTATCAAAAGTATGAGAGGTGAGGATCTGTGACGACTTAGGGGAAGGAGCTAAAGGTGAATATGACCAAAATACATTGGATACATGTATGAAATTGTCAAAAATAATTAGTAAAAATATTATACATTTATATATTTCCCTTTTATTGAAAGTAGATTTTTTCCCTCATAGAATATCTTCTGATTGTGTTTTCCTTTCTGCCACTCCTCCCACTTCTTCCTCACGTTTCCTCTCATCCAAATCCACCTCATGGGGTTATACCATAATATGATATGATAAAAGAAACACTAACACATTGGAATTGGAAAAACAAGCAAAGAGAGGAGAGCCCAGGAGAAGGCATAAGAAACAGAGACCTGTTTGTTTATACACTCAGGAATCCCATAAAATCACTAAACTGGAAGACATAATATATATGCAAAGAACCTGTAGAGTAAAAAGAAAAAAGAAATAAAGTATGTATATATATATATAAATTTAAATGTATATAATTTAAATGTAATATATATAATTTAAATTTTAGAGCAACAAGATATTTAAAAAGAAGAAGAGCTCTGACAAGACATTATGAGACAAGGACCCTCTAAAGATGCCACTGAGTTGATATTCTATTGGCCATCTGCTACTGGGCTTCATCCCACTCTGTAGAGTAGCTTGTCCAGTGAGACACCCTTGGAGGAAATTAAATTTACAGTTACAAGTGCTTATCAATTGGAGATTCCTCCTAGGCTAGGAATGGGGACACGTGTCCATGCCTTTCAGCTCTAGGACCGCATGGTACAGCCCCATGCAGGCCCTGTGCATGCTGCCTCAGTCTCTGTGAGGTCACATGAGCTTTGCTCAGTTGACTCAGAGTGCCTTGTTTCCTCGGTGTCCTCCATCCCCTCTGGCTCTTATCTCCTTTCTCCGTTCCCTTCTGTGGGTTCTCTGAGCTCTAAGAAGAGGGATTTGATGGAGACATTTTGCTTCAGGCTGGTATCTGAAGCGATCTGACTCTGCATGATACCTGGCTGTGGGTCTCCGTGTTTATTTCCATGTGCAGCATTGGGAAGCTCTCTGACAGTGGGTGATCAAGGCACTGATCTGCTTTCTTGCCCTGAGACAATAGTATACTTTAAAAAACAAGTAAAAAGCCAATCATGTGATTGACTTGTTCTTAGAGATTCATTGAAACAAATGCAATTTAAAAAAAATTACAGGAAACTCTCTCAAGTGAAGAATCAAAGTTTAAAAGAACCATTCAGATATTTACACTCAAGTAAGTTTTACTGCTTTCTGTTTGGTTTTAGAGATAGAGTCTTACTATGTAACCCAGCCTGGTCTTTAATTTGCAGTCCTCCTGCCTGGACCTTCTGATTCTTGAGATTACAAATATGTGATACTTTTGAAAACCTCACATTAAGGCTCATCAATCGGAAATTTAAGAACAATAAATATGGAAAAATACGTAACCGCTTCTAAGGATTCTTATGCAATATTTTAGTACAACCAAGGATTAAATCATGGGGGAAGAAAAAGATTTTTAAAGTCTCACACAAAGCCTGACAGTAAATCAAGTGTAAAGGTAGCATAAATATGTCCTCAAATGAATCAGGCTTTTAAAAAAAAATGTAGTAATAGAATTAGCTAGAAACAATAGTGCAGGCACAAAATGTTTGCCTCAGCCCTGTTCTTCTCTGCCCACATCCTTTCCCTCCCAGGCTGGCTTGCCTCTCCTCTTCCATACCCAAGGCTTGGATGGCATAGAACCAGACTGTGCCAGAGGCTCTCCACAGAGAGCCTAGCGCGGAGAGGGAAAGAGGAAAACAAGAGATTGAAAAGACACTTTTAACAAGGTGATTTGAAACAGCTCCTGACTCCATTCCAGGGTGTTATGGTTTCTAGTTATGACTTGCAGATGAGCACAGTTTTACTGTATTTGGTCAGAAAATTTGAAATAATTCAAGGCCACATTTCATGAGATGATGATGATGACGATGATGATGATGGATGATGAGTCACAGATGTCTCAGAAAGAAGAAAGTAAAAGTAAATTGTCATGAAGGTGAGTCCAGAGCCTCTGATGGAAACACAAGGTGTCTGAGCTAGACTGACATGTTTGTTTCATTTTCCACATAACAGCACTATTTTCAGAAAAGCCTGCAGGAAGAGGACACAAGTTCCTTTGGATAGATATCTGTTCTCAACAGAGGCTCACATTAGCAATGCTGCGTGATAGCCAGAAGGACTCGTTCTCACTAAGCTAAAGTTGCCTCCTGCTAGAATATATAAGCTCCATGTGAAGACAAAACTGGGCTGGAATTTTTACAATCAAAATTGTATTTCTTTAGCTAGAGACTTCGTTCCTTGTTCAGATGCAATTACTCCAGGAAATTGGAATACATGAAGCTGTGAGGGGAACCACGTGAGGTCTTGCTGTGACCAAAGTTTAGAGCCTTTGAAAAGGCAAGATTTTACAGGTGAAAGGTGGCCACAGAGCAGTTGAGCAGCACACAGAGGCGCACCCAACCTCTGCACTTGTCTCAGGGTCTCTGTTGTCGCAGCTGGTCTCAGAGGAATCTGGAGGTTTATTCATAAGACAGACAGTAATGGCATTGTGAATGTAATTCTAGGTGTCCCTAGGACATCAGAGAGTCCAGCAGATAATGAGCTCACTCTTAACAGGAAGAGAAAAAACTCACAGAATAAATAACATTGTATTATGCAGTAGCTTAAAAAGAGGCAAATTGTTATGGAAAAAAAGCTAAGCAGAACTCAGTAGTGTCCCGGGGTCAGGAGCACCAAAGTATTAGCAGGAGGCCCTGCTTTCAAATGAAGCTAGTGGTTGGCATTTTCAAAGGAGGAACTCGGTAAGACCTGCACGCACAGAGGATGTGATGGGATGCTGAACAACTCCCACACACTGAAAATTCACATAATGCATAGGCTAAGAGGTAGGGAAGGCGCTCGTTATTCTCTCAGGATATTTGTAGACATTCAAAAACACACATTATCTGTGTTATTGTTTTGTGAATGTAAGGGATGTGCTGAGCTTCACAATCCAAAGCAAAGGAAAGTATGTCTCTTTGAGCTGTGACAGACCCTTACCTCTGCCTCACCTGCAGACCTGCAAATGAACAAAACAAGACGAATTTACTGGGTGTTTCTTTCATCAACATATGGAAATACTGAAACATCTGAATTAAATATACTGTTACCAGAGGGTAATTATCCTAAGTGTTTGGAATGTTGTGATCTGCCTCACGCTGAAGGAACAAAAGGCCAGAGACTGCACTGACTGCAAACACAGTCCCTGTCTAATAGAAGGTAGGCCCTTAACCACGGGTTCTGCCCCCTTCATTAGCTTTTATGGGATAGGAAAAGCTCTATCTGGAAATTGAAGCTCATTGAAAATTACAAGGGAAAGCTATCATAACCATAGAATGTAGTGTGTAGTTTTTGCTACCCTGCTTTAAGTTCTGGGTGGACTGTGCTATAAGCCCCATTCAGGTTCCTGCAGATCCTTGGATGAAACACACACCCATTAATATATTTTTTAACCTGTCATATGGTTCAGTTGCTGGGTGCTTCTAGTCTCCCGCCTGGGGAAACAGCCTATGGCCACTCAGCCTGAGATCTCATATAGCTGGTCACCTTTCCCTCCCTCCTAAGTATGATGAAAATCCTCCTCTCCTGAGTCTTCTAGCTTGCCTTCGGTGACCTGGAAGTCCCACATATTCCACTCAGTTCATTGGCAGCTAGCATCTTTATTGATGGATTAAGAACCAATTGGGGAACAGGATCTTAGCATCAGAACCACCCCCTACAATAGAACAGAAGAGGAAGAATTTTGTTTTGTGTTTTGCTTTGTCTTGTTTTGATTTTTTGTTTGTTTTGATTTTGTTTTTTGAGACAGGGTTTCTTTACATAGCCGTGGCTATCTTGGAACTTGCTCTGTGGACCAGGATGACCTTGAACTCACAGAGATCTGCCTGCCTCTGCTTCATGAATACAGAGATTAAAGGCTGAAGAGGAAGAACATAGATTAAGCTTATTTTGTCTTACCTTGATAAGATAACTCTCTTTGTGGTGACTTTGGCCTTTGGATCACCTACTCATTCATCTTTTCTAACAAACTGTTAGAAAAGTGTGAGGACAACAGGAAACAGAAAAGAAGTGAACTCAGTGTTGACAATCAGCCATTTGATTCACCAATCAAATGTGATTAATGAATAAAGACAAACAACTAAGGAAATACAGCCCCATGAAGTGAGAGCACACATCCTAAGCACAAGCAGCAAACATCTCAGGCAGAAGTTTTCTGGGGAAACTGGTACTCTTCCTTTAATTGTCTTATGTTTGAAGATTTTTAAAAAAAGATTTATTTAATGTATGTGAGTACACTGCTGCTGTCTTCAGATACACTAGAAGAATAGCATGGGATGCCATTACAGATGGTGGTGAGCCACCATGTGGTTGCTGGGAATTGAACTCAGGATCTCTGGAAGAGCAGTCAGTGTTCTTAACCATTGAACCATCTCTCCAGCCCCAGGTTTGAAGATTTTCAAAGATGTGTATGATAAATATTTCTTTTGGGAGAGGGCTTATGCCATTAACTATCCAATTCTTAGTCCTGTAGGGTAGAAAGCCTTTCTTTGTTGGAACTAGTTAGATTCTCTCTGTGTCTACTCCTATGACTTAAACCATGATCCATCAATCAATGAACGGTTTATCTTAAGACTTTGTACTTTTCTTGAGTTGGCAAGATGGTGGCCAGGTAGAATCAGTGCACCTGAAATATAGCCATAGTGACAGAAGTAGCCAGAACGACAGCAGGAGTGATTGCAGGGGTAGACTAGCAAATCAGCAGAGCTAGTGTTTTCCTTTGGTGCAGCTTGTTCAGCTCTGTGTGTAACTTTATAAAGTCCTGAAAGTGTCCTGAAGGTGCCCTGAGTCTGCCTCCCCAGTCTTACCCAGAACTGTAAAGCTTCCAGGTGCCCTGTAATAAATTCCTTCTCAGCTTGAGGTACCCAAGGTTGCCTCCATCTTCAACTGAGAACCTTGTCTGATTACATGCATGTGAAACTGGATTGGTTATCCATCTTCTTCATGTCATAGTAGAGAGGAAGGTGTCTCAAGCTATGACTGAGTTATTAAGCAACAAGGTTTTCTGAATTAAAGAGTAAGATAAGAAAAAGATGGTAAACATATTGCATGGAACGTAAGAATCAAGTTAGGCCATAGAAGTCATTAGTGGTTGCTAGGGAGTTGTAGCTTGGAGTGATCATGTACATATGTTTAAAGAATGGTGTATGTATAGTTTGATGTAGGTGGGGGTCCAAGATTGCTAAGTGCTTTGTTGGAAAAGGAGTATGTATGTGTAGCTCAAATGCAGTAGCTTCTGGGTTTCTAAGTTCTCTCTACATTTACCTGCCTCAGATATCATTTATCCCTTTGAAAAGTACTTCAAGATGTCTAGGCTACATATCAATGCCTATAGATACCTTTTATTTTTCTCTTTGTTTCTCTTTCTTTTCTTTTCTTTTCTTTTTTCTTTTTCTTTTTTTTTTTGTCAGTTTGGTAATGAACATGCTGTCTCCAGAGGTTCCTGCCCATCTTGTAACAAGATTCTAAGTTAAGGAGAATGAAGAGTCCTTTCTTGAGACGGTTGGATATTGGAGGTGAGCTAGCTCACGTTTCTGAATATTCTTTCTCTGCCTTTTGGTTGGAATGCAAAGGTACAAAGCAGGAGAATAAATTGGATAAAGAATTAACTTTTCAAAATCTTACTGATGGCTTCTCCTTCCATCCCGTAGGATGGTTGTTAAGTTTTATGTAAGGTTTTATGGAGGAATACAACTCATTTTTGTTATGGTGGATTTTATTATTATTTCACTCCAGTTACATTTGCAGTTTGAAAACCACTCATAGCTATTTTATGATCAATAATTTACGTAGCTTTGCAAACAATTTAAAGTCATGAGCCCACAGAACACTCACAGCCTTGTCCCATCAATGGTTGGCTCCTTAAACCTCTAAGGCTGAATTCAGGATTCAAGGTATTATTAATAGGCTAGCATCACAACTAAAAAGAATCTCACCAGTTGTTAATTAAAGCAAAAAGAAGTGGTAAGTAGAAAATAATCATGTTAATCATGAATTAAGGAAGACTTAAATATAGCTCTCATAGAGCCTGTTAAAATCTACATTGTGACATATAATGTTGAACTTTTTAAAGCACCCAGTGCCCACTACCTAGCAATGACAATAAACACCAGCTAAATGAGAGAACTCTCTTCTTTTTCATGGGAAGACAATGAGGAATTCCATCTGCTCCACTTCTACCCCAAGGTCACTAACAGTCAGTTTACTTCATGAGATCTTTGTAGAGAGAATCTTTTGTGTACTATTTGGAAGCATCACCTGTCAATTCAAATCTGAGGGCCTATTAGTAAATGGCAGGAAGTGGTAGTGAGAGTTCCAGTAGAGATTGAAACTCTGAGGGATCGTCAGAGGTGGGAGAGTCACCCTGGACTCTAAGGAAGTCGGATGTATGAAACTGAGGAGAGGTAACTAGCCTTGGGGTTGACATAAAATAATTTAAATGAGTTAAATAAGTTATTAGGTAATCACTGAACAAGTCTAAGCTATGGTCAGGCATTTATTCCCAGATGTTATTCTGGAGCTGGGGCCTGGGAGGAAAAGCAGGAGTTTACCGGTCTTCTCTTCAATAATTGAGTATAGTTAAATACAAATTGTGCTGTGTCACAGTCATGGTGTTGAGTTGAAGAGACTATTTCAAATACCACACGAGGAAATATTTCTAACCACAGGATTAAAAGGAAGTGCCTTTTGCTCTTTATTGTATAAAGACCTTCAAGTCAAGACCTGAAACACTAGAGGCAAAAGAACATGAGAAGGGGAATACATTTCTTCCTAGGGGACAACAATGTTCTTGAGATAAAATACAAAGTCCAAGAGTTTCACAATAAGGAGCTTAGCTGTTATGTGACTCAGCTGCCTCACTGGAAAGGTACCTTCCGATGCTGAGAGTTCAGAATGCCCTTCCTTGGTTGCAGCACAAGGTTATTCCTTTGTCATTTTGAGGCATGGACAAATTGTATTGATCATCATTGTCCACAGGGCCTGTCATTCAGCATACAAATGTCAGAGTGCAGGTAGGGGTAGCTGTTGGATAATACAACAGCCCAGCACCTGATGTTAGCATTCCATGACTTCATAACAACTCATTTCTCTCTTCAGTACCATCACAAACGAAGACTTGATAGGAAAATCCTGAGCCTTTCAAGGTTCCTATTTCCTTGACAATATTAGCTTCTTAGCGTTCTGCTCACATCCCAAGGATTGCAAAGTGTCTCCTCATGCCTGTTTCCTTATAGTTGTACAACATATAGGAATTTTCCCTAAGACTATACACACACACACACACACACACACACACACACACACACAACCATGGTGCCAGTTTGTTGTGTTTAAGATAAATACTAATTTCATTCAAAACTTCATGTAGCAACCTCGCCCTTTACACTTTGGCAAAATACCTTTGTGCCATGTGAGGTCAAATGTCCTGGAATGAGAATATGGATTCAAGACCACTTTTTAGTCTCCTACGATCAGCTGGAAGTCTATTCAATGGAAGGAAAAAAACATCTAATACACTCATCAATGTGGGTTAGAAATTACTTTTTACTGTTCTGCACAAGAATAGTTACCAGGGAGACAGAGACAGACTGTCTCTACCACTTGCTCATCGTGGACACAACTCCAATGTTCTTTAGTACACACTGTTACCTGAATGTCACTTGGCTCTTGCTCCTGACCTTCTCCCTTCTAACCCTTAGCTTTGTCATTGATTTCAAGTGGCACTGACATTCAACTCAAGAAAATGTCTCTATTTTTTATCTCTCTCCTTTTGTAAATTCTGTAGCGTTTTTGCACAATGCCATGCCTTTGTGTCAGCTGCAAGGTTCATTGCTGTACATTGTTATTTCTTTGAAAGTGTTACCCAATAATGTCTGATAAGATGACACCTAACTTTGATCTCCACCAGAAATTCCTATAAGACTAAAAGCCTACAGTTAAAAATTTATGCAAATTTGTAAATACAGTGTTTCTTTTTTCAGTGCTAAGAAACTTTGTCTGTGTCCAGAATTGCACTGTAACATACAATATGTTCATGCTCTTACTGTGATGGTACTGTAGACGTGAATAAGCACCAGGCATCATACAAGACACATTTTGTGCTACTAGTCAACATTCGTCTCTTCCACTAAGTAGATGATTCATTCTTAGCTTTACTTTCTCCGTATTTTCAATAATAGTATTGGATTGGCCACATAATTAGCAATCAAATTATTTTTCCTCGTTAGTCTTTCTTTTAAGGTCACATACGATTGCATTACTTCATTCTTTTCTATGTACTTAGATACATTAAAAAAAACCAATGGAAACCTAAACTTAAAAAAATGAAAAATTCACATATGATGATTGACTTCCAAGTAGTGTAAGAGTCCTGCTAGGAGAAATAGTTCTCACAAGACTTAAAGATGGTGCTGTGTGTTTTTATATGAACACAGCAACTGCAGAAGTAGGATGTGTTGAAACCTGATTGACTGCTCCTGCTTCCATCTCCAGTTCTCAGATGATGTTCTAAACATATGTGCTATTTATGACTTCATTGCAGGATAGTGAACACTTTGCCTTTGAGTCTGGTTTATTTAGTGCTATGATTTTAATACTTGCGTTCTTGAGTTCTTGCTTTATTTCACATTTATTACTTTTATAAAACCCATGCTAGGTTTACCATATACAGTCCATTATATCTTTACATGATAGCATCTCTTCTGTATGACCTCAGGCACATGTAGAAACAGAGCATTATCAGCACCGCAGAGTTCCCTTCCCTCATAACCAAAGTTCTCTATTCCCTGACTTTTAACATCATGTGTAAGTGTTTGATACTCATCTTATTTGAAACAGGGCAGAAACCTGGAAGCAAGAGCTGATGCAGAAACCATGGAGGAATGCCGTTTACTGGCTTGCTTCCCCTGGCTTGCTCACCTTTCTTTCTTATAGAGCCCAGGACCACTATCCCAAGGATGGCTTCACTCGCAATGGGTTTAGTTCTCCTTCATTAGTCACTACTTAAGAGAATGCCCTACAAACTTGCATGCACCTCAACCTTGTGGAGGCATTTTTAAGCTCCCTCCTCTCTGATGACAGTAGCTTGTTTCAAGTTGAAATAAAACTAGCCAGTAGAGCAATTGTAAAATAGTTTGGATTCTGCATCTTCCTACACACACACACACACACACACACACACACACACACACACACACGCGTGCAGAGAGAGAGAGAGAGAGAGAGAGAAACAGAGAGAGACAGAAAGAACATGTAAATTCCTTAAGCTGCATTTTATTTCTTCTTTTTAAAAGAATACAATACCAGAGTTCCTTTCCCCAGTAATGTCACATTAATCATTAAATCCATTTTTTCTCACTTCTTTCCAGTCAAACTTGCTGCAAAAGCCTTCCGAGTTCCTTTAATCTTTGTACCTATCCACTCCTTCAAGGGACTGCTGTTCTCTCCTGTCACCTGTTGTCCTCCAGGTTGCTCTGGTCAGAGGTCACCTTTTGTCACAGTCTCAGGGGGAGATGTATTTTATATCTTTCAAGGTGGAATTCTCCCTCCTCCTTTGTGATTCTCTGCACCGCTGTACTTTTCTTGTCTTAAAAGAAAATTAAAATCCCATAAGTATTAATTAGAGAGAAAAGCTTAGTTTCCCAAAGACTCCTTGGGGCACTTTCAAGCACTTGCCTCTCATTTCTCTTGGTTGATTTAGGTTTTTTTTTTATATTAAAATCTAGAAATTGATGCCATGTATCTTGCTTTGGGGTATGCATTCATCACTTTTTATTGTATTAGACTCAATTTGGTCACTAGTATCACCCTTCTATGGCTCTCATTCATGTCTGCTTCTCTCCTCTTTGTTCAGAGGCAGAATATAACTTTGGCTGGGGCTCTTTTCTCTGTTTCTAGCATCAATGTTTCCTCCTCTGTCTATAGGATAGCTCAGATGATGGATATACAATGTGTTTTTTTTCCCCAGAAGTCACCTAGAATAACTTCCCCTGAGGAAATAGTTTGAGTGCTTTGAAGAATTTGAAAAGTTTAAAAGTCTAACTTAACATCTAGTCTTGATAGAGTTGAACTCTAGGGACATGAAATATTATAGAGGATAAAGAAAGCTCTTGATGGGAAGACAAGAAACACATATTCTTATTTAGGGCAGGGACTAGCTGGCTACATGATCACTCCGGGATAATATTTCTTTATCTGCAGGATTATTATAGGAATTCACAGTGGATATTGGAGATGGGTGTTTAGACCTTCTGAGGACACATAAGAAATACCCAAGGCTGCAATTTCATGACCTTAACTATAAGAAAAGAAATTATTCAAAATTAGCTTGGGCTATAGGAATGCATAAAAGCTTTATTGAAAAGCATTGCATGGATAAGTAGGTTTTAAAATGTCAAGCAAGTATATCTTCAGGGTCTGTGATTTTTGATATTTTTGAAGAATATCTTTAGGTTCCTTAAATTTCTTGGTTAGCTATAATCTGTCTCTCTCTTTTGGGTATCACACTCCCAAGGACTCTCCCATATAGTTTATGATGCCCTCAGGATTCTGGGTCTTCTCCAGTTTTGATTACAAAGATAAATAATTCCTCTGTTCAGAAAGAAATATAATAATAATAATAATAATAATAATAATAATAATAAAAACAACTCAAAGAGCTGAGTTCATTGAGAGAAGCCACCCCGGCTTGATTTGTCGGCTCATGGCCTCAAGCTTGGCTCTGTCAGAACTGCAACCCTGAAAGAATGTAGGTTTGAAAATAAGTTTCAAGCCTTTAGGTCCTGCACTAATTGTTGATGGGGTCCAGGACATGCAACCCCAAAATACTTCAAGCTGAAAGAATTTGAGAAAACAGCAGAAGCAGGAAGGTCATTCTGACCTTCCCTCCACCCTTCTTCCCCAAGCAGATCATAAAACCTAGGAAGGATTTTCTGACCTTTCCCGAAATAGATTGCAGACCCTTCCTTCTGGAAGAGGGGCTCTTATCTCAGAAGACACAAGGCAAGGATAGGAAATCAAACAAACCAGGGTTGCTAAATTCCCCATTTACTATCATTGGATCATACATTCCCTTTGTTCAATTGTATTTCTTCAAGATTTTAGACTCTTTACGATGCTTAGCATAAAAACAAACATGTAGCTGATTCTTTGGGTCTTAATTTCTTTATAATGGTCCTAGTGTCACATTAAACTTGTGTCTTTCTTTTGTTAATCTGCCTTTGTTATACACAAAGCTGCAGCCATAGATCTAGATATTTTTTCCTTTCCAACACTGTGAGTAACAGGCATGCTGTTTCAACACTCGGGCTAAATTCTCAGAACAATTTATCCTTTATCCCTCTGTATAATCTTAGACTTGGCCTAGAATCACCCATGGGGTGAACTTCCTTTTTGTAAGAACAAAACTCTGGGACTTTCAGTTGACCAAATAAACTTTGCATCTAGAACTACGGTTTTCACATCAGTGATGCTAGGTTAAGCGGGGCAAGGGAGCCCTCTGAACAGACACAGTGATGAGCCATGTCAGAATATCGATGCTTTCGGATACAGGATTGGGATGAGAGGAGACAGCAGCTCTCCTATTCACATTGCAGGCCTGTGCAGACACCACAAAGGACAATGGCATGAAAGAATTTCTGAATGGCCTGCGTCTCAGTTTCATTTCCTGTTGCTGTGAGAGAACACCTTGATAACAGGGACATGAAGGAGAAAATACCTATTTGACTCCCAATTCCAGGTTATGGTCCATTGCCAAGGAAGTCGAGGTAAGAAGTACTTGAAGCAGCTGGTCACAGCACACTTGTGTGCTTGCTGGTGCTCAGGTAGCTCTTCTCACATACACAGTTCAAAATACCCTTCCTAGGGAATGGAGCTACTCACAATGAAAAGCTTCCCACAGCTAGCATAGTCAAGATAATCTGTGGACATAACCACAGTCTTAACAAATCTAGATAATCCATCACTGAGACCATTCTAGGGTTATCTGAGACTATCAAGCTAATAGTTAACACTAACCATCACTGTTTGGAATGGTAGCCTCCTAGGAGAGAAATTTTGAGATCTTCTAACAACTCAAGGATATTTGAGATGTGAGTGAAGCTGGGAAAGGGAGAGAGGCTTCAAGTCTGGAGATAATCATAAGCTTAGGTTGTTTGAACCCTGCTTCTGAGTAAGTTGAACAACACCATATCATCTGTCCCACTTTGCCACTTGACGAAATCCAGACAGCAAGTCTTGGTGAGCATCCCTCCCACACACCTTTTCTTCTCCTAGAAAAATATATTAGAAAGACGTGTGTTTCCCTGCATCCCAGACTGCAAAGAAGAGTCCAGGAGAAAAGAGACTAGGATAACCATGGTGAGGTGGGGGGAGGAAGGGGACCTGCTCCAGTGAGTGTAGTGTTTGTTCCTGATGCTTAAACTGCATTTGCATGGGACAAGGAAACATTGTAACTGCAAAGAATTAATTAGTATGAATAAAGCAATGAGTTTCCTCGATCCCACCCCACCCTCCAAATGGTTAAGTCTTCGTACACAGGTACACACGGGTATGTGCACACATATCACCGCTTACGTGGGCACGTAGTAAAAGTACACCTGAAGAACGGTCACTTCTGTCCTCATGACTGTCAGGAGCTGACTGTGGTCTCCTCCCGTGAACTGAGCAGGCTGAGCAGAGAGGCTCATCTGAGGCCTTGGAGGTATTTTGGTCAAAGGCATGGAAGGGCTGAGGCTGTTTTGCTGACTCCCACAGGAAGTGGTGGGCTGAACCCAGCTACAGGCTTTCCTGTGTGCGGTAAATTGGCCCATTGTGCGTAAACCGTTCTTATCTGATGAAGAGCTGAGCTGGCCTGCATGTTGAAACTGAGGAAGGGTACTGGGTCTCTGAGTCACTCCCCTCCCCCAGCCCCAGCTCTTGATCTCTCAACCATTTTCATTTTTGGCAGTCACTTAGGGCTCTGGAGTTCTTTCTAGTTCCTTACATGGTTTTGTGGTTTTGATTAGGGAGATGCAACAGACTACAGAATGGGTATGGATACCTTTTCTTGCCTCTCCTATGGAAAAATGTACTAGTTGTTAAACTTTTACGTTTATATTAGAAGTGACAATATTTGCAACCTAAAAAGGTCCTTTGTAGCCTACTCATTTTTAGAGCTGCCTTAGATTTTTAAATGTATTAATATGAAACAATTAAAATTCCTTCACCAAATCCAGTTTGTTTGTTTGTCTGTTTCTAGGAAGAAGAATTGAGCTGACGATCTGGCTCCTGAGTTCTGGTTCAGCATTTAACCAGCTCTGAGACTTTTTTTTTTCCTTGAAGTTTCTGGTGTTGGCTTTCTCATGTCTAAGTGTGACAAAGAGAGTAGGTCGACTGTTGTGTGGGACTATCTTCCAAGTCATACCGCCACCATCTTGGGAAGAAGTTAGGGTATCCCAGCTGGGCTTGTAGACTTTTTAGACATCACCATGGATACGAGTAGGGAGAGTCAGTAGGTGTTACCACCTAGTGCCATCTACTTCTGAAACTCTGGCCTCGGGGAGAAGCTAAAGCAGACAGACTGGAGAAGACTAGGGATGATGGTCTCCATCTATGAGCCATGTGGAAACTCTCATCCTTACAGGGTAAAAGCTTTCCACATGCTGTCTCTTGGGCAGAGAAGCACCCAACATCCCTGTAAGGAAACCCTCACCTTTTCTCTGTAAGTAAGCCCATGAAAATCATTGGTTCCTAAAAGCAAACCTTAGTGGAACTGCACCTTGGTTTGTCATTGGGACCTTAGGAAGCAGAGTAAATGTTTATGTCTTCCTGTTTGGTACCATGTTTATGACAAAAACCTAACATAGATTCTTAACCTGATTGCAAAGGAAAATCAGAGCAAACTCTTTTGAGTCTTAGTATCTATTTAACTAATGAAATAAGACATGGCCAAAAATTAAAGTACACTCCAGCTTAATGGCATCATCTTATTAATAAGCCATATGCAGCAGGGGCATGAATTTCAGAGTGGTTCACAGTGTGAAGCCATCAGTGTGCACAGGATCACCGATGACTAAAGGAGGCACTGTTTTGACTGTAGATGGCAAGGGACCAGAGTACAAATTCATGAAGATTCCTACTTAGCTGTATGATTTAGAAATGGTCTGAGCCTTGGTTTCTCTAATTGCAAAGCAGGGTGAATTTTAAATCTGGCAGGGAGAATCCAACAGCATAGCAAGTATAAGATCATTTGTGAAGGGGAGAGTAGTAACGTGTTCTACTTGTTCTGTGAGTGTCTCAACAGCAGGTGCTGTCTGCTGCCCTCAACTGAGCATCCACTGGGCTGTTTTGACAAGTCACACATTTCTCCCTGAAATGGAGTTCCTGGGCTGACTCTGGAAACATGCTCAGTCATGGATATGAATGGACAAGAAGAATAGACTCATTCAGGTAATTTTTAAAAACATGTCAATAAATTCCTCTCATCAAATGGGTTTGTAGAAAGTCTTGTCTCTCAACTCTGTATCCTCCAAGAGGAGCTACAAGTTTTCCCATGATAAACATGCCCCACTTAAGACAGAGGCCTAGAGGACCTTGCCTCTCTTGTGATCCTTGGAGCCTTATTTATTCATTGCCAATTTAAAAAAATCTTGTAAATTTGGAAATATTTTCAAACTTTGATAACTATCAAAAATAAAATTAGTACAAACACACCTGCAACCTTTTGTCCATATTCATTTAACATTCTTATGCTTTATTACTTACGATCTGCCTGTCTGACCTCATTAATCCATCTGTCTGTCCACCTGCTTACCTGTCTAATCTATCTGTCTTATCTATCTGTCTATCTATCTATCTATCTATCTATCCATCCATCTATGCATTCTCTAACTATCTATCAAAGACTAGTTACTTAGTGTTTTTTTTAGTCTATAGATATTTCAGTTCTCATTACCAAAGTATACTGCAACTTACATAGTCAGAGTATACTTTTCAAGTTCAAACAATTAACAATGATATAGTAGTGGATATCTTAGGATACATTTTCAGGACTCATGACTTCCACAACAGACAGCAGAATGCCTGGGTGTCAGGGTTCTGTCTCCTCTTGATTTCTTTCTGACACTCACAGGCATAACACCAAGCTTCTTTATACCTTAGTCTGTGTAATAAGAAAGTTGGCCTCTTTGGTCCTAAGGGCCTCAGGTTTATGCATCTGGTACTCATGGTGTGGTACCCACTCCTGCCCTGGTTTTTCTGCCTCCAGGCTCCAGGCAACTTGGAGCAAAACTTGTTGTGTCTAGAGGTTTCGAGAGGGAGGCTAGGAGAGCCACACAACCTCACCCTTGGCTCTACATTGCATAACTGGATCCTGCTTTGAAGACATTTACTGGCACGTCCAGTCATCGTGCTAACCTTTAACTGCTGCTGAGACATTCCACTCCAGGGCTCAGCAGACTGCTATCATCAAAACACTCTAGTCCCAAAATACAAGATACTGCCTTTATATCACTGTTTATGTATACAATGTACTGAAGGGCAAATAGCCCAGTCACTAGGAGTAGAAAGGAGTCCAGTTATGGGCTGTTTTCACCCTAGTTTAGAGACTATTGTTTTTATTTCATCATTTGTTGAAAAGCAGCCCATTGCTAGTTAAAAAAAAAATCCTAAAGTTACAATGAAAAAAAAATGAATGCTTACAGACTCCCCCAAAATTTATATTACATAACATGAAAATGGGCTATTTTTGTAATGTGTAAGGCAAGTGGTTTTTACAGAAGCATGTGGCTCACAGTTGTTCCACTCTTGGGTGACTTGGATGAACTGATAAACTCTTTTCTACCAGCTTGCCTGTCAGACCTCTCCAAGCAAGCTTGCAAAATGCTAAGGCTCCTGACAGGAATGAATAAATTACGTGTCAGCAACCTGCAAGATACGTTCTCAATGAGTGCAACTGTTCAGGATAAAAGAAAGAATAAGAATGTTACAGGAACTAAACAAACCCCAGCTTACAATGTAAACATCTCATGAACTTTTGAAGTTCATGATATTTCTGCAGTTGAGGGTGAGTTTTACTCACTGATCTTTCTTGCTTACCCCAAAATGACTGTCAATATGATTATTCATCCCTGTTAGTCTGAGTGTCACCAGCACAGGGAGGGGTGTCGGTGTTATTTTTAAACACAGACCTCAGGGTGTAGAGGACACATACCACATCTATGTTGTTTAAGGCCTGCTCCACCCTGGCTCATTGACAGTCCCAGAACAGGGTCCACACTGATGTCTACCATGACTTATTCCAAGGAGAGTTATGGTAGTCCTGAAGGGATGCAGATGCTGAGGAGAAGGATCATCCCAGATCTGAGCTTGAGCAATGGTTGTGCTTACTGCAGAGTTGGCTCACTATCAAAACCAGAGTCAGGCAAGACACACCAGGCTAGACCCAACTTCTGTGGGCAAGGAGGGTACACAGGATGGGGTGAACTCTGCAAAACCAGAGGGCAGACTTTGTCTTTGAGGAATTTTAAACATCCAAGTTCTGAAGAATTGCATGGAGTGAGGGGGTGGGTTTGTCTTCGACAGTTCAGGTTCTGAGAACACCAGGAGGTTCTGAAGTGTGAAGCCGACATACCGTTAAATCCTACTCACCAGACACACAGTATCTGTCTAAGGGGCTCTGTTGCTTGCTAACCATTAAGTTTCCCTCCGCTACTGTCAACTCTGCTGGTCCCTGCGCTGTGGCTAGTGCTTGAGAAAGGATGTTGTAAAGCTGAAAAAGACTGGAGGACAAGAAGGAACCAAACTTATAGTCAGTTGCAACTTTAGAATATGCCCATAAAAATTACGTCGTGTGTCACCAACTCTTTGCCCAGAAATCCCACGTCTCTACCTTAGAGGAATAAAAGGTCTGTCCTTTAGGCTGAGCTAATAGCCCTTCATCTCAGATCGTGGCACAGGATTTGGACCTTCACTTGAGTTTTTGCTTACTAGCCTCTACAAATCACCTGCAAAGGGAGAACACCTAATCTGTTATCAGTTCCAGCCCCTGTGGTACTGACGGTAACAGAAAAGTAGCTTTAAATGTATAAAACACAGAAGTCCAGAAGTACACAGAGGCACATTTTTGAGTCTGTCGACCGAAAGAGCATAATCTCAAAGCTCTTTCCTTGTGACAATCTTTTCCTTGTAAACAAATGTGGCAGGCATTCTGGGGACTTAGCATGCCTGCATTGCATCAATTTGTCAGGAAGCTGAACAATGTACCCATTAAAAACCCATAAAAAATTGGAAACCATAATTCTTATTTTTATTTATAACTGAACTCAGTGAGCTGGCACCAACCTTTAGAGAGTTTGTATGAGTGTGTGTGTGCACACGAATGTGTATTTTTGTTTGTTTGCTTGCTGTTGTTTTTTGAAACAGAGCCTGACTCTGAATCAAAGCCAAATTGAGTCCAGCTTTCTCGGTTTACGAACTTTTTTTCTGTACCTCTCACTGTCATTGATGCTATGTGATTAAGCTGCTTGTTCCATAGGTGCCACTGTTTTCCTACTGATATTAGGAAGAAGAGCAGATCCATCCCTAGTGGTCCAACATTGCTCTGGAGTGAGTCAGTCCAAGCCCACATTTCATCAGTGGAAACAAACATTCAGTCAAAATGGTAGTACACCTTCATCAGTAAGGAATGGGACAGGGACAAAGTCACCAAAGATTATTCATTTATTAAATCAGTCATCTTAAATCCCATCTTGGAACCTTCATTGTGATTCTTCTTAGATGCCCAAGCAAAAGGCACACGTACAGTAGAAGTGGACTGGATTTTGTAATCTCAAACTCTGGACATACATTCTAAAGCTAGCCTTTACTGTGTGTATAATTTTGAAGATTACTTCAGTGCCCTGGAATTTATACATAGTATTGAATCAGTTTTTTAATAGTATTTATTCTTGAGTGTCATCTTGAAGATTTGAAACATGCTCTAGGGGGCTGGAGGGAAGGCTCATCTGTTTAGAGCACTGATTGCTCTTACAAAGGATCCTGGTTTGATTCCCAGTACCTATATGGTAGCTTATAACCATCTGTAACTCCAGTTCCAGGGGATCTGATGCCCTCCTCTGATCTCTGGAGGCATGTATGTGATGCACATTTGTATATGCTAGCAAAACACAATACAGGTTTAAAAAAATCTTAAAGAAAGGAAAATACATTAAGAAAAAAGTCTCTAGTAAGTGCCTATTGCAGTGTTTGACACATGCACGCCTTGTCAAATGAACCTATGTGGAATTTTTCACTTCATTGTATTAATGTGGAATATTACATGGGCTGTTTTTCAAGTATCAAACTATGCCTGGCTTCTGGGAATACAGCTCACTTGCTCCTGGATTCAGAGCCAAATCTCTAAGATGGTGCTGGACTTGCCTTGGCAGCACTTCCTTGAGGCCTTTTACAGTAGTGCCTCATTGAGATACTGCTCTCCCTTTGAAGGTAGAGTTCTTGGCTGGTTCCACTCTCAGACAATGCTGGCTCAGAGGATGGGTTGGAGCAGCTTCCCTTTTGTCAAGTTTTTTTTTTTTTTTTTAGATTTGGAGACTGACTCGGAAATTCACCCATGAATTCATTCCTCCCAACGCTTCACTATGATGGGGGGGGGTGGCCATTAATCCACCACCCTCATAAATTATAAGAATCCCTGGATGCTGATTCCATATGATGCAGCTGTGCTTGGTATTTCTAGGAATTTCATTTGCCTCACAAATGTTGATGGCACTGCCTTCTGACATGTGCTCTCCTTATAAACCCAGAAGTAACGCTGCAATTTGACTTCCAATTTTAATTTCAAATATTTGAGTCTCCTCTATCTTTTTTTTAAGTCAGCCTTGCTAACACGATCATCAACATTGATTGTCTGTTCAAAGAACTACCTGTTACTTTAATTGATTTTTCTCTATTACTTGTCTACAACTTTTTTGGTTTGTTTGAGGCAGGGTCTTACACTATATCCCAGGCTAGTCTGGAGCTCACTATGTATCCCAGGTGGGCCTTGAATTCATAGTAATCCTCCTGCTTCAGTTCTCCTGAGCGCTGAGATTAAAGGCATGCATGCACCATCACACCACACTATATTTTGTTTATCTCTGTTCTGATTAATTTATTTATCCTTTGAAAACTATGGGTTTAGTTGCTTTTCTTTTTCTACACATTTAAAGGATGAAGTTACATTATTGTTTAGGTAATTTTATGTAAGATTTTATAGCTTAGAATTTGCTCTTAGAACTTATTTTTATGCATTCTATAATTTTTGGTGTGTTGTGTTATATGCTTTTTTCATTCATCTCAAAGTAACTTTTGGTTCTTTTTGTGTCTTTTTTGATCAACTGATTAAAATTTTCTTGTTTAGTTTCTATATGTTTACATTTTTTGTTAGTCTTTCTGCCATTTATTAGTTGATTATCCCACTCCGGTCAATATAGAATTATAAGTATATAATTCTAACATTTTAAAATTTATTAAGACTGTTGGTGGCTATTCTGATTAATGCTCTGTATGTAAAGAAGAAAAATATCTATTATGCTATGGTTTGATGGAATTTTCTATATTTCTGCTAGACCCAACTGTTCTATAACCTCCACCAAGACTACTATAATTCATCTTTTATCTGGTTGTTCTATTCATTGATTGAGAGGTACTGAAATCTCTCTGTATTCAAATCCCTGTCTCTTCAAGTTTGTTAATATTTGCTTTATGCATCCTTCATGAATAAACTCTTTTTACAATATATAATATTTTTCTTCCTTGTATAAGCTTTTTCCTTCAAGGTGGTTTTGTCTAATACTTCGGTGTAACTACTCAATTGGCATTTCCTTGATTAATATAGAGATATATTTTTGCAGACTTCAACTCAGTTCTATATTTAGCTAAAGTGAGTCTCCTGTCAATATCTCATAGTTCTAACTTTCAAAGAAGAATCTACTCTGTTGATGTATACCTTTAAGACCTCCACATTGGTGCAATTACTTATAAGTACGTTATTTTATTTTGCTATGTCTGTATATCTTATATAAACATATATACTTTTGGGGCTCTCTAACTTCCTCCACTTCTTTCTTCTGCATTTAGTTGAGTTTTAGTAGTGACATTGTTCTTATGTAATTCTATGTGTACTCTAAACATAGAGTACACATAGATTGAGACCATTTCAATTGCAAAATTCATATATCTTTCAAAGGTTATAGCAATCCAATTTTAATTGATATCAAATTAACCTCCAGTATACAAAAGCTATTTCCGTGAAGTTCTACTCTCTTATCTTGCTATTAATTCTATATTAATATTAATATATTATATGCTTAGTAATAGATTTCTCATTATTTTTATATACTTTCATCTAAATCTTATAAAAAACTAAAGAATAGAGCTAATACTAGCTTTTCAAAATATTGACTTTTGTGTTTGTTCATGTATCTACCACTAACAAAGATTTTCATGTCTCCATTCAAGTTTCTGTTTCTCTTTTTTTTTTCTCCAGTTAAAGGACTTCCTTTAGATTCTATTGTTTGTTAGAGTCTCATTGTGTAGCCTGGGCTGGCCCTGAACTCACTGTGTGCCCTAGGATGGGTTAGAAGTGGTGGCACACCTCACACCTTAGCCTCCAGAGTGTTGACAATGCAGGCATATGCTACCATGCCTTAGAGGAATGGTTTCCTTTACAATTGCCTGTGGGACAAGTCTGGGGATGAAAAGAAAACCTTCAGCTTTTGTATGGTCAGTACTTCCTAACTTCAGCCTGTGGCTCTCCCAATTCTCATGAACACCAGCACATACAGTCCACAGGGGAGGTAGGGTTAGGGGTTAGGAGTTCCTGTGAGTATGTATAGTGAATGACCGCACCAGGACCAGCTATCGGAGCAAATCAACTTTACTTAGGGTGATTAAAGGCTTATAAAGTTTTTAGGGAGTGAGAGTAGGAACATTCAGAGTGGGCTAAGGTAGTTGCATGATGACTTAGGGTACCAAAATGCCTCATTAGCATGGGGAAGCATTTCAGATATCTCAGGTACCAGCTAAACAGGTTTTATCAGGAAAAAGGAAATCGATCCTGTACATGACATTCCTTGGGTAGAGGCATATGTGTCGGGGTTTGGAATTCCCCAGACAAGGTCAGAGAAGGAGAAGCCCCATTAATGAAGGGAGTCTACAATACTGCTGTGAGCTCAGAAGCTACCCAGTCATGGTGGACTTCGATCTTAAGCAGCAGAGTTTTCCACACACCCTCACGATTAGACAGCTTCACCAAGCACAGAATTATCAGGTGACATTGCTGTTTAGAATTTTGGGCAGATCATCCCACAGCCTCCTGCTTTCTAGTTTCTGCTGAGAAACTGACAGGTCATTTGGCTGGTAGGAGCAAGGGGTTTCCCAAGTCTGACATGCTGATTCTCTATTGCTGCTAAGAGTCTCTCTTCAGCTTTGTCTTTAGCAGATTGAACTATGTCTTTATGTAAGCCTCTTCAAGTCTACCATGTTTAGACTCACCCACGATTGCTTGATTAGTGTCTTTCATGAAACTAACTGGAAGACATTTTGGCTATTATGTTTTTAAAAAGCTCCTTGCCGTCTCCCCTCTCCCCTTCCTTTTAGCATTTCCGTAATGTATCCGTTGCTCTTCTTGATGAGGTCTCGAAAGTCCTTCAAACCCTGCCCACGTGTGTCATGCTTTTTCCTTTCCACTTCTCAGACTCAATAACTTAAACATTTTGTTTTCACTGTCCCTGATTTGTTCTTTGGCCAATTCACGTGTGCTTCTGAACTCCAGCTGATTTTAGTCACTGTAGCTCTTAGCCCCAGACTTACTGTTGGGTCCCCTTTCAGGGTTCTACTGCTGTTGTTGGCATTTTCTTCAGGCTTGATTTCCTCTAGTTCTTTGTCCACATTTATCTTAGCACTTTGAGCACACTTAAGAGATTTATTTTAAAGTCTGATGTCTGGGATCTCTCGGGGACAGTTCTGTTGATTCTTTTGTCCACTTTAATGAGTCATAGTTTCCTGTATGGAGACATTTTATTCTCATTGTATCTTATGATTTTTTTTTCTTGTTAAACATTGATCATTTGATTATTAAAATGTTATGATTCTAGAAGTCATATTTTCCACTTCCCTTAGTACTTGCTGCGTTGTGTTTGGTTTTAATTGTTGAACATTACAGTAGTTCTTTTGTTTAGAGGTTCTGTTTTTATACTGTCTTTACAAAGTGTTCCTTATCATATATGCTCACTAAAGTCTAGTTTTGTTTTTTTTTTCATTTTGTACAGGTAATATTTTGATCTAAACTTTTTGAATACAGGAGCATGGGGATGACTCAGTAGGTAAGGTGCTTACTGGGCATACATGAAAACTCTGGTTCAGATCCCCTCTATCCATTTCATGTATTAAAACAAGCGAGTATTCCTACAAACACACAGACACACAGGCACACACACACACACAGGCACACACACACACACACACAGGCACACAGGCACACACAGAGTGAAGTTCACTTCTTTGAGTCTGTACTGGAGGTTTCCCTGTTTTGGTTTGCTCAGGGTGATCAATCATACTTAGGTGGAAATCTAAGGTTTTCCTAAGATTGCTAACCTGAGTGTTTATTAGGACAGGCACGTAGCTTCCAGATCACCCTAAAAATAGTTGCTTTTAACTGCCCTAATTTCTCAAGACATTTCATTCCAGCTCTCTCTACTGGCTTCAGGTGGTTTATTTAATGTCTCCAGGAAGACCCTCACCCCTAGCATCTATGGATTTATTGTTCACTGATAGGTTTGAGGGTAATGTTGTCCTCCAGCTCTCTGTGTCACACAAGATAGAAGACAGCAAGTCTTTTATCCGTGCCCCTCCCCTGAAGGACTCTGAGGTACAATAGAACAGATATATACAGTAATTTGCAGGTAAAGTCTGATTTGTTCAAAGAAGAGAACAGAGAACCAGGTTGCTGCCACTCAAAACCAAGACTGTAAAGGAAGACAAAGGTAGATAAAAGAGTACCAAACATTCCTTCTGCTTTGAAGTTATTTCTGTTGTTCATTGGTTGTTACAAGTGTTGGTTTTTTTCCTACTTATTAATTTTTGAGAGAGGATCTCACTATGTGACTTGGGCTATCCTTGAAGGACCTCACTATGATTTGGGCTATCCTTGAATGACTAGGATTAATCAGACCTTGTTCAGCTTCCAAGTAACAGAGGATCTGACCATAAGACTCTTTTTTCTATTAGCGTGAAAGACTGCGTTTGGGACTTATGGGTCTGCCATTTCCCTAATGCCCATGAGCTGGGATTTCAGCCTTTGCCCTGCCCTGTAGACCCATTGTTACCTTTCTCTGTCCTAGGGTCTACCCTTCAATGGTCTTCAGGCTTCCATTAGCAGTCTACACTGGCAGGAGGGAAGGAAACACCATGTATTTCCCTTCCTAAATTATGCACAATTGACCGTGTTTTCCAGCAAAAGCTACAACTTCCTCCCAGAGACCTTCATCCTCCAGCTAACATTTTTGAAACCCAGATATGGCGCATTTCCCTTCTGACTCAGGGGTAGTAAAGTGTTCATCCCTTATCATCAGCTTCTCCTATTTCAGCCCATTGCCCTCCAGCATCCCCTGAACATCTTAACACGCTATTATAGACCACTCTTGCACTATTTCCTGCTAATGGACATACTGTGTTGTTAGCCAGTTTTTTGTTTTTGTTTTTTCCTTCAGACAAATGCCTCTGGTTCTATGGCAAGTTGCTCAGATGATAGCCGATTCAAGGGGCTACTTTAGGTCAAGAGACAGGAATTCGCTCTCCGGAATGAACTTATAGCATTCATCAGGGACAAACACCAATATCGTCATTGTCATCAGAAATCATCCCAAGGGTCAGAACAGGACACTAATAAAACATCACAGTCTTAGTCTTATCTTGTCATCAGAAACACAAACAAGTTTACCACTCAATTTCTACAAGCAAAGAGAATGTAAAGAATGCATACTATTCCTCCCCTCCCCCAAGGACAGTGAAGGACAGCCATCCTGTATCACAGTGGCCTGTCACTGCAGCAAGCTATCATGTCTTCCTCAAGCTTTGAAGACCAATGCTCAGGCAAAAATCAAAAGGGAGAAGCCAGAGTGTCTTATATTTAGAAAGGAACTGTCTATGAAATAACACTAAGAATGTTAACCGATCCCTCTGAACTTCACCCTCTTCTGTGCCAGATTTGATGAAGGTCACCTTCAACCAGAGAGCAAAGATGCTTAACTATTTAGCCTATAGGCATGAGCATGTCACTTTTATGGCATGCTCCTTAGCCAGAGCTACCTTAGTCCTGGATCCTTTCTACCACAGCTCCCAAGTGGCCAGTAGGTATAACGCTCTCCATTGTAATGAAGCAGTAGACATATTTTCCAGTTTTGTCCTTTAAGATTCCATAATCCCAAAGTCAAAGGCCTAGCATTCTCAAATGTGACCCTAAATCTCCCATTCTCTTGTCTTTACCCCTTTGCACCTTTCTTAGCATGTATTGGGTAATCTGAATATCTGTTAGACGAATATTTTTAATTCTATGATTTAAAGTTTTCTTTACACGTGGGCATATGCAGCATTTAAACTTAGAACTAAATATAGTTTGAACCAAATCTGTTTGGAGTTGGCAGCTGCACCAGATAAAATTTGTAAATTAGTATGATATATTTTTATATTTATTTATACAGCTTAAAGAATAGAATATGCCTACCAGAGAGAAGTGAGAGAAATAGTTCTCATAGAGCAAAAACTACATGAAGCTCACTCAACTTCAACCAGACTCTTCAAGTCCACAGTCCTGACGCCATTGCTCTTCTTACGGTAGAGGAGGCAGCACCTTTACACATGAGATCAGATATTTTCTAACTGTAGCCCAGCTCTCCAGACTGTAGCTCATTATTTTTGATGCAAGCTCCAAAGCAAATCACAGGTGATTGCCCTATTGGCCCTCTGAAGTCTCAGGGTCTCCCCTCCACAGGAAAAGCAACTGTGCCGTCCTCACGCTAGCTTTGTGTAGGTATAAAGTTATATATACCTTAGATATAAATAGTCATTTACTAAACTTGCATTAGAATTGCAAATTCTGTTTACTAACCAGAAGAGTACAACAACAGCAAAATCCCAGAATCTTAAAATAGAGCCAAATTGTAAACTGTAAACAGATTCTACACATAGACAACTTTGACTTCTCAGTGCCATCGAGGATTCAGCAAGTTACTACATACATGAACTTCATCTCAACATCATTCAGGATCAGGTTCAGGGTCAAGGGAGGTCATTGTCTACTCTCCCAAAGTGTGCCGGTTCCAGAGGACAGAAGACACTCCTCCCCCCCCCTCTCTCTCTCCACACACACACACACATAGACATACACACATAGACACACACACATATAGATACACACAGACACACACACACACAAAGACACATATACAGACACATACAAACACACACAGAGACATACACACACTGTTGCAATTGTTACCATCCAATCACTACTTTTCAACTGTTTTCTGTGAGTAACATTTTTAAACTACTAATTACTGTGCACTAGTGTGGCTGTGGTGAGGAATCCATTTTAATTTTCACTCTGTAAAGTTGATATTATTTATGCTACTTCAAATATAAGGAAACTGAGGCTCAGAAAGTATGGATAATGCAAGGTCAATTTACTACTAAGTTCTTGTTTTCAAGAAGCCAGGCGTTAATGATGGCAGATATATTTTTAGGCAGACACACTGAAAGTGTTAAAATATCATAACAAACCTAAGGTACAAAGACATCCAAACAGTGAGCTGTTAGTTCCTGGATAATTCAAGCTATCTCAAATATGTGGTAGTTGACAGCCTCAGAGACAGTTTATAGTCTAAGCAATTCCTTTTTTACCAAGATCTTTAAAAAAAATAAAATAAAACCCACTGGAAAATATTTTCAAAATCTTTTTTAAAGCAGCAAAAACAAATTTAAACCTGTTTTTTTTTTTTTAAAAAAAATGATTGCAGATTTTGATCTCAGCACAGGATTTATCTTTATAAATAACCCCGGGTGGTATGTGGATGTGTGGCCAAAAGTGATAAGATTTAAAAATATCAACTAGAAAGACAGTCACAATAGTGGAATCTGGGAGTGAAAATGATTTTGTAGATTTGGCATATTTGATTTTGTAGATTCGGCTTCATTTTTGTTATTGCTTTAGTGTGCATTGAATGTGGAAACAGCGGGTAACCTCCTGTGCTCCTTTTGCTAGGGAGGACTTTGAATTCTATGTAATTACCAGTAGAGGAAACAAACTATGAAATCCAATTACTCCTGTTAAGAAACGCTAATTGTTAAAAATCAAAGAAATGTGCCTGTCTCCAGGGGATTCATTCATTCATTCACCATTTTTTTTTTGAGGTAAAGTCTCATATATCTCAGGCTAGTCTCCAACTCACATTGAAGTTGAGGCTGGCATTGAACTCCTGATCCTCTTGTCTCTACCCTGGTTGCTAGTCTTACAAGAATGCACCACCACGAGCAGTTTGGATTATGAAACTCTTGATAAACCACCTGATTGAAGGGGAGGCCTGAGGCAGTCTAGAGAAGACCCCTTACCAGGAGTAGATAACATTATGTGGGAGCCAGCTTTGCCTGTCACGCACTAAAACTTCCTTGGATTCTGTGACAAGGGACTTTGAAAGCAGCTTCTACAGATGGAGGAACCCAGTAAGCCACTGTAATCCAGGGCTGGGCTTTTATGTTCAACCCTCCTTCTACAGTGGCCAGAAATTGTATGATATCATCAGCAGAAAGAACAAAACAAGACCTGTGCTCCTTTTTCAAGGCTCCCAGCACAAATGTCCTGCAGATGCAAGGCAGCTGAGTACCTCTGCTCTGGGAAGGCAGTGGGAGCCTCTCGGTTGGGATTCCTCTCTCTCCTCTTTAGATGTTAGCGTTGATATCACAGATTTGCCTAGTGTAGTCACAGAATAACCCACACCCTTAATTAAACACAATGTACCAAGTCTTTAAAAATGGCTGCCCTTCTCTCTGTTGCTTCTCTAGTCGTTTGTAACATTAGACGGATCTCTTAGGAGGCCTCATGTCCTGGAAGTGAACTTAGCACGTTTCTTTGTAGGTCCCCCTTAAGTCTTGTTAGATTCTCTCCAAGTATGGCTGCTTTGTTGGTCTGTTGGTGTTTGGTGATTCCTTCCAGAAAAGAATAATGTGGAAAAAACATGAGATGGTTTGTAGAGTTACAGTGATGTTACACAATCTCCGATCTACTTTCACAGCTCATAGTAAAGGCCTTACATGAAGGTGAGTATAGTAGGAACCCTCTCAGCACAGACAAAGCTGGCTCCAGTCTTCTGCTCCTGAAGCTGGAGAAACACCCACTAGGTAAAGAGGAAGTAGAAGGGCCTGCGGTACCTAGACTTTCTTCTACAGACTTCAGAAGGGTTTTCTTCATTCTACTCAGCTCCTCCTGTTAAGTGTTCTAATCCACACTGGTGCCTCTCGAACAGGCTTTTTGAGAGAGTTCTGAAGACTATGGAGGCAGAACTGTGGTCCTTGGCATAATGACTTCTACAGAGCTCAGATAGCAGAATAATGAATGAATGAACCTCTCTGGAAGACTACGAGCTAATGAGTTGTGATGTCATGGTGGTGCTTGCACTGTATTTCCTTTTTTGTATTTTCCAAATCAACTCCAGATCAACTCCTCTTTCTCCTCTTTCTCTCTTTTCCCCCTAGCTCTTTCTCCTCTCTCCTTTTGATCTCTTCTTCTTGTCTGATGTATTCAGTGACTACCTAGGATGTGTACCAGGCAGTAATACTCTAATATCTGGGTTTAGGCTAAGCACTTAAATTTGAGACAATGGCAGATAGTGTTGAGTTGTTTATACCTAAGGAGAGGAAAATTTTAGAATAAGTGTTGGATAAGTGGTCTTGAAAAGATTGAAAAGTTGAGAGGTTACTTGGACTCCTGTAATTTAGACCTAAAGTTGCCTGTGGGCAAGGAGAGACACACTGGGCAAAATAGATAAAAGGAATCACTCCCTTGTGTTTCTTGACCTGACTTGGCCAGGGACAATGAGGGATGAGGGGCAAGTGGGACAGATCTTCTGCAGCAGATTTGGGATGGCTGACTGCTGACCAGTAATATCATACATGGATTTCCCTGGGGATTTTTAAGCCTGTGGCAAAGAAAGGAGCAGACATGTGGGCATATTTTGTGTTTCCCAAGAAGGAAAACATCATGGTGGTGAATCACTATGTCAAGAAGGCTTTTCTGGAATCAGTTTCCACCAGACTTTCTTCCCCCCGAGGGCAGTGGGTTGTGTAGTCATGGTGGTGGTTGTGCTTTATTTACTTTCTGCATTCTCCAGTGGGTTTTTTTCTTAGCCAGAGTGGCCTCTGGAAGTTCTGAGTAACAATTTGGAATATTGAGCATCTGCTGATTTTGAGAAAAGGTCTATCTCTGTCTAAACACTAGGATTAGTGTCTTTCACTGCAAAAGTCTAGCCTTAGCCTCTGTCTTTTAGTAAATGTTCTCAATTCACAATGAAAGCAGTCACACTTTTATGGATATCCAGATATGCAACTGACATCAGTGGTATCCACCCAAGTCTGTTAACACTAGGTTATGAGTGCACATCTGCAATGGTTTGATGAGCGTTTTCAAACTCCCATTATTTAAACCTTTCCATGCCAACTTTTTTGCTGGGGGAAGCTTAATGCCTCTCAGGTTTCCTAGGCTAGCAAGTTCATGCTCATCTCTGTGACCGACCCACAATATTTACTCATGACATTCGTGAAAATACTCTTCGTGCCAAAAACTGTTCTCTGCAGGAAGATGATAAAATATGAAAACATTTCATTAGCCAGTGGGAATTCCCTTACATGCTAAATCAAAGGCTCTCTCAGAGGGTCCATAGTGACCTTGGAAAACCAGCAGGGTCATCTCTGCTAAGCAGCAGCAGGGGAGAGGGCTGTAAAGCCATGCTCTGGTCAGAGTCCCTTCTGGTTTTAAAAAACTACAACCCTACAGAGGAATGTCCCTTCACCATTGGTGGGGAGGGGGAGGCTAGGGTTTTTAGGCAGCACAAAGCTTGACTCTGGAGTTTATATTGCTTTTCTTGTATTTTCCCCCAGGCCCATCTTATTCCAAGACTCTGCTCTTCTGGCTATGCACCCTCTTTCTCTGATGGGAGTGCCATGGAGTTCTTAGAAGAAGGGCTAGATACATACAGGAAGTCAGGTGGTGGGAAAAGCATCCCAGAAAAAGAGTTCTCCGTGATACCAGGAGCAAATTACCCTGAGAAGTTGTGCGAGCTGGACAGGTGTTTGCTTTTAGCCTCAGTAGTTCACCATTAGGGAAGAACTTGCACGGAGTACTGGTTTATGCACCAGCTCCCTCATTCCCGGGTCAATCAGCTCTGCCTTTACCAGTTTGGGGCTTTGGATTATACTGTACATGTGATTCACAAAATCAGTTTTACTTGTAATATAAGGAGGCTTAAAAAAGTTGAACCAAGGGGAGCTATTCATTCAATATAGACATAATTTGGGACTCAATACTATCCCAGACCATCAATTTTTAATTCTTGGCATTCCCTACTAAGAGACATTCAGAAATGGCTCCACATATCCCTGTACCTTCTATACAGCCATTGGAACTCACAGCTCTGTGTCAACCTATGTAAGAGAAGAATCTTCACAGTATGATTCAAACACTACATTGCTTTTGCAAAATTCATAGTGTGAGGCTTGGGAAGGAATGTCTTTGTCTCCTTGGAGTTATTTTTTTACAAGAATAGAAGCAAAGACATCTACTGGTGTCTCTACAGTCTGCCAAAATAGTGATGGTGGTGGTTGTCATTGTAGTTGGATTTTTTTTTTTTTGGTCGAGTCTTTGAATTTTGACATGACCATTTCCCTTCCCAGGACTCAGGAAATTGGAGAGCATTGTATTGAGATACATCTGAGTGACAGGCAGCATGATAACTTGGAGCCACCTAGTCTCTCCCTGTAGATGGTTTGCTGTTGGGCCAAGCTTGCCCCGAGGTGATCTTTCCCAGATGGCTGCTTGGGACATTCTGCAAACAGTCTCCAGAAACAGCCAGCAAAGGAGATCACCAGAGTCCCAGAAGTGGATGTCACCAGCCCAGCCACATTTATCATATGTTCTTGTTTTGTTCCAGAACCTTTTTGTTAAAGCTCACAGAGTGACTTACAGCGGTTCCATTGCCAATCTCGGGAGAGCAGTCCTACAATCTGAGCAGTCAAGAGGTAGAGACAGGCAGAAGGCAATTTCGTCAAGTTTAGCCTGGACTACAGGGAGAGTTTTAGGCCATAGTCAAGTTATTTTTCTACTTGGTTTTGCCATCTGTCATGGTAGAGGCCTAAGTGACTCAATTTCGTGTCACTGGGGTAGATATTATTGACTCAAAGTTCTATTGCTGATTTAAATTACAACTACTAAGTGGGGAAAACATGAAGAATTTTAACATTCAGCTATTAAATAATATCTACAACCACAACATTGAAAGATGGTCCCATTAACATCTTGTGTGTTCTTCCATAACTTCTCCACATACAGAAAACTGTTTTACAACAATTAGGTACATGAGGCCTTATAACCTACTGATTATAACCTACTGATTTGACTTTAAACAACAGCACCTGAACATTTTCTCTTCTCAATTCTCTTCTGCAACATTACTTATGATGAACAAAAGTTAACTCAATGATATATTTTACTACAGAATCGTAACTTCTAAGGGCCATACACTTCATCCAATTTTTATGACTTCATCCTGACTTTTATTGTTAAGATTCTAGTATCCAAGGGAATTATTTTAGAAAAGATTTTATTCTATTTTTAATGATGTATGTAAGTGATTTGTGTGTGTGAATGATTTTGGGTGTGTGTGTGCCCGTGTGTGTGTACATGTGTGCACACATGCACACATGCTCAAGTGTGAGAGCACTGTGCTCAGAGGTCACAAGAGGGAGGTGGACCTTTTACAAGCAGCTGTGAATCACCTGATGCTGGAGCTCATGCTTAGTATCCTCTCCAAGAGACGTGCTTGCTCTTAATGACTGGTTTATCTTCCTAGCATTTAAAAATCAATATTGCCAAATTTTACCTTGGCAAGATGAATTTATAGTTCTTACACCATTTTTGCTTGTTCCCAGTAGACACTGATTTTATTAACTTTTAATCTTTACTAATTGACAAGGGGGAAGCAGTATCTTATTCTTGCTTTTAATTCAAAATTGTTTGCATGATGATAGAAGTAAATATTATTGGTCATGATTATGTCTGTGTTGGGCAGTGCCTATTCATGATATTTTTATTTTCGTTCTGATATGCTCATCTATCTTTGGCTTCTAAGGGCTTATTTTTTATATATATATATATATATATTTGCAATATTCTCTATGATATATATATATGATATATATACATATATATGATATATATATATATATAACAAATACTTTTTTAGTGCTCTGACTTTAATATGTTTAGATAATCTATGCTACAATTATTCTTTTTCTGACCTGAGTTCAATACAAATATCATGCTTATGGAGTGATTTCTCATCCCCAAGATTTGCAAACATTAATTTATTAATATACAAAGTTCCTAATAAGTTTTGATGATATCTCTTGCATTTCTGTTCCGATAGCAAGATTTTGCTGCTTATTTATATGCCTTTTCTGTTTCCCTTTTAATTTCCTATTCTATTCACACCCAGCCATTCAATTGGCCCTGCTTGGCCTGTTTCTTTCTCTGTTCTTCTATTTTTAGATATTATGCTTTTAAAAGATTCTGGCACCAATGCTGCATGTCTCATTTCTATAATGGCATAATATCTTTCTAGGTGATTCTCTTTTCTTAACTCAGCCTGGTATTTTATCTGAGAAAATAAATAATTCATACACCTTTGATACAGATAGACTCATTTACATGTCTGCAATAATGCCTCAATGTTTAAAATCAATTCAAAAACAATCAGGATGTTTGGGTAGCCTAAATTGATTGCTCCAAGGCAAAATTTGAGAATACTGAGATATATGTTAAGTTAAATTTCACCAAAATCTCTGTTCTTTCTTATTTTGTTTTTCAGGTACACTGTAAAGGAAAATATCTAGGCTTTGTCTTCCCTCTTCCCCAGTCTCAGAGTTTTCTGGATTAGTTACAGAATAATTGTTTTTAAGAGTGGCCCCAAAAATGAGGAAATCGTGATTAAGTAGTGGTTCTCTTTGTTTGATGAAGGCCTGTTAATTCTTATGCTTGTAGAAAATGTGATTTGAAGGGAAAAATTCCCACAAGCACTCTGAGACATATCTACTCTATTCTGGAATAAAGAGACCTATGTGTACTGAATTTCCAAAGAGCCTAAGGAAATACAGGGTGGGGGTAGGGGTAACCTGGGCTTTCATTCAGATAAAGATCTCTTCACTAACCCTGCTTTGACAAACTCAAGAATCAAGTTTATGCCCATTTATACCATAATCTTACTAGTTCAGTTAATCAAGCAACAAATTTTATATACTTAGTAACACAAAGTACTATTCTAGATATCAAATGCAGTTCTGAGCAAAAGTACAAAGCCTCGAGGAAACAAAGATTCAAGTGGCACAGATTAATTCATCATCATGGCCGGCAACAAACTATTGTAATAGTACTTGGTGAAATATGAAATTATTTAATTGATTAAAGAGTCAACTTTTTGAATAAAATATTTGCTTCATCAAAACATAGCAGGATGGAACAAAAGACCAGGGACAAGAATTCTGAGACTCAGAGAGAATATCATGTTAGCTAGAAGTCTACATTTGTCATAGGCCATTCATAAAGAAAATGATCCAAGTTAGGAGGAAAGTAACTTGTTACTTTAGGATATCTATCTGCCTATTTTTCCCTCTGCCCATCTCTCTATTTAATGTTCACTAAAAGAAAGATGGTGGCCACACTTCTGTGTGTGTTCTGTTAGAAGAGATTGTGTAAATGGCCCAACTCTCTTCTACTTCTTCAGATTAAAAACAATCAATCAAACAAACAAACCAAAACAAAAACCAAGAACTCTGAGTTTTCTTTATTTCCTCCTTTCCTACCCATTCCTACTCACCTCCCAATTCAAACCAATCATCATATATTTTACCTTTGACCTGACATCATTCCTGAATGTGCCCCTGCTCATTGCTACTCTGGTCATTTTGGGCTAAGCCGAGTACATAGACAGCTTCTGAACTTGACCCATACCTTTTTCTATCTTGCTTTTTGCAATCTGTTTTCCACAGCTAGTCAAAGGAAAAATGTTTTAAGGTAAATCAGATTAACCCACTGTACTTAAACCTTCCCCTGGCCTCTCTCAGCCCTTCTGTGAACTCACACTTTCCCATGGTCATAAAACCTTCAAGGGATCTTCCAGAACTTTTGATTTAGTTTGTTTTTTTGGTTTTTGGTTTTTGGGGTTTGGGCTTTGGTTTGGTTTTGGGGGGAGATTTTTGTTGTTTATTTGTTTTGATGGGGTTTTTGTTTGTTTGTTTTGGGGGGTTTTGTTTGTTTGTTTGTTCCCTAAACATATACCCTGCATGGTGACCTGGTCTTGGTGCCTTTCTCTGTACTCTTTCGACAAGCCCAGCTCACTCTAACTTCAGAGCCCCTGTATGTGCTGCCGGGGTCAGCCCTCTATAGCTGCCTACTTCTCTACCTTTACACTTGAGTTCCAGGATGCTCTTAGAAAACTCTGATGCTTGCTCATCATCACTGTGGATACAGTGGATACAGTAGACTGGCCAGGCCACTCTTCTCTGTGCTCTTAAGCTAACAAAAGCAGGATGAGAAGGAGGACTACGGGGACAAAGAGAAGGAAGAAGATAAAGAGGGAAATCCATACCCTTGTTCCACAAACTCTCTCTTAAAATTTCAGTCAAGCCTCTCAGCTGAATGAGCAGAAGGGGAATGTGGTCCACACAACAGACATTCGAGTAGGAGCCCTACGGTCAGGTGTCCCAGTGGCAGCCAAAACAGAAATCAAGGAACAGAAAAGAGAGAGGATGTGTGGTCTTGATCGCATATGTAGATATGCTCATTGAAATGTTCTCCTCTAAACATTTCCACACTGTGTTGATCTTAATGTATAAGCCACTGGTAACAAAAACATCCAGACTCACTGCCTTAAACAATGAGGCAAACCTTCACGATCAGAATAGTTTGGTTGTATAGTAGCTTCAGAGTTAACTAATGCCAAGGCTCCTGATTGTATCAGGGACTTATCCTCTCATTTTGTTTGGCCTGACTAAGCCTGGGTTTGTCTTCAAGCTAACGTTGCATCAGTGGCTGGCTCCTACAGCTCTAAGCATCTCACTCAGACGTCTCAACATCCACTGGAAGAAGCAGCCACTCTTCTCTGTGGTTTTAATTTTATAAATAAAAAAGCCTTTGTCGGAATCCTTTACCCAATTTTCCTTACGTTTCGTCAGCTAGAAATAACATCTCAGCAAATGATTAGACAGCATTTCATTGTATAATGCTATATGCAATTTACCATGAACAAAGGCTTAGGCTTCATTGCTTGAAAAATGGATGCCTGCTACCAAGGAGCCAGGAGATGAATGGGTTTAGATCTATCAACCAACAGAAACTGACACACTCATCCTTCCTACGCTCCTTCCCAGTTCTTACTTTCCCTGGTTTATACCTACTTCAGGAAAGCAGTAGGGGTTGGAGTTATTAATCTGAAGCTAACTCCATATTGACCACACTGACCTGTGAGTGGGAAAGAAAGGAAGGCCCAAAAAGCCTTAAGACATTTCAATGCACAGAGAACAGAGGTATCAGTTAGAACCTCAGAGAAGACAGGAGGATAAATGGGGAGTGTGGCGGCTTAGAGCAGAAAGTAAGTTATATCATGTATAGTTCAAATGATATGAGGTTTGAACTGCTGGAGTCAGCAACCCTGAGGTTCTTAGGTTGAGAGGTGAAAACAAACACATTATTGGAATAAGCTTGAGAAAGAAAAGAACAGGAGGTGAGAAAATGGAGTCACCCAACACAGCCAACTCTACTAAGAGTGATGCGACAGGTAGCAAGGAAGTACCACAGAAGAGGGCAGATAACACCTAAAGGAAACCATTCCAAAGGTCGGGGAGAGCGCACTACTCAAGAAACGGGAGAGAGAACTGCTAGGCAATGCCCTCGAATGGAACTTAGGAATGGAATTTTAGTTCCACCTGTAAGTTTAGAGGTTCATCTTGACAAGGAGCCAAGACACCACACCCTGTTTAAAAGAAGGAATTATATGCCACCAGTCTCATGTGCAAAGCCAGTTAGATATCAGAAAGTTACTTACGGGTGTTTGGTGTTGACCACTTCTAATTTTCTCAACTAAATGGTAAGGAAGTCATTAGTTGAGAGTGAGAATAGGAGAGACAATGTCCAAAGAGAGAAAAAGATTGATGAAAGTAATAAAGAATGAATACGAAAATTAAAACGGGGGGCTGGAGAGATGGCTCAGTGGTTAAGAGCTCTGACTGCTCTTCCAGAGGTTCTGAGTTCAATTCCCAGCAACTACATGGTGGCTCACAACCATCTGTAATGAGATCTGATGCCCTCTTCTGGTGTGGCTGAAGATAGCTACAGTGTACTCATATACATAAAAAATAAAATAAATAAGTCTTTAAAAAAAAAGAAAGAAAATTAAAATGGACTAAAAAAATACTGGATAGTTTCTTTACTTGGCTGTTGCTATACATAAAATTCTAGGCTAAAACCTAGAATGGCTTATTATATACAATGATGATTAATCTGAGTTTATGAGGCACAAGAAAAACAAGTCACTGTACCCTCTCAGAGACCGAGTAGCCCACTACAAAACAGAAGGTGACTTCTGCCAGTTCATCCAAACTACAGTCCCAGCTCTGACATTATTGGCCATTGAGTGTCTTCATGTAAGATACTCATATATTAGGCAGCTAGACATATTGATAGTAACAAATTAGGTCATGTTGGCATTATCTATTCTAGAGTGATATGGACTTTAACACTGCCAGGTGAATGTCACCTCTCCATAGACCACAGCTGTGTATGAATTGGTCACCTAATACATAGCATAGTGTTTAGAACAATGTCTGTAAGTACCACCTATACTGGAACTCTGACTCCTTCTCTTGTGGTATGGCTTGAATCAGCCACGAACTCATTGTGTCTGTTCTCTCATCTGTAAATCAAGACAAAAGTAAAGTTGTTATGTGTCCTACTGAATGAAGCAATCAAGTAAAGAATTCAAGACTTGGCTGGTGCACGGTAAACATTCATAAATATTAACTGCTTTTTATGATCATTAGTCATTGTTCAAAGCTAAGAGGTTCCTGGAACTGGTCGCTAAGAAGAGTAAATCAGGGGCTGGCCCCGCCTAGCTGTAGACTAGGATAGAGCTTCCAAGGGTGTGTTATTCCTCTTTTAGTTTTAGTAAAATTATTTTTGCACCAGGCTTTCAATAAAACTCTGTTAAATCAAAAATAACAACAATGAATTGTCTGTGAACACACCCAATATCTTATATATATTAACTTCTGTCTGAGGGTGGCCCATCATATAGAAATGAGCATAATTCAGTTACTCAATGCCAGAGGCTGAACCTCGTCTAGGTTCACCTTCGCATCTCCAATTCCTTGCTTACGCTGACTTCCTTTCCTAATAGTTCTTTCTCCGGGAAACACAGGACCTGCTGAGTCTTCACTTCTGCCACATAAGGATGAAGTCATCGCTTCTTCATATTTGTATATCTCCCTTTCCACAGGCTGCTCTCCTACCTCACTGAGTTTCTTCAAAGATTGCACCATATAAACTTGCATGTCTTTGTATCAGGGTCCTGACATAACCTCAGCACTCACTCACCTTCCATGACCTCTAACTGAATTCCCTTGTGTACATGATCTCAGAGCAACCTGCCCTTTCTGTCAAGCTCCCTTCAATACTTGATTGGTTTTCATTTGTAATTATCTCTTTCCCACTTGTTCGTTATTTCTTGGTTACTACAATATCTTAAAACTCTTATGCAATGCCCAATACATAAAATGAAATAACCAACTATGAATGAGCCCATATTATCTATGCTGACCTCCAAGGGTCCTTTTGATTACGTAGTAGCCAGTGTTTTCAGATATGGCTTTTTTTCCCTCCATCAAAAGAAGAAAAGTACACAAATATTCAACTCTAGTTACATCCTTATTTGTATGCTGATACTTGGAGGGTGGGAAGTTTACGGTGATATCTTCTAGAAACTAAGATGCTCTCAGAATGGATGTTGCCGTGGGGACAATATGGGATAGGGAAACTAGAAAATGTCCATCAACTCTCTGTGACAGAGTTATGGATGTTTATTGTGAAAGCTTTTCCTTTGGTTTGGCAATCTTCACAATAAATGATTAGGAATAAAACGGTGGCCGAGTGCGATTAAATGACCATCCTGATATTACACTCTGAGGCTGGGCTGAGACCCAAATCCAGTTCCAAATCTGATCCAAGTTCCCATGCTAACTGGGTCATTTAAGAAGAATCATTATTGTTCCGTGTTTAAACAAAGGCGCTAGTACCAGAAAGCCCTAAATCCTGGCTAACCAGCTCTGCACACTGGCTCTTCCATAAAAGGGATGCTGCTTCAGGGGAAAATGTATTTTCCATCCTTCAGATTCCTCTCTGGGAGTATCACCCCCTTCATCTTGGTCCCTTCGGGGCATTTGACATTTATCATAATGGTGCTGCTTTGCTCCAAGAGCTGTCTGTCGCCCCTCCTAAGGGAGCACTTTCAGGTTTTAAAAATACTTCACATATTCTCAGTGATGACAAACCTTTGTCCTTTTAAAAATCCAAGTGTTACTTGAAGCCCAGTCAGGTGAATAAAACTCACAGTTTATAATACCTAACTGAGCTACCAGATACAGACAAGACATCAAAGATGTTTATGTTTGTTTGGCTTGTTTTGTACTTTTAAATGAGACAGACCTCTAGACTAACAAAGCCTTTCTTCCCAATGTGACAGAGAATGTCAGCCCTGAACCCTGCCTAGGACTCTTGTGCATTACCCTTGCCAACCCTTGTGGAAACAACATACCTAACAACCATCTCTTTTGGTGACTGGAACTCAAGAAGGCAGGAACTTTCCATGCTTTTTCTCTCTTCCTAACCTGACATTTCATTTTTACCTAGGAATAATAGCTTAGTTGAAATGTGCCTTCATGAGTGAACTGGCTGTTCCTGTCAACTCACATCAAGCCCTGAGCCTGGCCACCGGCTGGCTTCCGAGTCTGTGACCCTATGCCTCTACTACTGTTTGCTTTCTTTAGTGTTCCAGACTGTACATGCCATGCTATATAATGATTGGAAAAGAACAAAACCATGTTACCCTAATGCTTTCTATGGATTTCTTTCCTTCCTTCCCTCCTTCCTTCCTTCCTTCCTTCCTTCCTTCCTTCCTTCCTTCCTTCCTTCCTTCCTTTTTCCTCCCTCCCTCCCTCCTTTCTTCCCTCCCTCCCTCCTTCCCTCCCTCCTTCCCTCTCTCTCTCTCTCTCTTTCTTTCTTTCTTTCTTTTGGTTTTTTAATTGTCATGAATAATTTTTGGTTACCGTCTTTTAATTTTTAAAGTATGCAAAAGAACAAAACCATGTTACCCTAATGCTTTCTATGGATTTCTTTCCTTCCTTCCCTCCTTCCTTCCTTCCTTCCTTCCTTCCTTCCTTCCTTCCTTCCTTCCTTCCTTCCTTTTTCCTCCCTCCCTCCCTCCTTTCTTCCCTCCCTCCCTCCTTCCCTCCCTCCTTCCCTCTCTCTCTCTCTCTCTTTCTTTCTTTCTTTCTTTTGGTTTTTTAATTGTCATGAATAATTTTTGGTTACCGTCTTTTAATTTTTAAAGTATACAATTTCAGATTTTATGAAAATTCTTAATTTTCTACATTTCCTCTTGCCTTCTTTCCATAGATTGTAGTTATCGGTATAGATCATTATATTCATGAAGAATGTATCATTACACTAATGAAAAAAATAAATCACAAACATATTTTTTCATCTGCATGAATAGTCTGATTCATGGATAGACTTCATAATATTAGATTTCTTCATAAGATCTGTTAGGAGAGGTCTACGTGCTATCTTATGCTATAGCTACTGTGATGGAATAGCCAACATCCATATTCTGTATTCTACCGCAACATGATAACACCATCCCATGTGAAGACTGGCAGAAACAGGCCAGCATAGTCGATGTTAGCCAATGATGCACATTGCTTGTTTTGAAGTCTTTTCAGCCCAGAGCACTGAGCCAGCTCTGCTTGAGGGTCTTGGCAAATTTGAATCCTGGTTATTGCCACTTAGCTGTTATATTTAAAATTCCACTTCTAGGCTGGGCTAGTCTCTAAGTCCTTGGTTCTCTTCTTCCAACATATGAGTTCAAGGGATTGAATTCATGTTTCACCCACTGAGACATACCATTGGCTCTTATCTCTGGGCTTTGGGGTGTCAATCTTCCTTCAGTTCTTAGTTGTTTTCTTCTATACCATGGCTATTCATTATTCTGGCCATTCTGGACTCCCCCCTCCCCCAAGTGTGCAAACACTCACCCCTCCAAGGACTCTTTCAGAGCTTTTTCATGAACCCTGTAGGCTGTAGCCACTTTATACTATGGGTCAATAATAGCTTCTTTGCCAAGTTTGCCAACTGAGCATACACTCGTGGATTTGACACTAATAGAAAAGGAAAAATCTAGAACAACAAGTCAAGCTGCCCCCCACCAAAAGAAAAATTTAAAAACTTCATTTAGAAAGTGAATAATTAAAAACAAAACAAAACAAAAAAACCAGAAAACAAAAAACAAAAACAAAAGAACAACCTAACCCCACAGGCAGCCTGCAAAGCAAAGACCATTTTATGAGATCTGATTTAGGCCGTGGTTAGATGAGTTAGAACTATCACAAGATCAGTGGTGGAGCCTGAAGCCACTTGGAGTTGGTGCTTAACAGCCCTCTTCCTTCACTACTTGGTTCTTATTTTATTTGGGTGCTATTTACACTATTTACATAAAAACTGCTCCTCTGTGTTGTGATTACAGATATGGTTGTTGCAGATACACTTGAAAATTGCATACCTTTTCATTTCTTTCTAGAAAGCACAAAAGGTCTTTTAGAGTTTGAGTTTTGAAGTCACTGCCTTTGGGAGAGTTGGCAGTTACTGTGTACTTTAAGCGCTACTGATATAAATCATGCTTCCCCACAGGCCTCTGGGTGAATGGCTTCAAACTTTGGGAGAAGACAGCAATGCACATAGAACAGAGAGTGACTGGGAATCCATGCTCTGACATTGAGTACAAAGATAGGATGGTCTGACCGAGAGCTATTGCAGTTTCAAGACTCTGGGACTGAGAGACAAGATAGCATTGACTAGCAAGTGCTTGTAAGAACTGTAAACACCTAGGGTCTCAGCTAAGGCCTGGCTGTATGCATATCAGGATCTCTGGCTTTAACAACAGCAATAGATTTCTGCATGACGGTGTCTGAAATGAAAGAATAGGTCACTATAGGAGTTGTATCTACAACCTACTTTAAACTTCAAAGACTGGAAGACCACTGGGTAGATTCAGTGACTTCTGTGCTAATCATAAAATAGCAGGGTTCTGTGTTAACTGCTCCTGGGAAACACAAATGTGTAATCACCCTAGATGGACATCCACAACAGAATCCACAGCCTCATCCATGACAAGTCAAAGGTTGAGCTTGTTACAGAACAGGGGTAAGGGGTTACTTAGAGGAGCATGAGTGACCCCCAAACAGCTGCATCCTCACCAAGCCCCTCTCCACTATGGATGGTGATCTCATAGGGTCCAGACTTCAAGTAACCTTTCAGTTCCCATATACTCTAGCATCTCTCAAGATCACTTGCATCTAGCTCTCAAGTGACGGCCTCCTAACCCTTTCTTCCTCCACCCTCTAAGGAGGCAATAGTTCTATCACCGTTACCGTAGATCCAGCTGCCATGGTACTGCTCTGGTTGCCATGGCTACCAGAGATAACCCAAAAACATCATTGTATCATGTCCAGAGGAAAAGTAACCATGCAATACAAGCACCATCCACTAGACTCTTCCCCACATTGCCGAAGGCAAAATTATGCTATAGTCTATGAACATGGGAAACTATGAAGTACTATCTGATTTTGTATATCTTACAAAAGCTTTCTCAACAATAAGATTTTGTCGATATTTAAAGTATTTAAAGTGTAGTATATGCAATTTCTTTAACTTTACAATTAACACTTACATTATTAGATCTTTTATTATATCCATACATTTCATCATAAATTATCATACACTCCTTTTAGGAACTACACAAATTATAAACACATTGGCTACTTTTCTTATTGCTGTGGCCAAACACCTGACTACAGCTTGACAGGCTACTCACTCAAGGGAGGAAAGGTGTGGAGACAGGAAGGTAAGGCCACCCATACTCAGCTGGTGTGATTCTTCGTTTTTAACTGCCAATTTGAAAAATTCTAGAATTACCTGGGCAGAAACCTTGATGAGGAAATATCTAGACTAGGCTGGCCTGTGGGCATGTCCATGGATTGTTTTGATGAGGGGGAAGGCTGGATCCCTTGTGGCATCATTCTCTAGGCAGTGAATCCTGGATTGTATAACAGAGAGAGGGGGAGGGAGCTTATCACTAGTATGTATGTATAGATGTGATGTTATCAGCTGTTTCAAGTCCTTTCTTCCTTGACTTCCCTGCAACGATGAACCATGACCTGGAAATGTGAGCCAAACAAACCCCTTTCTCCCTTAAGTTACTTTTCTCCATCTGTCTAGTGTAGGCTTAGATTTTTCAAAACCTACTTTATTAAGGGTTCTTAAATGCACCAACCTCCCTTTAGCCCATCTACCAGAGGTAGGGGAAAAGAAAGGCTAGTAAGAAACTGGGGATGTGGACCTGATCAGAAATAGCTCTTTGGGGTAATTGCAATCTTTGTTGTTAGGATATCAGCAGTCCAGTCCAAAACCACCAAACAGGAATCAGTAGCAGTGGCTCAATTCAGAAGAAACCAAGAGGCTCCACCGAATCCCCAACAAGTCCATGGAAGCAGCAAGAAGCAGCCAGAATACCATGAGAAATTCTCTGGTGCATTTCTCTCTACAAAGTCATGACAAGTGAAGAGTAGCAAAGACCAGCAAAGCATTGCACGGCAAACCAATGCAAGAGCATCATTCACTGTCCATTCACTGTCGGTTGGGTTCTACTTAAATTCTTTCCAGATATCATGTGTCCTCTCAAGTATCTGCCCCAGCAAAACATCCTCACATAAGACAACTGCCAGAAAAACATCACACAACACAACTGCATCTCCAAAGAAACCGGAAGTTTCCTCTTCAATCTAGTGTTACCAGTATGTATGTGGGTGTAAGATCCTCCACTGGAGCGTGGGCAGCCTCTCAGGGACCATATCATAAGAAAACTGTCTTTCCCTCCCCCAGCAGCCATCAGCTGCTATTATCCTCAATTCTGGGTGGGTGGGGGGCTTCCTGAGCCCCTACCCACGTTGCTAGATTTTCACCTGGCTTGATCTTGTGCTGTCTTCTGAATGTGAGTGCATCCATTGTGAGTTCACATTCTTAGTTCACATGTGCAATTGCCCTGCATTGTCCAGAAAATGCTGTTTTGCTGTAGTCATATACTGCCTTTGGCTCTTATGGTCTTTCTGGTCCATTTTCCTCAATGATCCCTAAGAGTTAGGAAGAATAAATAAGATGCAGATGACATATTTGGTACCAAATGGACCAGTGCACTATGGGTAGGTGGGTTTGTGATAGTCTTGTCAGACTCTGCTCCAGTTTGAACAGAATAACAAAGGTAGCAAAGACAATCCATGGTATACCTCAAGGTCAGGGCAACCCTGGGAGTTCACTCACCTCATCACTACTAGGGCCTCTGTCTTGAGCCCAGAAGGCTTAGAAAAGAGATCAACCAGAACATTAAGAATAAGTCCTTGTCTGGGTAAGACACACATTAGCTGGACAAAGCAGAATAAAGGTGTCCTGAGGGCAGGTGATGAAAAGGTTTGTAGGTATAAATGATACATCAAGGACACACATGACCCCCAAAATCAAGTCCAGCACTGGGACCATAATACCACACCAGAATCCATGGCTTCTCTACATGGGTCCTGGGCATCAGTCACATCCTTACACTTGGCCATGAGCTTTACCAGCTGATTTATCTCCTCAGCCCCCACCTTTTCTCTTTAGATACGGAAATAGCTTAAACAAAGTTAACCCAAGAGGAGCATCTGCCTCTGAGAAGTAGGGCTGTCATTTACATGATTTCAACCTCTGAAGAGCAATCTTACTTCTCTCTATTCAGCGTTAGGGAGTATGAAAGGGGAGGAAAAGGCAACAGCTTTATCATTAATCACCTCGTGTTATTGCCAGTATGCCAGTATGACTCTTTTCCATTTGCCCTACAGATCTAGTCTACCCTTCTGTATGGTCAATTAGCCCCAAGGGATAGGACTGAGGATGAAGGCCCATAAGCCCCGTATTCACTGACTTCCACCTGGGTTTGGCAAATGAGAAAGCTGTGTTGGGAGTTGTGACTTTGAATTGTTATTGCTCCAGCTCCCTCCTTAAGATCCCCAGTCAGGGCAGGCATCCTGCCCTCTCTAGTTCTTTAAGACCCCCTAGCTGCAGACATCTATGTGTCTATAATGTTCTGTACCTCTTCACCATCAGGTCTGGGGTGGTTAAAACTGGCATGAGACTAGTTCCAAAATCCTGAAGAGCCACTACTTCTGGACCACATCTGTGCTAACACTGCAGCTGTGACTGGACACCACCATTGTAACCTGAAAATGTTACAAAGAGGAAATTCATTAAATCCACCTGTGAACATCAAGCCTTAGCAGCAAAGACAGTGCAGACAATGATTGTTGTTTCACTTCCAGACCATCGGGCTTACTTCAAGCTATAGTCCCCAGAAGCCCAGGATCTCAAGACACATGGGACAGCATATCCCTGACCTGGGAAAGGATAAAAATCCCAATTATGACTTCTATCTCATTCATTTTGCTTCCACAACACACAAAAGTGAACATTTTACAGGTTGGAGTTGGACCATCTGAAGTTAAATGGTCTGCATCCCCTTGTCTAATCGCAGATAACCCACAGTGGGTGTGCACTGCCTCCTTTTCTTCCTGAGATTCTCTTCTTATACTTCTGGTTGTGAGTCTAGCCTTTAACGGCTGAGCCATCTCTCCAGCCCCTGGGATTCTCTTCTAACCATTATCTTCATTGTCTTTTATCTTGATCTCCATCAGATCCTTTCCTAAGTAATGAAGCTAGAGTCTGTGTGTACCGTAATAGTGGAGTTAACTTATTTCTAAAGTGTAAGAATTGGAGACAAGTTCCATTAGCCAAAAAGCAGTCAATCAACCTTTTCACTGAAACTGTACTTAAATTTTGAGTCTCCTCACTGACACAATCACATCCTCCTAATAGAAAAGTGAGATTAAGTGTTTTAGACCTAATATACTAACTGGAAGTAAAGATATATTCTAAATTAAGACTTGAGGGCTTAAAACTGGAGAGAAGAACCTGAGAGTGGTCTTTCTGTAGTTTCTGATTTCATTAATAATATTAAAAGCTAACAATGGGTGCTAAATCTATCGAGAGTCTTGGTCAAGTGTTTTAGGTGTATCACCTGATTAAATGCCCAAGCAAATCTACAATGTTTGCATTGGTCTAACAGTGGAGAAATTATGAATAAAAGATAAAATCCCTTGCCTGAAGTGAAGCTTTATATGATACTCCTCCCCTGTTTGGGGGGTATTCTAACAGAGATTCTTAATTGTAAATCCTCAAATACTAATGTTTTAATTTAAAAAACTCTTGTATTACAGTTTCATCTTGTAACTGACTTGGGGTTCTTGAGTGAGTGTTCAAATAAAAATGTCTTTCATTGTTACAACCTCAATAAAAGGAATTTACATTTCGGAATATTTTATTCAGTAAGTATTCCTGTAATTGTTAACTAAAACAAACTCTTTCCCCCTAAGTTACTTTGTCAGCATATTTTATCTCACAGAATGAAACACTCCAGAGAGAGCTAACTGTTCCATAGCCAATAGCCCCAAAACGTGATGATTTGATGTACACGCTCTGAAATCAGTAAACAGGAGTTAATTTGAGCTCAGACTTTTCACTAAATGGTCATTCCTGGGAAAATTGCTTAATCTCTCTAATCCTCACATTTCTCATCAAAATGTGAATGGCAATATCCAGGAAATGGGATTGGTGTATTAAATAAACAGAGGCAAAGCAAAGTGTACATACGAGACGCTTACTCATTAACTGTTGTTACTGTACATTCACTTTATACCTCTGTCCTTTGGGCAATCAATATACAAATTTGCCTAATGAAGTCAGCTGGTAACCCTTCTTATCATGTAGAAAAGCCTGTTAAAAGGCATGTCTGAGTATGGGAGTTTCAGAAAAGATTGCCTGTATGTGTCTTTAAAACAGTTGTAGACTTTAACCTGGTTTATCTTATTTCAGCTAAGAAGCTCAGAAGCAGGTCTACCTGGATGTACATAATCTGACTCTCTGACCCATTCTAGATTAAAAGAAAAAAATGAATCACAGATTGTGACTCTTAAAAAGCCAATCATCATCACTAACTCGGTATCCTACTGGGGAGACTAAAATTCTTTAATCAGATCTTGTTATTACATATCAAATAAACTCTTCCTGGCAGAATTCTAGCCAAGTATCAATAAATAATAAAGAAAGAAAGTAGCTCTGTATTCTAAGTTAAGAGTTGATTCTCAAACATTCTAAATGGTGTTTTTTAGATATCAGACTTGTCATCAGATAGCAGCAGTGAGTGCCAGTCTCATTCCCACGTTTTGGCATGGTTAACTGTCTTTTAGACAAGCAAATTCACAGTGGGTATACATGTTGTCCTAGTTAGTTTTCCTGTTGTTGTGATGAAGCTCACCAAAAACAACTTGGGGAATCAAGGAGTGTATTGGGCCTGTTATCAAGGGAAACTGGGGCAGGAACTCAAGAAAGGAACCTAGGGGAGGAAACGAGGCAGCATGAGGAGCTCTGCACGGTAACTTGTTTCCCTGTGATTCCTCAGATACCTTTTTATACTGCATGAGACCACCCACAGTGGTCTAGAACCTCCTACATCAATGAGAAATCACAACCCCCCCCCCCCCAGACACTCCACAGGCCAGTCTGATGGAGGCAATTCCGTCCAGAGGTTCTCTCTTCCCAGGTGTGTCATATTTGCAAGTAACTGTTGTCAGACACAGGTTGATACACCCTAGTGTAGCACCTTAGAGGCTACCCACTCTAAAAAATGAGGTCAGCAAAGGTGAAATAATTAGCTAATTTATTCATGAGTGATGTCATCTCAATTTTTGGACCACACTTTTATTTTATTTGCCCTTCAAAATCCAATGGTCATTAGAATATTTTTTAAAAACCAACAGATCACTAATTCTCAAGGGTCTAAAACTGCATCAATATGTTTGTATGGCTTTCAGTTTCTCTTCATGTTTGGGTACTATATGTGGTATATAATCTTATTGGAGTAATAAGAAGATATTGCTTCCTATCTTTAACAGTCGAGTTCCCCATTTTGCCTGCTACTCCTTAGCGTTAGTCTCTGTTCCATCTCTGAATTAAGAAAATATTTCTTTCACAGTTTCCAATGCTCACAGGAGACCTGGGGCTGCTGGGTTCTTCAAGTAGCCAAATCTGGAGAGTAAAGGCTCTCGTTCCCAGTTTCCATTAATTCCGTGATTTAACAAAAGCATCATGAGGCCAGCATGATGGCTCAGCTGGCTAAGTCACTTGCATCCAAGCCTGACAACTCAGGTTCAAACCTCAGGACCAATAGGGCAGAACTCCTGAAAGTTGTAGTCTCTGCAGGCACCTTAGAATACACAGCAACCTTCCATACACATCCCTGCCACTGAGCCCATGAGTAACAAATACATTGTCAAAAAGAGAGCAAGACTGTGTCAGAACTAGAAGAATCAGACTCATGAAACCCACCACCTATCTTCCAACACATATTAAAGAAATAGAAACTTAGTAAGTAGGAAATCTCTTTGGAATGTAACCATAATTGATTTTCTCATGAATGTCTTTTCTGAGCATTTGCTCCATAAGCTGGGATACTCTTCACATTTGCACCTGAAACAGGCCAGTAGTAGGACGTTTTATCCATTTGTCTCCAGTGAGAGGGTACAATAAATGCAACCACAGAAAACAACCATGAAACCACAAAATGAATTCAACAAGAACTTGAATTCTGCAGGAAGGAGGAAAAATAGCAAGGGAGTGTACAGCAAGGCTTTAACTATTTATATAAGCCATTCAATTCTTTTAACACGATTAGAGACCAGAAACAATACAGCAAATTTGCTAGGTTTGATTGACAGAACTCTCTGGGTGCCTATTAGGCAGTTTCCTGAGACTTGAAGTATTTCAAGTTTAAAATTTTTAGCAAAACAATGTTTCTAAATTTCCATGATGGGAAGATGACTTTTTTGGGAGGGGAAAAAATCCCAAAGCTTGAAAACCTATTTGTATACCCAGTTTGAGAAGAACCAAAACACGGTAATTTTCCAGAAGAAAATTAAAAACAGAATTTGTAATTCCTCTGTGTGCTTTAGTAACCACTGCCTGGTGTGGAATTCTGGGTATTATCAGGCATGTCCACATTTAGTGTCTGTACTTCGGGACTTTAGCTACTTCTTGATTTTAGTTACACTGTTTCTTGTTGAGTCATTCCTTGGTCTTTGGGTCCTTTTATGAAGTCACAATAAATACAAATTTGCCCAGTAGTCTTTACAAACTGTTAAACATCAGGTCTTGGAGAGATGCTCAGCCATTTGCTGCTCTGGTAGAGGATCCAGGATATGTTTCCAGCATCCGCACAGCATCTCAGAAGCATCTGAGCTGCCTACTCCCAGGGCACTGGCTCCCTCTTCTGGCCTTTCTGGGCACTGTACACATGTAGCACACAGACATAAGAGGCAAATACTCATACACATAAAATGAAAATAAATAACAGAAGTTGTAACTATTGTAAGAATGAGATTCACAGAAAAAAATGGATCTGTTTTCTGTGGTCAACACTTTCACTGGAATATTTTGGAAATTTTAATATATGCCCAGAAGGAGAAAAAAGAGAAATCAGAAAACAGAAAACATGTGAAGAACGCTGCATTGGGAGACTTGGGGGAAAGAAAAAGTCTCAAAAAGAAAAGTAAAAAGCCTAATTAGGGGAGCAAAGAAGAGAGATGGGGGAGGACAGGAAGGCAAAGTGGACCAGAGGGAAAGAAGTACTACCTTTTACCCTTCTCAGAGACAGAGATTCTGATCATTGAAAACTACTATTACTCATGTAACTGCATCTATATGGTGAATTCCATGGGTGAGTGCATACTGTTTTGTAAGCAAACTTTAAACATTTACCCATATGTTTACTCATATGTTTTGGATTCTTATCCCAAAAGCGTGTGACAGACAGAAGCCAAGCTTTGCTGCCTTTCTAACTGACCTGAGGTCATGCACAGACCAGAGTTGCCTTCATACCTCCAACATGATTAAAAAGTAAGTTGTAACAACTGATCACTAGTGCTGAAGAGATGGCTCAGCAGTTAAGAGCACTGGCTGCTCTTCCAGAAGTCCTGAATTCAGTTCCCAGCAACCACATCGTGGTTCAAAAGCATTTGTAATGGGATCTGATGCTCTCTTCCTGTGTGTCTGAAGACAGCTACAATGCATATGCATAAAATAAATAACTCTTTTTAAAAACCTGACTGCTAAAACCAAGAAAATGGAAAAATTGACATTTCTAGGTTCCTCCTTTTTTGAAAATTCCTTCCAAAACTTCAGTGAAGGCTTTCATATTGTATTCCATAAACTTATGTAAAATGTGAAAAATTGAGAGGCCTTGAAAATCTATTTTATTTAAAAGGAAGTCCCTAATTTCTAAGTGTCAGTCCTCACAAAACTTGGACCCACTCTCAAGGGCTCGTCTGTGGACTGGGAGCATGTGAGCAATGAAGAACAAAACTGCTAAACAAGGCTGGAAGTGGTCCCAAGGCTGGAAGTGGTCCCCAAGGGGACGCAAGGACTGCAAGTGTGGCTGAGAAGTTAGAGGATGTCTCACGGAGTCTTCCAGCTCCTTCCCGCGAGGAGTTTTTCAGGTTTCTTTTGTTTTTGCTATGAGGCAGCTGCTTAAAGTATGGACATTGGCTAATTTATTCTACGTCTTATTTTCCATATTAAAAACTAGATATATCTATAGAATCACACGTCTGCAAGACATTTTCAAGCATACTTTTTTCTTTTCCGTAAGCGATGCAGTGTCTGTGTTTGAGACCCAACTATAAAACCTCACGTAACGAAAGCCCCTAATCCATAAGACTGTATCAGATAGCATGCATTATGTAAATGAAACATAATAATATAATCCCTGATACCGATGCACAGTGAGTGCTGGGCTGAATGGAGAAAGCTGAACGCTTTCATTGACTTGAATTCCAAGAATAGTCTTCTGAGCTAGTAAATGTAATGTACCCAGCACTAACCCCGAAACAATGTTCTGACTGCTTACACCTGACGCTTAGAATAACTCACATAACTCTGGCCAGCATTGTTTTCAAGATGAAGAAAGTGGGCTCTGGGGAAAATAATTCTACACCAGGGAGCACCAACGCTGGCATTTCTCTTTCTGATCCTATGCCAGGCAGCAGTGAGCAATCACCACATTCTTTGACACACTTGAACACAGCCTAGTCAATAAACCAGGTCTAGACTAAGAACACACACTGGTCAGGAGATAGAGAGGAAGTGTGTGGATAAACACCCCTGCACAGCTTCCTCCCACTCATCTGTCATAACTGCTTCACATTCTGACACCTTTTAAACATGACTTCATTCTCATAAATACTTGTCTTTCAGAAAAATAAGCCATTTATCCAGCTCATGGCGGAAACCACTCTCTTTTCCTGCTGTCTCTCTGTGGTCAAAGATGACTGAGACTCTGTCTTTTGACTCGGTTCTCCTGATGACCTCACACAGTTGGCACAAAAGTCTCCTCTTGATGCCCTGTGACCTAGAGCTCCAGGCAGACGCTTGCTTTCTCTGGCTGGACACACTGTGTGGAGCCATCTGTCTAAACACGGAATCCCTTAGCCCACATCCTCTCAGAGCTCATGGTGAGCGAGCCCCTCTCAGCTTTCTTCAGCTCTGGGCCTGGCAAACATCAGCAAAACAATTCATGCTGCTACCTTTACTCTGAATTGTATTTAATCGTGAAAAATTAAATTTCATAAAAAACAATGTTTTTAATCTTTTGTGAGGGGTTTCTCTTTCATTACCTGTACTCTCAAAGCAACAGGTAAAGACACCCAAAAAGAAATAGATTACTTTGAAGTGGAAAACTGATTGGATGACCACAATAGATACATACATCTATATTTTTCCTAACAGTGCTTACAGTATCCTGTAAGTGAAACAGATGGTTTGGGGGGGGATGGAGTCCAGCTTTACCCAGCTCTCTTGGGGCATTCTACAGCTTGTTCCCAGGGAGGGGACAAGTTCTAAAATATTGCACATTTTTCGTCACTGCTTTCTGTAAGCACCATGAACAATACATATTTTTCCTATTTTAGTGGACCTAGGCCTTATTTAGAAAATGTGTTCCCTAAATAACTCAACTGACTCATGATACAAATACAAAAAGAGGCAGGGACTGCCCAAAAGCTATGACCTTTTCTTCGTTCCACCTGCCACCACACTAATAATGTGAGATTCCTGGAAATGCCTGTGAGTTAGGAACTCCAGTGGCTGCGAGAAGGAGGAAAGAATGTCATTCTTTAAAACTCTGTATCTCTTCTCCTGCGATCACCAGTGTATCTGCTTACTGTGCAGCTCTTCAGAGCAGATGCAGGCGATAATTGTTCATTTCTAAAAACCAAATACCACTCTAAAAATCAGATATAGACATTCTGGCTGATAATTTACAATATCAGGTACATAGTCATTCCTCATTCAACACTTGGATGGAGGCAACATCGTTCTATATTTTTAACCAAGTAATTCAACACAGGAAAAAGTTATACAGCTTAACCTGTCTCCAAAATAAACTATGGCCATGGTGCAGCTCAAGTCAGCCAGGTCCTGCTTTGTCTCTCAGCCCTCACAATTGAGGGAGGGAACCAAATGTATTGGTTTCTTTTCCAAAGGACAGTCTCACCCGAGGGTCTAGAGGTGAGGCTGCAGACACATAGGGAGAGTGATAACTGTCTAGGGACCTTCTTGTGGCATCGTATGATTTCTGCCATGTAACACTAACAGAAAATTCAGAGGCAATGCTGTTTCCTTTACTTCTTAGATCTTCAGTAAACTTGTTTGTGAGTTGGTGTTGAGATGGAAACTCATGAATCCCAGGCTGACCTCAAACTCTATAAGGGAGAGTGTGGTCTGGACTCCCTGCACCTGTGAGGGCTGAGTTTACTGACAGTTGTCTGCTACCTTGACCATTTCTATGTGGTTCTGGGAGGTCAAACCCAGAGTTTTATGCACACTACACAAGCACTTGTCTAATGAGCAATCTTAAATTGGCAATTAATTTAATAAATGTCTAAGAGAAATGCATCCGTGAGTAACTGGTAAGTCCATGCCTTATTAAAAAGTCCTGTTACAAGGAGTCAAACCAAGCATCTTGGTTCTAAGGGGAAAATAATAGGTTAATATAGACTTTTCAACAACGAGCTCTATAGATTTTCCATTGCTGTTGTGCAATGTAGTACCACAGTTTAGTTCCCATAGATAATTTTCGATAAAAATGTTCCTTTGTAGACTTGAGAGGATGGTTTTCAGCTGACATTCATTCTAAAGCCAAGAAAAAAAAGCCAGGTTCAGAACTAAGTCTTTTAGTTAGGAGAGATGACAGAGGTTCTGGTTAGTCAACAAAATGATGGACTGGGTATTAGGTCTATCTTGTACCTTACTGATACAAATTGGTATAGTTATGCTCTAATTGTATTTTGAGAGAAAAATTTTATCTTAACAGGAAGGGTGATATGTAGGAGGAGCTAAGGTGGGAGGAGTAAGGAGAGGAAGAGGAGGAGTAAGGAGACGAGGATCTAGGAGATGAGAAAGAGAGGGAGGTGGGGAGGAGAACATGGAGGAGGATGTTCGAGTGTCTCCGCCAGTCAAAGATAGTTGGTATATCTAGGTTGGATATTGGGTTATATTTCTGATTGTATGGGCATCTTGTTATTGAGCATTACCAAACTTATAAAACCTTTAACATTTTTTTTAAAGTTACTAATAAGAAAGAAAGAAAGAAAGAAAGAGAGCAAGAAAGAAAGAGAGCAAGCAAGCTGAGTAAGCCACAGGAAGCAAGCCAGTAACATCCCTCCATGGCCTCTGCATCAGCTCCTGCCTCTAGGTTCCTTCCCTGTGTGAGCTCCTATCCTAACTTCCTTTGGTGATGACCAGCAATGTGGAAGCTAAATAAACCCTTTCCTCCTCCCCCCTCCCCCAAAAAGTTCCTTTGTGAACCTTGCAGATGGTGCCCTGATGTCGGTCTATTCCTAAACTGAGAAGACTATATGTGTGTAGATAAAAATTCTGCCATGTGGCATGATAGTTAACTACTGACTTCAGCTTGCTTTTGTGAAGTGATTGCCAGACCTTGGAGTGATCTAGATGGATAAATAAATCTCCGGAGCAGGTGACTGCACGGTTCCTGTGAGAAACGGAGAAGATCAGTCAGGAGACCCATCCACAGAGGATCAACAGACGAACTTGGAAGGAAGGCCAGTCTAACCCATGGAGAAGGCAAAAGCATTGCCTTTGCAAACAAAATACCTGGGTGATCAACATTTGGTTATTTTGCAAGGAAAAAGCATAAATTCAAGAATCCCTTCAAGTAGAATACGAAGCTGAACTACGCTGACAAGGTTTTTGGCAGTCACCGCTTTAGATGCTTGCTTAGTAGGAGCTGGACAAATAAATCAGCAACAGAATTTACTATTAGAACTGAGTCCCTCTGTTAGGAAACTCCTAACCCTGGAAATAGTGATTAGTCTGAGTGTAACTGGGGTTTGTGGGGGGAAGAAGGCTGTGTGTGTTTGCGTGTGTGTGTGTGTGTGAGTGTGTGCTCATGCAGGAGTGCATCCACACATGTGCAAATTCTGTCAACTGCTACAGAAAAGGTGAACTACCTCCTTCCAGAAGCTTGCTTTTCCATACAGACAAGATCGTGGTGCCTTGATTCTTCCTGATTTCCCACTCCCAGTGGGTACTTTTTGCTCTGTATGGTTTACCTAGAAAGGTCAAGAAGAACATCTTCTATTCCACCTCAGACATCATAGGGCACAGTGGCTGGAGTCAGTGACGCATCTGTGAGTGCTATACAAGTGACAGGGCCAACCAATGTTTTTGTCCCAATTTTGTGACTTCCTCAAAGAGCCATGCTCCAGCTAATTAGTCACTGGTGTTTTGGGTCTTTTGGTTTTGTTTTGTTTTCCTGTGAATTGTTTCAGCTATAATAATTAAGACTGTCCATCTCCATAGCAGGGACCAGACTGCAACATTCTCAGAGGGCCAATAGCTCCTCAGTCTGGACCACTCCTTTCATATAGAAACAAGCTAGGGATCATGGATTAAATTATGGTCTGGATAGATTGTGTTTTCTTTTCCCCAAAGTGGAAAAACTGAATAAGCTGTGTTTGTTGCTTTGCTGTGTTAGTCATAGCAGAAGGTTAAACCACTAAGTTGATTTCATAACTTTTTGGACATGTTTATACAATAGAAGCATTTATGCAAAGACTAATTTATTTATTCATTATCATCATCACTGTTGGGGACTGAACCTCGAACGTCTTTCATGCAAGACAATGGTTCTACCACTAAACTTCCAGCCTAGACTTTTCTTTAATAAAGGATTCCCCGCTGAACAATGAAGATGTGCATCTGGGGTTTCTCACCTCTCTCCACGTGAGGTTACTTTCACCTGTCCTAGCATAATTAGGTAGGATCCTTCTGAACATTTCTGCTTAAGCATCTGCAGGCCCGGGACTGATCTCTGAAGGGAGGTCCTTGGAACATTCGCCAGCTGAGTTCCATTCAAGCACCCATGTCATCCGGAGACTCTCAGAACCCATGAATTAGTTACACATAATTGTGCATTCTGACCTGAGAGCTAGCTACATCCATGCAATCTAAACAGCCGAAAACAGGAAATGATGTCACGGTGTTTCTTCCTTTTACAACTAACCTACTCTCATCTCAACTTCTGATAAGCAGGTTCAAATTCCTGCCTCTCATTAGCAGTGCAACATGTGGTCGGTCCACACAGAATCCTTTTGTCTGTTTGCCCCGACATTCCAGACACTTGGCTCCAGCGTAGCCTTGGTGTTTGGGTAATAGATTGGTTCTTCCACTTTCCCTCTGGTCTATATTGTATTTAAGAAACATGGTCACAGCAGTACTGATTCTTTAGAAATGAATGCCAAGTTAATATAACCCTAGAAAATACATGAATACTTAACCAGGAGTAGAATACTAAATGAATGAAAGATTTATGTACTATTTATCTGTTGATAAACCTAGCATCTTTGATTTAAAAAAAAAAGAAGAAATGTCTCAGGACTGTATGTAACTTACTGTCAAATAGATGGATATAAAGTAAACTATATCTGGGATTGGTGACCCGTGGCTTTAAACTCTGCACTTGGGAGGCAACAGCAATCAGATTCCTGGATTCAAAATCAGCCTGATCTTGAATGTACATAATGAGTTCCAGACCAGCTGGGGATATACAGTGAGACCCTGTCTTAAAAACAAACAAATAAACAAAAGTAAATAAAAATAAAGTGAACCATGTCATTAAAAAAATACTTTGTGAGCTTTCACTGGATGATTGACTCTAGGTTAATGTGTGACTTATTTTCTACATGACTGTGACCAAAATACCGGACAAAACACGGTTAAGGGAGAAAGACTTGTTTGGCTCCTGGTATCAGGGACTTGCAGGCCATGTGGTAGGGAAAGCTCAATGGAGCACCCTCATGCTGGCTTGCAAGGCAGCGGCTTGCATACGGTTGCAGACAGAAAGCAGGGTAAGGCAGTCTGGAACAAGGGTGGGTGTAATCTTCAAAGCCCACCCCTTCTAACCTACTTTGTCAACCAGATCCTATCCTTAGGCCTCCCACTCCTGTAAGTAAAATAGCACAGCAAATGAAGAATCATATTCTCAAAACATCCACCTGGAGAGCATACCTCAGACGCAAACTGTAGCAGCTGGAAGGAAGCAAGCAGGACCCTAAATTCATTGGGAATCCTTTCTTCCTTATCTGTCAAGGTAGAATCTGGGGGATCAACCTCTCCTTAGTTGTTGGCTTCTGTCTCTCCTATTGTACAACCCATCTCACCATCCTTGCTTCTCTCCATTTTCCCTACTGCCAGGCTCATCCATACTCCCCCCCTGCACCATTCCCATGGCTATCTTCTGATCTGCCCCACTTGATCCCCCATCTCTCTCCAGTGGTTTCTCCACAAATAGACACAGTAAACTTTTCTCAAGGATGTGCCCAAGCCCATCTCAGGCCATCCCATTTCTGCCAGGTGCCCTGTCTCATTTCCAAAGGATACCCACTCCGCCTTCAGTTTTCGTATTTTAGTTTAAATGTCCGTTCCTTCTTTACATGGGTTCTGTCTGTTACTCTCCCACTTGGCTCATTTTCTCTCACCCATTTGTTTGCCTGCACTTACTGTCCGTGGTGTCTCTCAGTGGTCTGTGAACTTCAGGCAAAGCATGCTGGTTTACTTGCCAACAAGCACTTCAAATCCAGCAAGTAAAATTGCTGTGTTCTAAACACTCAACAAATGTTTGCTGAACGGACAAGGGAGAGCAACTTCAATTGGGTGTTTACAAGAGAAAGCATTCGATATCAGAGGTTTACAATTCAAGCTGGTGAACGAGTGAAGGTGGAGATGAAATAATGTAAGAGAAAACGGAAAGCAGCTGGGTTCGTGTGGACACCGGAAGCAAACGTGTATGGGTGGGCACCGGAAGCAAGCATGGGTGGGCGGGCACAAAATATCAAGGAAGTCCCTAGAAAGACCGGATAATACAGCTTGTTACTGCCTAGGAGCCAATGCTCCCAGCTGATGCTGCGTGTCTTGCAGAACAGACATCAACCTGTGTCTCATGTCAACCAGAGTCCCAGAGAAGTGCGGTTTACAGAGTATGTGCCACCAAGAACACCTCTCACGTGGCGATTCCAAAGTGAACAAGACATTTGTGAAGAAAATCTGGCAGAGACATTGAAAAAGAGCTTCAGATATAAGGGCATGGAACTCCCAGTGGAGGGAGGTTCCTGGCACTGTGATGCCAAACCCACCCATTTACTACCCATAAGAAGCTTGGGTGAGGACTAGCTGAAGCTTTGAGATGTCACTTAAAATCTGTTAATTCTCCACCTCTATAACTGAGGTAGTTAGTCGCCAGAACAACAGAGTGCCTACAAACCAAAAGTCTCCAGGGAGAAATGAATTATGATGTTTCTGGTAAAGTTGACCATTGTCATAGGATCTCCCTCCTCAGTTCAAAATGTTAATCCTACAGTAAAAGGCCAGATGGGTGGGATGAAATCCTTCTATTCATCAGCAATTCAGAACACAGCCATTTTTCCACTGGTTTGAATCAACAGTATCTCATATCCAGGTGGTCGGGAAGTGAGACAGGGTAATGATATTGCATTAAGTCTTTTGGTCCAAAGGAAAGTCTGTGATCTAGCCAAAGAAAAGTAAACAATAAGCAGGAGAGGAACAACCTTGGCCTTTGTGCTTTGGTATGAGAAGCCAGCTATGGGAGAATAATGCTGGCATAGTTCCCCAAATGCTTCTTAATCTCCTGGGGAGAATAGTGTTAGATTCTTAAGTACTGTATTGTGTAGATTGCTCACCTGTAGGAAACTGTAGGCACACTCAGCACCAAATTCTTTGCCCTCTTTAACTACCTGATTAATGGTTCACGGTTCAGTCTGGTATGTTGTAATTGGGGTGTGATGTGTACAGAGTTCATAAGGTCTGTGTTGGAGATGTAGAAGTCTTCAGAGCCAAGAGAGTTAGGTAGAGATTCAAATGGTGCCAGTCACAAAGGTTTGAGAGGCTGTGGCCTTTAGTCTTTGAGGACCAGACAAACAACGCAGCTTCAACAAAGGTGTGAGGAAGCAAAGGGAGTGGAGTGGATTGTCATAAGGACAGAAAGTTAGATGTTCTGGAATCAAATCCTCCACATATTTGAATAGACTAGAACTGAGAGCTGTCTTACTATCTTCTAGAGACAGCCACTCTAAAATGACAAGTGTCCGCACTCGATAGTCACTGGGAAGCCCATTTCACACTGGAGGAGACCATTCCTCTTGGCAATGGTTTGGATCTCAAGTCTCACAAAAGCTTATGTGTGGTCTCCTGAATGGGGCATTGGGGAGGTAGTGGGGCCTCCTGAGACGTCCTTAAAGAGGATTTTGGGAGCCTGGTTCCTTCCTCTTTCTCCTCACGATCAGGCTTCTCTGCACACCTTCATCACGAAGCACTGCCTTGCCACAGACCTAATAAAGGCAATGAAGTCAAGTGATCATGAACCACAACTTCCAGCCAAAATACCGTTTCCCTCTTTTAAAGTAGATTGTTTCAGATGCTTAACTGTTACGGTAGAAAACTAATAAATTCTGCCCTCAGAGGGTCAAGAAACAGAAGACCACTTCTCAACTGTATATGAACATTACTGGCACAGGATCTGCTCAGATGCTTTTTCTCATTTGCATCCACTAAACTGTCCTTTAATAGAGACCTGAAAAAAAGCCCTTGTAGGAGATGTGTGCTTCTCTTGACTCCTACCCAGACCCTTTCTCCAACCAGCTCCCATACAAAGAATGTGTCAAAAGTGACATGTTCTCAACATAATCATATTAGGTAGCAAAATGTTAATTGTTAGATATTAATGAGACATTAAAAAGTAAATTAAGTTTCTTTAGTCTATTACTTCCTTGCAACAAATAAAACCTGGTGTTGATTGTCTAAGAAGTATTGCTGATGGAAATCTTTATTTCTCTATGTTTCCAGTGCCTTGGGTTTCTCCCACTCTTGTTGAGAATTCCATGTACAGTATACCTCTATCTTGTTCTTTATTACCACTAATCTGTTTTCCACTTCCAGTTTGTATCTATAAGATGTTTGTAAATGGAAAAAGCAGCATTGTGATAAGCAGAATAAAGATGCTACAAAGAATATCCATGTAATAATATTAATGCCATACCCCCAAATACATTGTACTATATAGAAAAAGATATTCTAAGAGTATAATTAAGGATCTGAAGGAGAAGAGAATATCCCAGATTGTCTAGTCAGGTCCAATGTAGTCACACATGTTCTAATGGGAAGAAGGCACGAAGGTGAGAGCCACAGTCATAGACGGAACGGTGGAAGTAGGAGGGACAACGAAATGAGGCAACACATACAGAAAATAGGCAATCTGAGGATAATCTCACTGACTGTCATCTACACTTGTGAATCGATGCACACTCTCTCATTGGCTAAACAGTAATCCATAGTGTGAATATGAGATGTTATGTCTAACCTCTCATCTATTGAGGGATGTTTGGCCTGTTCCCACCTCTATACTGTTCTGTATAAAGATGCTATGTGCACTCATTTTACAGGTTTGGATGTGAACACAGGTTTCCTTTCCTCTCGGGTGAATGAGAGAGGACTGCACCTGCTGGGTCCTATGACAACTGAATGTCTCATCTTATAGGAAACGTGAATCCTTTTCCAGAGTGACTACATTCCACCAGAAATCTCTGAGCAGTCCGCTTCCCACTCTGTGCTGTAACCCCCCTTTTTTTAGATAACCAGCGGAGTATGGCAGCATTCCCTTCCACTTGAGTTTTCTTTGTCCTACTCACTGGGTTCTTAAGTCAACCATACGCTTTAAGTTAATTTTTGTTGTAGATCTGCACTTTAGTTTAAGATCTGTTTTTTATTTAACCTGTACATGTCAGTCACTCTGGTGTCACCTGTTGAAAAGGACACCCCCCTCCATCACTCTACCTTCCTCACACATCTCAAGAGCTTATTTACGTGGACATGCGGCTCTCAGCCCCATCACACTGGTTAAATTAGTCTTGCTAACTGCAGAACTGTAGCATTCTGGACTATCGTTCTTTGTTGGGATTGTTTTAACTATCCTAACATTTGCATTTTCACATACAAACTTTATAATACAATAAGTTCATCTAAAAAGCGTTGCTGGTATTTTAGAAGAAATTACATTGACCTATTGATCAATTAAGGGAGTACAGACATCTTAACTATACCAAAATTCCCTATCTACCAACATAGCATGTACTTCCATTGATTTAATTTTGGTTGTTTGTTTGTCTGTTAAGACAGAGTCTCACTATGTAGCCCTGGCTATATGGTGGAACTCATTTATGTACACCAAGCTGTCCTCTAACTCACAGAGATGTCTGCCTCTGCCTCCTGATTGTTGGGATTAAAGACATTCCACCACGTGCAGGTGATTATCAAGAGACAATGAATCCACCAAGCACTCTGGCTTAGCTAGGCTAGCTGAATGAGCAAACTCTGGGCTCAAGTGAGAAACCATGCCTCAGTATACACAAGGGAAAGCAATCAAAGGAGACAACCAGTGTCAACCTCTGGGCTCAACGTGTACATACATACCTCTGCACCCACATACATGCATATCACACACACACACATACACAAGCAAAAGAGAAAAGGGGGGTTATCCATATCCGTTTGAAAAGATGAGTGTATTCATACAGAAATTTTATAAATTTTCACAGGAAGGATTCTTAAAATGTAGTGGTTTAATACATTTGAAAAAGGAGTAGCTTTAGTTCTGTGCTTCTGATATTATGGCTACAGTTGAAAACAGGCTTCATGGTAGCTGGCTCCAGTGTGTGTCCTCAGTCGTGGTGAGCAGGCTTGTTTTTTCTTCTCCTCCCTAGTAGCTGAAACAGCTCCGAGAATGTCTGAAGCTGGGGAACGAAGCCATCTATGGCAGAGCAATGACTCCATTAAAACCATCTGTCGTTGTCTGTTGACCCGGGGGCATCGTACTAAGAAAATGCCTGAAGAATAAGCCCGCCTCTGTCTATTATCTCACAGGTAGACAGATGTATCCTGCTCTATTAGCTTAATTGGAACATTATTGAGAAATACTGGTTCCCAATAAAAAATGAATGAGAGTCTAAATAACTCACCCCAAACAGCACATGGCCCTTTCCAGTGAAGATCACGAGCAATTTGTCTGCCATTTGTTTTTCAGGGACAGGGATGGGGCCATCGGCATTAAGTTGAAATCTAAAGTAAGGTACATTGACTTACAGGAAATTGTTCCTTTACACAAGAGTTAGTCATCTACAAACATTGTTTCGGGGACTACGCTGAGCAAGGCTTGGTTTTTTGAGTCAGATAAGCCACCATCTGTGTGTCTATAAGCAGAGTTTTAGCAATTCAAGGGTTCAAAGTTCACAAAAATTATTGTTTTTGTTTTAAGTCATCTCAGGTGCCACTGAAGTCTTAGAGGTTGTGTGCAGGGTGAAAGAGGAAGGGTGGGTGGAGACATCCGGGCCATGGGTGTAGCCCCCTGAGCATTCAGTGCCATTTTTCCTAGGGATGCTGTTGTATTGGGTCGTACAGCAGAAGAGAATGCAAGTCCTCACTCTCTCTGAGTGAGGACTGTGAAAGTCCCCATAACTTTCCACTTGTCAATGAGTTCGCTGACAGCCCTTTCATTGCCTAGAAGATTTATTGGCAGAACTCAATGTCCATATGTTTTGGAAGATGTGAGCCTTTAGTGACAGGTAGCAAGATGTGTCCTAAAACCACTTTCCAGAACTCAAGACTTGACTTGCTGATGGAAGGGTGATGCTTCCTAAGGAGATGGAGCTGTGAATGCTGCCAGCTCAGGCGGGCTCCACCTCTGCCTCCCACTTCCTCTCACTTTCAGCAGAGATAGGACTGGAAGCCAGGACAGTTTTCCATTTCTGAATCTCTTAATCCAAGGCTGTTTGCTAACAAAGTTTTCTTCTTTCTGACACAAAGGGCCTGCGAGGACTAAGTTGCTGCAGTGGTGCACTGAATATATCTGCCCATCTGCACAGGTCGTGCCAATTTAGTGTATTCCAGACAGAATACACTAGATGACAGGAAGCAAGGGTAGGGGGTAGGGGGTTATTTTGCTTTCTGTGGTCTCTTTCTCTCTCTCTTTCTCTCTCTCTGTCTCCCCCCCCCAAGGAAATCTGACAAAAGCAATTAATCACCAAAGTCAGGCTCTGCTTGAATACTTATATTTCATTTATATTACCTTGAAAGATGGATTGATGTTGGTCAGTTTCCAACAATCATCTCTCAGCACTGTGTGTGTGTGTGTGTATATATGTGTGTGTGTGTGTGTGTGTATGAAGTGCTGTCATAGGTGGAGGGAGGCAATTGCTTTGTTTAGAATAGAAAGTCACACACACACACACACACACACACACACTGCCAAGGAGCCAGGAAAAGGAAGATCAGAGCTGGCTCTTACACCTGCCCTCTGGTTACTTTCCCAGAATCCAGTACCATCCCCCAGTGACTCCAGAACCCACTAGAGCCAACTTGAATGTTTTACAGCCATGACTCACTGAGTTGTACCAGGTTCTCCCAAGAATCTCATTTTATGCACTCCAAAGCCATCCTTTAGAAAGCTGATTGAGGTAACATCTGCAACAAGCTGCCTCATTGCCATTTTAACTTGAAGTGCTTGTTGTATGTTTGGGGTTAGCTTGTTTTATCATTTTTACTCTAGTTTTTATTTTTTAAACACACCAAACCTACTTCTATTCCATATACCCTTCATACTACCCTGATTTGTACTTTCTTACCCAGCTTCTGTTCATAGGCAAACAACACACAAACAAATAAGTTTCAGCTTATTGCTGAAACTCATAAGGCCTTAGACCTTCCCAGCATGGGACTAGAGATGTTCTTAGATTCCCTTTCAGTTTGGTCGCTCATTTCTCCCCACCCCCCCCCAAGCCTTTCTCATTCTTTTTCCTTCTTTTGGTATGGATCATTATAGGTTTGGAGTTTGCATTTTCTCCTTTCAAAGCCTCAAGGAATTCTCCCCAGCCTGACCTTCACTCTCTCCCAGAATGTTCTCAAACTGACTCATGTCTCCTCATATGGCAAATATGAGCCTCACTTTGTAAAACGAAATTCACGAGACTAGTGAAACTGAAGCCACGTATAGCCGTTGTCTTAGTTTGGGATCCTAATGCTGTGATGAAAGCCAGTGATCAAAAGGCAAGCTGGGAGAAAAGGGTTTATTTGACTAACATCCATATGGCTGTTCATCACTGAAGGAAGTCAGGACAGGAACTCACACAGGGAAGAAACCTAGAGGCAATAGTTGATGGAGAGGCCATGGAGGGGTGCTGCTTACTGGCTTACTTCCCTTGGCTTGCTCAGCCTGCTTTCTTATAGAGCCGGGTGAGCCCAGGGATGGCCTCACTAATGGGCTGGGTCCTTCCCCATCAATCACTAATTAAGAAAATGCCCTACCTCCAGATCTTATGGAGGCATTTTCTCAGTTGAAGTCCCCTCCCTTCAGGTAACTCTAGCTTATGGTACCTCTAGCTTTTCTTAAGTTGACATAAAAAGTAGTGAGCACAGTTGTGCAGAAAGGGACGCCAGCATAGAGAAAGGTAAAAATGGCTGTCATGCTGATTAGACACATGACCATGGTTTTCAAATCCCTGACCATGAGAATTGCCAGCACTCTTTCTCCCATAGGCCAGGACTTTAGAGATTAGACACCTAGCATAGCACCTTTCTCCAGTTCCCTATCCTATTGGTTTAGCAGGCAAAGCCTCATCTAATGGCTGTTCCAGGGTTGGAGATTGTGCCCTCTTCTGTGCAGACCCAGTTCTATAGCAGACTGCCTATAACTCTTTTCCCCTTAATTTGTCTGTTCATTCACTTTACAACCTGATCACAGCCCCCCTCCCCCCTCTTCTCCCAGTCCCACCCTCACCCCTCCCCACTTTCCCTTCTTTTTGACTCAGAGTTTAGAGATGGGAGGTACTGGCCACCTGGCAGGGCAGGGCAAGCTAGCACCTCCTGCGTGACTCTGAAAAGACTCTAAGTGCCCCTCATACTGAAATGGACCACAACAATTTCTTTTTAACACTTCTAAAAAATATACTTTCATCTATTATGGGTTGAAAACATCCTAGGAGGCAAACTAGTTTCTACTTTCCTTTTGTAGATGGGCAGCTGAAGGCATCGCACACAGCGAGAGAGCTCTTGTGTAGAGCACTAAGCTAGCAGGGATTCAAAGCCCTGTCGTCACTTGTGGCTGTTTCTCCCCGTTCTCAACCTTTCTCAGATCTCTGCTGGACATCTGTGGACAGCCATACGGCACTCTGCTGACAACACTTAACTTCGTGTTCCTAAAGGGGACCTTCCTTTGTACTTTCTACCTGTTAAAAATATTTTATTTATTTATTTATTTATTTATTTATTTACATTCCAGTCTTTGCCCCCTTGTCCCCCTCCCACAATTCCGAATCCCATCTCCTCCCCTTTGCCTCCTAGAGGGCGCTCCTCCTCCCACCAGACCTCCCCCTTCCCTGGGGCTTCAAGTCTCATAAACACATCTTTTCCCACTGAGGCCAGACCAAGCAGACCTCTGCTACTTATACGCCAGGGGCCTTGGACTGGCTCATATAGGCTCCTGGTTGGTGGCTCAGTCTCTGAGAGCTCCCTGGGGTCTGGGTTAGTTGAAACTGCTGGCCTTCCTATGGACTCACCCTCTTCCTCAACTTCTTCCAGCCTTTCCCTAATTCAACCATAGGGGTCCCTGACTTCAGTCCAATGGTTGGGTGTAAGTATCTGTGTCTGTCTCAGTCACAGTTGACATACCATGCAGTTGCTGGTAGGGCCGCTCAGAGAACAAGGAGACATTGTTTTCCAAAGTCTCGTCAATACATACTAATGTTTTAGAATTCCACCTGGTTTAAATAAAATTGTTCTTTAATTGTTTCTGGGTGATTTCTGCACACTGATACCTGCCTCCCCCTCCCTCATCACACAGAGTCTTTCTTTATCCCTCCTGCCAATCAAATTCATACCATCCATTTCAGGTAATGATAGAAAATTCTAACTGTGGCGATTAGCACAGCTCATCAACAGCTTCAGGAGCCTGCTGGAATTTTCCTCAGAAATTAGTGCATTCAACTGTGCTGTGCTGATTGAGATAACGAGCTGCAATATGAAAATTAAGAAATAATGGAAGAGATATCTTTTTATTCCCCACTTTTTGTCTCTCCATTAAGAGAAAGAGAAGGAAGAGGAAGAACCAAACCAGACTTGGCTAACACATTCTCCCACAGATCAGCAGCCTGGCACAGCTCTTGCCTGCTCTGTTCTCAAAGCAGGGCAAAGCTGAGCTGAAAGAGAAGCCACCCAGACACTTCACTCTTTGAGACGGCAGCTCTTCTCTCCTGAGGGCAGCACCAGTACAAATGTTAGTGGTGTTTGCTTTTCAGTCACCCAGTGAACTTCAGTTTAAACGAGGCTTATTATTAAAATGAGGGCTATGGAATGTGGACACCCTGTGTGTGTATACATGTGTTTGTGGTTGCCTGTGTTGGTGACATGAGTGTGAATTCAGAAGAAACCATTTCTGGAATGTATCACAAACAATATGCTTGCAAATCCAGATGGCTGACACTCGGAACACTTTCCGGCAGGCATGTCAACACTCATCTAATCTCAGTGGACCCTGTGGCTTGCTCAGAGTTGCCTTTCATCATAACGAGCGATGGCATACGTGGGTCTCTTTTCAGTGGCCATTTTATTGCATAGAGATTACAATGCCCCTCAGAAAATTTAAAATGCCTGTGCATATGCATGCATAAATCAACAGCTTGAAATATATATATACATAATCAGCAGCTTGAAGGTAATTAAACATGAGGCATAAATTGATTATAGTTTGCATGAAAAAATATTACTTCCTAAATGTCATTATATATTAGTGTGTGTATGTACACACACACTCACACACACATTCACACACACACACAGACACACATGGTAGAAGAAAAACATTCCTTCTGCAGGCACATTTCCCTTTCTGGCGTAGTTTTCTGTCATTTTATCCTTTTTTTATAATTGATTGTCACTTTCCCGATGAAAGACAGCTGAAAACAGGAGACAGCCCTGCTGTGGAAGGATGCCCATGTGCCTGAGTCCATGTCCTCCTACACTCTCCCAGTGCATTGCGGTTCTGAACTCACTTTTTTACCTTTGTGTGTCTTGTTCCCGTGAAGAAAGGAGCCTGCTGGAAATTGTATTAAAAAGACAATGAGAGCAAGCTCTGTGTATCATTAGACCTGTTGAGATTTATGACCCTGTTAGTCCTAAAATGTTCCCACATTTCAATGTCTCTGAATCTGCATTGTCTTCTGATGGTTAATTCATTGTGTTGCCTTGGCAGTGCAAGGTTTTCCTTAACAGTAAATTAAACAATGGTACATCTTACAGTTGTTAATAAGTAGTTAGATTTAATAAAATAGAGTTGGGTTTGAAAATGTTTGTCTTGTATGTGATGTCATTCAAGAGGTGTTTGCTTGTTTTTCTGGTGTTTGTTTTTGATGTTGTTGTTCTGTCAGTACAGGATGGACCATGGAATGACTTGCTTGGAACAAGTAGAGATTCTCCAAGCTCCAGAAACCTTGAAGGAGGAACTAGAGAAGCAGGAAAGAATGCCATCCCTGAGGGGGGTGGGGGAAGACCCCTCCTAGTGGCCTGCTCTGACTTTCCGCAGACCTGTCAGTCCTGTCAATTTTTAATGTCAATGTTCTTCAGGGAAACTGGTCCATAGCTTTCTTTTCTGGTTGTGCCCTCTTCTGGTTTTGGTATCATGGGAACTAATATCATCTTCATGGAGTGAGTTTGGTAGTATTCCTTCCTTTTCTATTGCATGGAACAGTTTGTGGAGCACGGATGATAGACAGCTCTTCCTTAAAAGTCTGCTGGAATTCAGCAGCTAATCCAACAGTCCCAGACTTCTTTGGGAGACTTTGTCAAAATAAGGTAGAAGGCAAGGGTTAACGCACAGTCTGTCTCTTACCTGCACACATATACAGTGCATGTGTACTCAAACATCCATTCGAACATGAAACAAATGAGAGAGCAAAGCCAAGTGTGTTGCTCAGTTTCCTAGTGTTCTGTGTAAGTGAATTGCTGAGTATCATCTTCTCTTTGGAGTAGTCTGTTCTTGTTATCCTGACTTCTTCACTTGGAGAAGTGGAGGAGGTAGCCTCTAATCTGCCCTCTCATTTTAATTTTTAAAGCAGGGGACAAGCTGGGCCTAGTGGTGAAGGACTTCAATCCCAGCACTCAGGAGGCAGAGGCAGGTGGATATCTGAGTTTCAGGCTAGCCTCATCTACATAGTGGGTTCCAGACACCTAAGGCTACACAGAGAAATCTTGTCTAAAATCAATCAAACAAACAAACAAACAAACAACAAAAGCAAGCAAGCAAGCAAACAAACAAACAAACAACAAAGCCGAAGATAAAACTAAGCAGGTGATAGAAAAAACATGTCCAATTGGTTATATCCATCAAACAAGATCTACTTCAATGGCCTCCGAGCAGCGGTTTTTCTACCCACCTTTACCCTAGTAGACAATAGACACTGACTACAGATGTGTTTGCTTTCTACAATAGGGGAAACTACTAACATCAGTTCACTTAGAGGCCAAGGATGCTAAACATCCTAAAATATGCAGGGAAAAAAAAGAGTATCTGTCCCCAAGTATCAACAGTACTGGAGTTGGGGAAACCCTGTTCTCTTTTATTGAGAGAAAGAGAAAATGAAGAGGAAGAGGAGGAAGGAAAAGAGGGAGGGAGGGAGGGAGGGAGGGAGGGAGGGAGGGAGGGAGGGAGGAAGGAAGGAAGGAAGGAAGGAAGGAAGGAAGGAAGGAAGGAAGGGACCAATCTTTTTAGGAACCACTGTCACAATCTCTAAAATGGATCATTTCAGCTTTGGGTAAGTCACCTCCTCAGCACCGCATCTCCCACAGACAGACACGTCTACTCAAACATGTCTTCTTGTTCTCATCACTCACTCTGCACTTTTACTCCTCCAACTCCTGCAGGCTCTGTTGTCTCCAGTACTTGGACCATCTCTGCCCCCTGCCTCTGATTTAATCAGCTGGAGGCTTGACTTTGACGAGCAGAAATTGGGAGTCTGGAAACTCTAGGAAGCAAAATTCTGTACAGATGCTTAAAAATAGCCCACCTCAAAGTATGTCAAGAGGAAGAGTCCCTAATCATAAGCATCAGGGGATATTCTAAAAATGTTCAAGCATAACATGAAGATCTAACTGAACATCTTCTCTCAGGTTGCGCTTACATGCGAATCAGCTTGAAGCAGTCAAGGTTAGACTTAATTTACATGGTCCTTCAATAAGAACACTATTTTCCCTGCCCTGTTTAACCTTTAGCCATCACCCCAAGGTGTTTCAGTTCTTATGCCCATTTATTTTTATCATACTTCTGCTTCTATTTTTGTTCTATTCTTGTAAGGAAATGATTTTTGGTGGGCATTCCTATGGTGAATATTTGCATTTTTGAATGATATCTGAATGATACCATGTGCTCAAACAGTTTAAAATTATGAGTCTTGCAGGTATCGATCAAAATGACTTTGCACAGTTAAAAATTATCATGCTATGCATGAAAGCACAGCAGTGTGCTTTAATACATGAAGGAAATCAGCTATAAAAGTGTAAGAAGCATGGACATTTGCCTTAAACAAAAAAACTAGTTTAGAATTGCAGTCGTTTATTGGAGCTGTTTGTATTATTACAGTTTGTGAATATGTCCTTGTTCATTAATGCATTTATATAGAGATGTTCCATACAAATACACACATGTATGTTCTTCAGTCAATTTTTCTAGTTACTGGTCAATGTTTATACACTTGTTACCACCAGTTTAAAAGGTGCATCAGTTGATAAAAATGAGTTACCTTGTAAGTATGGTGAGGGATTTCAGAAGCTGACAATCTACTCCAGGCTTGTGTTTACCTTGTATCCAAGCAGGATTACTCCCTTCCCAGTACATGTTATGTATTGTAGCAGTGCACTCTGGCTCCTAGCAGTGATAGCGCCATAGTTCTTTGGATTCCTGAATAAAAGACATACACACACACATACACACACACACACACACACACACACCACCCTAATTTTGATATGTCTTGACAATGCCTGTGAACTTGCAAACTTCCTGTATTACTTAGTTAATACCTTCTAAATCTATATTTTATCTTTGCTCTCCTAGACCCAAGTGGGCTCTTAATTCTGATCTCTCTGCATCCCTGTCATGGCGTGGTCCATCCTATGCCCTTCTTATGGCAGAATCCCCTTCTCCTTCTCCCTTGTGTTTCTTACCTGGGAATCCTAAAAGTCCCTCCTCTCTGTCCAGACATTGACCATTGGCTCTTTATTGATCAATCAAAAAACATTTGGGGACTGAGACACTCAGCGTCTGGACACTCAGTGTCCCATGTGGTTTTGGGAGCCAAATTAAGACAAAGCATTAGAACCAATCCCAATGTATTTTCATACGCAAGTACTATGCTTTAAAGAATATATTTCTCTGTCACTCAAAAACAAAAGTAGGGTAATTCAAGCAACCACTTCTAAAATTACTGAAAAATTATCCACAATTGGTATTAATCATAAATGAGGGAATTTTGTTAAGAAAAAGAAACTCTACACGATGTAAAGAAAGCAGTGTGAGATGGGACTGCTGCCCACTAGAATGGGGTATTAAGGGAAAACACACAACATAAAATGACAATAATTTCTACTATAGAATTTGAATTGCTTCTTTTCTGCTTCAGTTTTCTTTTTTACTTAGGGAGGAAGCAGACTAAGTTACTTCCTGAACCTCACTACCCTCCCAGGTAAAACAGGATAAGCAGCCTGAGTTAACACTTGATTTACAGCTGTTCAAAGGAAGTCTTCCAGGTATGGCACAGTCATGCTGCAAGGATGACATTACATATTTAGGAGGGAGAAACATGGCTACCGGGCTCCACACTAACCCTGTGGCCAGCTCCTGAGAATCTGTACTCTCTTCTCTCCTCTTCCTTCATGATTCCAAGCCAACCAATCATCACCTAGAGATGAAGAAAGCTAGCAAACGGATGATTCCATGATTGTTACAGTGTGGTACCCACTGCCACGAACTGAGGGAAAGGGCTCTTCTGTCATTATCATGTCTGTGTCAGATAAAACCATGAGACTAGAAATTAATAATTGTTCCAGTGCAAAACAGTAGCTGCCTTTCGTTGACTGTTTCTCTCATGTCAACAACAAGCCTAGTTCTTCATACTGATCTTACTTAAGGCTCACAGCAACTCTGATTCTTCTTTTTTTTTCTTTAAGATTATTATGACTCCTACTTTATATGGAGAAACTGGGACACAACAAATACAGTAATCTAAGTAGGTCAGATAGTAAGCAGACTAAGATTTGGATTTGAAAGACTGGTTTATACAGTGACGTGGCATTGGGGTCTGAGTAGAGACACTGAAGAAAAGAACAAGAAGGGAGAAGTTGGCAGAAGCCACTCCATTGAAGGTGTCAGTCATGCCAATCGGGGATATGACATAGTGTTAGGAGCATGGGAGACAAGAGCCTGTAGTGAATGCCCTAGCTGAACCAAGAGGTGAGCATGCTTGTCCAGTACTGTGAATGCAGGGACTTAAATGGAGAGTGGACATAGGGCCCAGGCCTCTGGCATACGAAAGCACCACTGGCCTACATAGTATGTCCTACATAGCCCTATCTGCTCTGAACCTGTCTTAAAAGTACCTATACTCCAAATAACAATAGCACAGCTGATAGATGGGGCACGTAGAGGCTTTAGGGGGTTGAAAGAGGCAGTGCACCTGCCCTGCCAGAAAATCAGCTATTCTGAAAGAGACATATGCACCTCCCTTTGTGTTACAGACAATTGGAACAGGGTCACCAAGTTCCAACATCTTGCCAGACCACCTTGCAGGACAGACTGGATCCAAGAGACGATGGATGGGAGGGATTATACCTGGATCAGAGCAACTTAGTTCCATTATTCAGGCCCCTTTAAGGCTAAGCTTCAAGTCGGTAACTCAAGGACAGGCTTGAGGACCACTGTTCACTTTGTTCCTCTTCCTACCATGGCCACGTGGAGTTATCCATGTTCTCTGGTATTCACAATTATTTGTCTTTTTAGCAGGCACGCTGTGGGTGAGTGTTTAAGCCTTCATTGCCTATTGGGGGCTGCTGGAGTCTAGACTAAAATCCTTGGCAACATAAATAATTATCCTGGGATAAAGATGGAAGCAGCTACAAAGAGGTGACTATGAGCCCAGGATGCCGAGGCATCTGCAAGGACAGAAGGCAGAAGGGGCTGAGGCCGAGGAGCCCATCATGTTAAGGAAGAGCCAGGGCACAGTACAAGCTCCCAAGGGAGGCACTGTACCACACCTGTCTCTGCTCACATGCTATTAAGAACAGGCTGTTGCCCTACCCCTCCTTCTGCCTTACCAAGGAGCTGTCCTGTGCTTGTCAAAGTATAATTAAGGCACTTTGAATCTCAAACTGACCTGTTGGGCTAACAGTTCACCACTGTAGAGGTGTATTGAATCAGGAAGGCTGAGTATTGCCCGATTTTTGAGAAGTTATCTATACAGATTCGCTTTATCAATGTTCTGAACACCAACTTTACATGAAAACAATATATCTGAATTGTTTTGAACACAAAACATGGTTTAAGCAATAGACTTGTCTTGAGTTTCTCCAGAAGGGTGCTACAAACATAATCAGCCTCAGCAGCAACTCAGTGAGCACTGTGCTCCTTCCTGTTCCTCTGTGAGCACCGTGCTCCTTCCTGTTCTTGTGTAATTTATTGTGCTTTTTGTAACACGTCAGCCTTGTGAATTGTCTCCCATTTGCTGCAGAAGCCGCACTGAGTCATTTGCTACCTTGGTGAGGGATTTTTTCTCCTGTTTTTATATTTATGAATTTGTCCTGGGAAACATCAAGGTCAGTTTCTGCCATTAGTTTCAAAATGCAGAAGGTTTAACTGTAGGTGATGTTGATCACCCAGGCAGCCAAATATAGATCTGGGTCTTAGATACGTACTTTAAAACTGAAAACACTGGGATGGGAACATGAAGTGGTGCAAAGTAAACAAGAGAAAATGAAAGCAATGAAAGAGAAATGAAATGAACTGGTTGTTCTTCATTCCCGGTGTCCCTTCTATGAATTAGTTAGCACAACTTGAGCTCTGCCATGGTTATTCTGGGTTACTACGAAGAATCTAGAATGAAAATAGAAAGGTGTTATATAGTAACTAACAAATTAAGTTTTCAGTTTCAGAGTCTTAGTTTAGTTCATTGGTTCCCAACCTTCCTGATACCATGACCCTTTAATATATTTTCTCATGTTGTGGTGACCCCAAAACCCTAAAATTATTTCATTGATACCCCCTAACTGTAATTTCACCACTGTTATGAGTTATAATATACACATTTTTGGAGATAGAGGTTTGCCAAAGGGGTCATGACTCACAGATTGAGAATGAGTAGTTTAGTTGTTTTGGTTTTCTGAGGATATACTGATTTGGTTGGTTGGTTGGTTGGTTGGTTGGTTGGTTGGTTGGTTGGTTGGTTGATTGGTCGGTTGGTTGGTTGGTTGGTTGGTTGGTTGGTTGGTTTTGTTTCAAGCTAGGGCTGTGGCACGTAGGTCAGGCTGGCTCTGTACCTGCCACATGTGGGATACTCTCTATTTCTATTTCTCAAGAAAGTAAATAGCAAATCTAACTTCAAGGGAAGGCTTTAGATCATGGACAACTTACTGAGTGCCTTTCTTGGCAGTTGGCTGATAGCTCTGGAACACTAACAATGTTCCTGCACACAAGGAGGAAGGACAGGAGGTAAACAGAATATGTGTGTATGGCATTCATCAGCTGCCCTGCTACTGCAGTGGAAGTACGTGGAGAAAAATAGTCTTCAAGTTAGAAATTTTAGTCAGTAGCAACCAAAAGATAAAGGTCACCTCTGATGCCAGTGTATGGGAATATAAGCACGATGAGGCAGCTGGAATGGTCACTTGGAAACCAGAAGGGAAGGGGAGCTTTGGGTGGTCACAGGAGAACCGTGTCATAACAGTAAGGGCCAGACAGACATTCTAAACATTCAAGGCTCTCAAGATTTAATGCCCAGGCATCCTTTTTTAGAGAATGTTATCCATAAAAACAAGGGAATAAATCAAGAGCTAAATTAAGGAAGCAGGGGCTCCAACAATAGATCTGGGAAGGGAAATCCCTGGAGACTGACCAAGTCAGATTATGGAAAGGGGGCCATGGGTGGAAGGTCACTAGGAAAAAGGGAATCAGTGGGCTATCCAACCAAATATAAACAGTCTTTAGATGTAAAAACTTTAAGGGTTATTGTCCTTTTGTTTCACTCTTCTACCCCATATGTGTGTGTGTGTGTGTGTGTGTGTGTATGTGTATATGTGTATATGCATATACATATGTATCTATATCTATCTATCTATCTCTATATCTATATCATATATATATATATGGTGTATGTGTTTGTCAGATTTATTTTATCTGTGTAAGCCTTTTGCCTTCATGTATGTCTTGTGCCTTTTGAGGTCAAATGAAAGCATAGGATCTTCTGGAACCAGAGTTATAGATCGTTGTGAGCCCCTACTCTTACACATACAATAAATAAATCTAATTTTTTAATCTTCCCATTATCTATCTATCTATCTACCTATCTATCATCTATCAATCAAAATCATCTATCTATCACTGATTTATGTAATATCTGTAGGTTTAGATGGTATCATGAGGTAGGGTGCCAAAGACTGAATTAGTGTCCTTATAAGAAAAACAGAGCTCCTGTTCTCTATTGATCTCCTCCTGACTGGCCCTCATCTGCTTTGCAGGATTAGCACAAAAGAGCTGCCCACATCCAGGGAGCAAGCCCTAGTAGACACTAAACTGGCTGACAAGTTTCTTGAAGTGAGCCTTCAAGCCTCCGGCTATGTGAGAAAATAAAGTTTTAGTGTTGAAGTCACCTGGTGCATAGTATGTGCTCACCACAGCCAGAGCTGGCTGGGGCAGAATTTTCTGAGCAGTCTCTCTATGCCCATATTGGTGTAAATGCCAAGGGTGCAAGAAAAAAAAGTATAGTGTTTGCTTATGGGAAATCATAGTCTAGCTTGGGCAACTGATACATAGCCAAACATTTCAATACAAATTGACCAGTGCTTCAATAGACCAAAACACGGAGCACCATATGTCCAGAAGAAGAGATCATCCAATCTGTTCTCATCAAATGACGGTTTAATCACTTGTGATTCCAGAATTTGGAGATCTTAGGAAATAGTGGGTTTCCTTGTGAGCTTGGGTGTTTTCCTATCCTCTAGCAGAATCATGGCACCTACTCCTGGAACAATAAACCCTTTCCAGCTTTTTACTTCTAAGTTTATCAGCTGTTGGTTTTGATGTTAAAATTGGTTATAAATGTCAGTATGAAGGTAGGTTTACCAAGGGCCTGATGCTTGAAGCAAAAGAGAAAAAAACAAAAATAACTAGAAGTGGCTCTTTTCTCTTCTTATGATTTAAAAAGAAAGTGTATGGAAATCACAAGCAAATATCAGTAAGACTAACTCTGGCCCAGTGCTTTTCAGATGATACCAACTGAAGAAACACATAGCCCTGATGATAAAAGGCCCTGTATTGCAGTGAGGTTCTTGTATACTGCTGATGAGTTCTGGAATGGTTTATTGATTCCTCCACACTAGAGTTTTCGGGTCTTAAGAAAAGATCTCAGCTCTCTTGAAACCTTGACAAGTCAGCCTGGCTATACTGTACAACAGTGACATTTACTCTTAGTATATAAGCAGTGGCTTAGCAATCATATAGAACATATGAGCCAGAGGGTCTCATTCATAAGCAAACTATTTGGGTAAGAAGAAATGCCTGTGCTGGTAGCTTCATGCTTACCAGAGACCAGAGATGCCAGAAGGAAGGTCTGGCTTTTCCTCATCTTTCTTCCTTAGATGGGTACCTCATTCCTGGAAACCATACTAAAGACCTGGACACCTAGAGTGGAAACTGAACACACCAGCTCATGATGTCTCCATTTCTTCATCAGGTAAAACTTTGTTAAGTCCAAGTGGCCCTTTAGTGGTACCCACTCCCAGAGGCCCCTCTTATGTACCAGAGCTCTGCCCTTCTTCTTTCTTTAAAGATCCTTATAATAATAAGATACTTCTTTCCAAAACTCACCCACTGTGCTCTGTAAATTTCATTCTTCAAATCCAGGAGACAAGTACCCAAAAGCCATTCACTCAGGGTGGCATTTGTTCAGATTGCTGGGAGCTTAGTTCTCCCACACCCACATTAAGCTCACCAAGAGCCAAGAAAGACTCTGTGGTTCTCAAAAATACTCCAGTGTCTTCTTATCAGTTCTGTTCGTACAATGCATCTGCATGATGATATTTCACAGGCCCCTCTGGCTCCCTTCACTTCCTTAAAGCATTTTGATTTTTGCCCCTCAAAACTGTATCACTTAAAATGGCTTGCTTTTGCTATTCATTGGTGTCCTTGGGCATTTGATAATGTACATGTTATTACCTGTTTATAATTTCACTTTTTAAAATCAGTTACCACAAGCTTGAACACTTTAGTTGTCCTCTGCATGAGAGTGTCTTTTCTGATTGAAGTAACTGACTTTGTAAGGACAGTGAGATTAAAGATGTAGGAGAAAAGAAGGACAGAGAAAAATGGTTCAGTAAATGGAACTCTAGGACATTTTTTGGATCACCTGTCCTATAATTATTTACAGACAAATCTTCAGAAAGCAACACATAAAAACATCAATGACAATAACAGCTAACATGTAATGCTGTCACACACTATTCAGTGCTGTATGTACATCCATTCACTTAATCTTCTCAACATTCCTGCATATTCTCTCTCTCTCTCTCTCTCTCTCTCTCTCTCTCTCTCTCTCTCTCTTTCTTTGTGTGTGTCTCTCTTTCTATCCCCTGGTCTCCCTCTCCCTCCCCTCCTCCCTCCGTGTTGTGACTATCTGAAGAGTTAATCTGAATTTCCTTTTGGCTTATACTTCACAACATTTCCATTGAATGGAGACTTGTGGATAAGGCAGATGACAAAGCCATCTGGTCACACTCTATAAGCCAAGCGTCTGACCAGAGGTTTCCAAGACATCATCATCACCTCCCATTTCTGGAATGACTCCAGAAGCATAGGTCCTGCACAGGTCATAAGATGATGATGATGATGATGATGATAATGATGATGATGATGATGATGGCGGCAACAGCAGAGGCAGTGGCAGCCACCGGGTGGCCCAAACAGGAGCAAACATCAACATTCAATGGCAGTTTTCCCAGTGGTAGGATTTCCTGCTTTGAAGGGTTCACATTCCTGAGTATTCACAGTGAGATCTGAAATAGTTTTATCCAGGACCATCTGAAGGGAACAGGTAGAGACAGAAGGAACAATAAGATTTTCAGTCTGTATGGTTTTTAGAAGAGCTGTTGTGGTGAGAGAAAACGCTGGATGTGGCACTTTGCGAAGAGTCCACATGAATGTACCTTCTCTCTAGCTCTTTCCCATACACCAGGAATTCCACAGGAAGCTTACCTACTGACTGGCAATCCTATCTTTAAATGAATATATGCCCATGGATGAATAACCTTAAGTAAATATATTTTGGGACTGGAGAGGTGGCTCAGAAACTAAGAGTACTGTCTGCTCTTTCAGAGGTCCTGAGTTCAATTCCCAGCAACCACATGGTGGCTCACAACCATCTGTAATGAGATCTGGTGCCCTCTTCTGGCCTGCAGGCAAACCACTGTATACATAATAAAGAAATCTTTAAAAAAATGAACATATTTAAAAATCTAAAACGGTGAAGTAAACAGGGATTTGCTGTAAATATATTATTATGTGTCTTAATACCTCTGTATCCTAAAGCAAAATTACTTGAAGCTTATAAGCTTGTTGTAAGAATTACAGGCACAGAAAGACGCACACCACTTGATAGAGAATCCAGTTAAACACTAAGCATTTGGTTAAATGATCTGCTGACGTCAGCTGCTCTCACATCTGCCAATCCAATTAACCTGGTCCTCTTGGCAGACAGAGGGAGAGTACTGTGCTGAGATCAACCTGACCACCTTGCCTGGAACGAGGCCTGTATGTAGCAATCACCCACACACTTCTGCTTGCTCTGCTCCCTCCACCTTTGACCCAGTCTCCTCACTCCGGTTCACAGCGTGGTGAGCCAAAATCACAAAGAAAAGGGACATTTCCTACCTTTGAAAAGAATGGGCAGAGACCCAGCAGACTTGTGGTGCCTGCCATTTCCCATCTGTAAATTTCTCAAAATACTTTCCAGTAAACGATCTGTTGGTGTTCGTATCATGATGAATAACGTTAAATGTCGCAGTCATTGTGTGCTTTCTAAATAAAATGCTCTAAGAACACACAGTTGGTAAGTTATGAGTGCGAGATGATTTTCACTAGTCTTTTATTTGTCTCAGAGACATTAGAGAAATTTATCAACTAGTAAATGTTCCTGCTTGATTCCAACAACGAGTGGGTAGTATTGCTGTGGGTAAAGTTCACTGTCACCTCCAGAATGTGGAGCCCTTAAACCAGCAGGCTTCAGCAGAATCGACCTCCCAGAGTGGATCTCCTGAGAGCACTTTCAGAAACCACTCTCACTTTCACTGCTTTGAAATGTCACTGTCACAAAATTGAATGCTACAGGTTCGTGAACGGATCATCCGCTCCATCATCCTAGTGGTGTGGGGTCGTCTAAGCCCTGGACCTACTCCTCACTCCCCGCCCACGCAGGAAAAATGCTGCGGGACCCACTATTGTGCAGAACCTCATGCCTTTCCCCAGTTCTCCCTGTCTTCCACTCCATGCCAGACTTATTTAAACAGGCCGGGCTGGGGTTGAGGCTACTCTCTTTATCTGACTTCGCATTTCTTCCTCTGCCTATTCATGCCGCTGTGTAGGGCTGGACCAGCTTCCTGAAATCTCGTGGGATGTGGGGGCTTTTCTCCCTGCATCGGGGGCCCTGAGCCTAGTTGTTTTGGGTAGCTAATTTCCTCCCTTCTTCTCACTGGAATACACAGAGCTTCCTTTGCTCAGCGTGATAGCGCCCCCCCCCCGCACCCCCCTTGCGTTCGTCTGAGGCCTGGAACCTCCCCATGCTCTTGAATTTCCTGCTGTCATGATGCAGGATTTCCTGACTGGAGATGTATTTGGTTGAGGCACAGCTAGGCTCTATCCTGACCACACCTCACCAGCATTCTCCTCCTTACTGTACAATGTATCATATTTATGTCCCGCGGTGATGAGCTCTGCCTTTCAGTCTTCACTTTGAAATATCGTTTCCTTCATTCCTCTAGGCTGAACAAACCACGAAGTCCTTCATCCTCTACCTACCCTCAACCCTGTTTGGATTCGAGGAGCTTTTCTTTCTCGTGTGCTTTGATCTTTAATTGGAAGGATTTCTGTAAAAATAAAGTTTAAATAACTAGGGAAGAAAACGTTGCATGAAGTTTAGTCCTGCTAAAATCTTCTTTTGTATTAAAAAAAAAAGCGAATAACTAAAAAAAATAAAAAGATTGGTAGAAATACCTAAGAGTGTACGCTCTTTTGTTCTGTCGGATCAGCGTAAGTGCCGCTGCATATCCTGACAATGCCCAGCTGTTTCCTAGATTCTACGTGAGTCTTACCAGCCATAGTGTTGGGGCAGAAGGGCTCCTTCAGTTACTTTCATTGTTGCAGCAGGGCACCCATGCTCTCATCAAGGACCACGGCTCAGAGACGCTGCCATACCAGAGTTACTTGGTCACCAGAAATGCAGCCAGCCCGGAGCTGGGCTTCCCTCCAATCCCAGCTCAGTCTGTGCAGTGCCTCAAGTTCAGCTCACTGGTCCACCAGACATCGTTCGTTTAGAGATCCTGCAAGTGAGTGGGCCAGAGTTCTATGTGTTGACGCAAATTCTCTTTCTTAGGCATATCCATAGACACCAGAGCATCCTCAGGGGAAACCTATACACTGGGGGCTCCTGAGCCACCAGACTCAGCAGATGCCCGTGGGATGGAGCCAATTCTGAGACCCCAGTTTTATCCTCTTAAGGAACTTATTTGGATAGCCCTCAATCTTCCCTTATATCCCTGGGTCTTTATTAAGGACCTTATCTTCATCCAAACAGGTTTCCTTAACTTTGAATCAAAGGGAATAAGGGCTTGGAAATCTCTCTGTGGGTATTCAGACTTTGGCTGTGTGGATTATTCATTCCCTCTCAAGAGACTAACACCTTCCACTAATTCCAACTTACTAAACGGCCTCCTTGTTCTAGATTAGGAACTCCTGTGAGCATCCTCACAGACACCAGACAACGCTCAATTGGAGTTCCTCAAGTGAATAGGCCAGGGTTCTACATGTTGACACCAATTCTCATTCTTAGGCACATCCATAGACACCAGAGTGTCCTCAAGAGAAACCTATACACTGGGGGCTCACGGTATCTGGTACAGAATTAATGTTTTGTATAAACCAATAGGCTGGATCTGGTACTCCATGGTCATCTTGTCTTTCAAGGTAGCATTAGGTTATTCTAACTCACTGTTGGATTTTCCCAACTATTTCATCCTTTATTGGTAGAATTGCCACAAAGATAGCTCTTCTGTTTGACTGTGGTCTCTATCACAAATACCTGAGATAAACCAACTTGCAGGAAGGAGGAGAGGCTTATTCTGGCTGGGGTTTCTAGAGGCGTCCATGCATGGTTCTGTAGTGTTCTTGCTCTGGGCATTTGGTCACATCCCATATCACACTATGGTGGAAGCATGTGACAGACAAAGGCTTCAGCCAGGGTCACTAGACTCTCTCCAGAGTCACTTGGCTCCTTCTACTAGGTACAACTTAAAGGCCTATGGTTTCCAAGCACTGCTTTGTGATAATTAAGTCTTCAGCACATGGCAAACAGGGAGATACTCAGTGGCATCTCCTTAGCTTCTTCCCCCCTCGAAAGTTTCTCTCCAAGCCAGTCCATCTCTAAACGTATCCAGAGTCCTAACAGCTCCCACACTATGAAAAGTCCGAGCACAAAGTCTCCTCAGAGGAACAAACAAAATCCTTAGCTCTTGGCTCTTGTAAAACTTAACCGAAGCAAGTTATGAACTTCCACTACAAGGCAGGTTAAATGTCTCCTCCATTCCAGAGGTGGGGAATAGAGGTGTAGACTGGAGAAAGTAAACACCACCACAGAGGAAACACGGAAGAATGTTGTTTCATATCTGTCCCACTAGGTACAGGAAGGCAAGTTGTGAGCTCCAAAGGGCTGTGGAAGCACAGCCTTTGTGGGCTAGCTGGCTACAGTCTCCATGTGCATATCTCTTGGGTTTGCCCTACAGCTTTCTTTGGCATCCTTCTGTGATCCTGGTGTCTGTCTGCCATGAAGCCTTGCCTTCATTCTCACAGGCTTGCTAGACAGCCAGTAGTCAGAGCTGCTGGCAGACTTTGCCTGGTGGCACACTGGCAGGGCAAGCCTCTGTGAACCCCATACCTGTGCTTCTAAAGTTAGCATCAGATGGACATTATGAAGATCTGCCGGTGGTGAGAGTCACACCAGAGGCCCTGGACCATGTGTAGATGAGGTTCTACTTTCCTCAACTGCTAACTAGAGGGAAGTGAATCTTAAGGAAACGATTGTGAAGGTTTCCGTGTGCATGCAAGGCACTCTGAGACTGTCAAACTAAAATATTCTAAATGAGCTTAATTTTTTTGTGACTTTTGAGAGCCTGTCATGGGTGTGTTCTTGAGGATTTTTGAGATGTCTTCAAGTCCTCTTTTGTATTATTCTAAACATATTGTTTGGCTTTTGTGTGTGTGTGTGTGTGTCACTAGCCTGGGATGTCACATGACTTCCTCCTTTGGGTAAACTGTACCACTTTCAGCTTTTCCCCTTGGTTGCTTCCTCTTCACTTTTACTACCTACTTGACTAAAAGTAGCTAGCATCAGTGTGCATGTGCAGTCTGGATTTTCTACTATCTTGTTTGTTTGGTTTTTTTTCTACCATGACTTTCAGCTTTCTGCAGCATGGACAGAATACAGTCACGTTCTTTGCCAGTACAAGGAGCAAAAAACAAAAGCAGTAAAGGGCAAGAAGGAGTGAAAGCAGGGAAAGCCAGGATGCCAAGGTCAGCTGCCAAGAATCAGAACCCTGGAGATGCTGACATGGTAGCTGTCATCATCACCTCTCAGAGAACACACGAGGGCTCGTCGTGACAGCTGGGCTTTTACTAGCTCATAACAAACCGTGCTCGAAACTTAAACCTAACATGCCTGAAGCTCAGGAAACGGAGCATGGGTAGGTACAAGATGACAAAGTCCTAAAAATCCACCAGAAAAAATACCATAGTATGGAAAAAATTAAGCCAGATCACAAAGAAGGTGTCAGAGGATTCTGCTGACCTAGTGACAAGATGCCTGTACTGTCTGACACCACAGCGAAGGGCCTGTTTTAGAAGACAGAGGGTTTCAGATGATGGCAGGGGGCTGGCTGACAAAGGCTCTCTCTGCCTTTCCCCAGCTCAGTTTTTGTAAGGCTTTCTATTAATCAGACGGACATAATTCTTACTGGAGAACAACAAAAAAATCCGGAGACACCACAGAACCTGCTATGGCTCTGGAACACCGCAGCTAAGATAGCTTACTGCATGACAAATAAAAACGTCACATAAAAACAAAAATCCTTGCAACCAACACTGAATCCAATATTCTAAAGTTCCCTTTGTGTGTACATTAATACTCATAAAATACTTACTTGCAAACCTAGATCTGAATGACTGAAACTGAATTTTCACTCCAAGACAAAATGAGTATCTTGAGGTTTATGACATACGGTTTAGATCACATGTACAAGAAAGAGAAAGAAGACACAGAAGTGTGCAAAGCCAGGTGAAATGAAAGTATATATTCAGTAGGGTAGATAGCTATAAAGAAACATAGTAGGACATCAGGAAAACTCCATATGGATTCCTGTGTTTGAGCCTGGGGGCACCAGATTTTCCCAGGGCAGAGCTATGTGCAGTGGGGTAAGGGAGGAGGCCACTTTGATCATTCTAGGGTTAGAAGCTCTACACTGAAAACAGGAGAGATGGTTGTTACTGGATCATAACAAACCGTGCCTCTAAACTGAAACCTAATATGCCTAAAGCTCAGGAAACAAAGCTTAGATGGTTACAAGATTACAAAGTCAAAAAAAAAAAAATAGGATGGGAAAAAAAGCAAGTCACAAAAAAGCATTCAAAGGACCCTGCTGGTCAAGCAACAGATGCCTGTACTGTATGACAAAGCACTGAAGGGATCTGTTTTAGAAAACAGAGGGGTTTGTCCACGTGGTAGGATGATGCCTGAGTACCCACCGGCTCCATAGTCGTATTCTAGAGAGATCACCAGCTTAGATCTCTGACCTGTATCCATCAGGAGCCACCCCTCCATCCTCAGACGGCTTCCTACTTGTATAACATAAACTAAAAGGGCCTGTTTCTATTCCAGAAGGAACCACATCTCTTTCCATCTTCATGTTTCCCCGTGCTGTGCATCATGCAGGTCTGTGAGCTTCAGCCAGATGAGCCTATTGCTGGGGCAAATGGCACCATCTGCACTCCCATGGTAGCGATAGCAGAGGACTCCCAGTGAATGACACAGACCAGGAGCAGAGGGACGTCGGAGCAGTTCAGTATCACAGTTTTATGGGCTCCCACTGGAATGCTCGTGACTTAATGGCTTAAGAGCATTCTAGGCTTTCTCTTGCCCGGATCTTCAGAAGTTCCCACAGGGTTCCAGCTCATATTGTTAGCTGTTAGCCACAATTCCTTCACTGGGCAATAATGGAATGGATCAACTTTAAAGATGTCTATTTCTTATGTAGCTCATGGCTTCAGAGGTTCCGGTCAATGGCTGATCATTGCTTTCAGTCCTGTGAGAAAGTGACGGATTACGGTGGATGAGTGAAAAAAATAAATCAAAAGGAAAGGAAAGGACTGCTCCTGGGCATGGTGGAGGAGAAGGTTTATTATAGATATGTGGGAGAGCATAGCCAGCAGCTCACACATCTGGGAGAATTCAGAGTGATCATGACCCTGAACCATGTGGGGAGAGGGGGAGGGGAAAGGAGAGGAGGGGAGCCAAGTACAGCAGTCAGGAGATAAGAATGTGTAAGAGACTTCAGTGCTGGCGGAGCTGCCACCACCGTCGCCCTCGTGGTCAGCTGAGTGCATCTGATCAAGTGACTCGGGAGAGTCCTATAGAGAGGGTCCCTGGGCGAATCTGCCCGCACTGAGCCTCAGGTGCAGACAGCTTGTGGGTAACTGCAGAGCCGGGTTTTGAGTGCTCTCTAAAGCTTTTGTAGTGAAGGTCAGAAGGTACGAAAGTAGAGAAGAAGGTTGGGTAACCAAAACGTCTGGGTTATACAGGGAAGAGCCTCTTGACGGCGAAGGGCAGCCAGCCGCTGGTCTGGAGAGTTGTTCAGGGTAGAGGGCAGGGTATGTCAGCCATACCCTGTAACACGTAGGCTCCGAGGGATCCTGGGAGAACCTGGAGGCCAGGTCTGCTTTGATATGTTCGATAGACACCTCCCAGCTGCTTCTCCTGGGTTTGAAACTTATAGTGGGGACATGCAGGACAGTAAAGCTCCTCACCACATGGTAGGTAGGAAGAGAGGAAACAGGAAGGAGCCAGAGTCAGTGTCTCCCCAGTGTCCTTCGTGCCTGGCTTTCCACTCGGCCCAATTTAAAAGGCCTATCACATAAAAGCACCCTCACCACAAAGGCCTTTAGAGAGCACTCAAAACCCAGCTCTGCAGTTTCCCACAAGCTATGTGTGCACCTGAGGCTCAGTGCGGGCAGATTCGCCCAGGGACCGGCTTAAAAGACTTTCCCGAGTCACGTGAGCAGATGCACTCAGCTGACCGCGATGGTGGTGACAGCTCCGCCAGCACTGGAGTCTCTTTCACTTTCTTGATGTCAGCTCCTCTACCTGGAATGAGCCACACTATGTCTAGATTGAGCTGACCCTAGGTCCAGTCACATTACCTCACACTTGCTTCCCTGCCCACGCTTTCTTGAGCCCAAAGTTTGTAAGTACAGATTTTTTTGATTGCTTTGTTTTTCTTTCAAAATGGCTTCACCCAAAGTAATAGAAAATCCTCTCAGTAAACCCAGATGTCAAGCTTGATGGTCAAACTTGTTTTACAGCTGTATATGGCCACTCCCAGTTTACAAATGAAGCGGGCCAACAGACAAGTGATATTCAGATGTCATGGGATTAAAACGCATCAGATTCTAGGCTCTTGGCTGTCACAGAGTCACCTGTCTCTGTTGGAGACTGTTTCACAAGGAGGAATGTCTGGCCATGTAAGCTTAGCATGAACTGGCCTATAGTCTAGGCTCTGAACAGAGTCACACACATGAAAACTGGCAACTTTAGCATCTTTAAAAAACAGTAGTCACAAGTTGTCACTCTAAGAATTTAACAGGGAGCAAAGAGAAAAGTGAAAGAGTTTTAAAATACTGCTTTCACTTATTACATTTCTAAGTAACGTCATTAAACTGACCTTGTGGTAACCAGGATTTTGTCAAAGACAATATTTACTTCCATTTGAGAAGTAGGCATTTCTTAACAAAGGGCCTAGGATTGAATGATACAGCTTTGTCTCCACCTGCAGGAATGAAAAGAATTATTTCTTGGTTGAAAATACACAAAGCTCCAAAGACTGTCATTAAAAACAAAGTATAATCAGCAATTCTTATGATTTATTTATTCAGTTTCCTATAATAAATCATTGATCAAAAGTGGGTCAGTTAAAAGAAATATGTAACTGGTGTCAATCATTGTATTTCTTTTATAACTTAAAAAAAGATTTATTTAAAAAATTATTTTATGTGTATGGGTGTTTTCCTGCATGTATATCTGTGCTCAAATGTGTGTAGTACCTGCAGAGCCCAGAAGAGGGCACTGGATCTTCTGGAACTGAGTTGTAGATGGCTGTTACCATCTTTGTGGGAGCTGGGAACTGAACCTCGGTCCTCTGCAAAAGTAATAGATACTCTTAGCTGCTGAGCCTTTTCACCGACTCCTTATTTTTAACTTTATAATTGAACTATATTATACATATAGAAATGTTCAGCCATCAGTGCACAGCCCGATGAATGACCACGATGGCCACATTGTGTAACTGCCACTCACAGTCAGACTAAGACGTCACCTGGGAAACTCTCTCAAGACCCATACTTCCTTTTAACAAGGACCCAAACTCTTAGTTCTTTACCAAAGAACTATATCAGTAACCAGATGGTGATCATATTGCAGGAGAAAGTACGGTGAGTGGTAGATCAGAAACACGTTTTTGTCCTTGCAACACCATGATCCAGGAACTGCCCCTGAAGGCTATCACCTGCTTCAGCTTCCGTAGAGGTAAAGTGTCAGCCCTTGACCATCTATGGCTCCTTACCCTATGGTTTACTTCCATAGCTTCAGACACTCTCAGCTTGAACTCTTGTTTCAGTCTGGTTCTAGCTTTGTCTTCATTTACACGAGACTGTTTTGTAAGACTCATCCACACGGAAACTAAACATGACTGATGTTTTCCTCCCTAGACACATTTCTTAAGAATTTCTCATGAAAGCCAGGCGGTGGTGGCGCACGCCTTTAATCCCAGCACTTGGGAGGCAGAGGCAGGCGGATTTCTGAATTCGAGGCTAGCCTGGTCTACAGAGTGAGTTCCAGGACAGCCAGGGCTACACAGAGAAACCCTGTCTTGAAAAACAAAACAAAGCAAAATTTCTCATGGAATCATGGCTCACAGTGTTTAGGGAAGAGTCTTGTCTGACCAAGATGAGAACGAAGTACCTACAGGTTCTCAACCTCTTCTGGATGGGAATCAACATTCTGCACCCACATCAAGCCAGTGGCTGGAGTCCTTTGCATGTGGCCCCTAACTCCTAAGCAAAATAGTTCTGCATCCGTTTTAGGTTACCTGGAGCTTCTGTTGCCCAGGAGCTAGTGACTGTTGTTTCAGTGACTTTATTAGGGTTTGTTTTCTTTCAGACAAAATACTGCAGTTAGGCCCTTTTCTATCTAGAAGAAGAAACTGACTGAGTTCTCTAAAGAAGGACAGAGTTTCTAGTCACACAAAGCACCTGTCAGTCCTTACACTTTTCTGTATTGATTGCTGGTTTCTTCCCTTTACCTGACATAGGCGGTTGCTAGGCCACAAAGTCTATAATCAATTAAAGATTCCACCTACACTGGTTCATCAGAACAGGACAACTTCACCTGCTGATGCTAGAAACCCAGGGACAGGACAGCTGGAAGGAGGAGGAAACTAATTTCAAAACCCAGCAAATCACTAGAGGCTCTGTTTTCTTTCCATTTGAAAACGTCTTATTAAAAATCACTTGTTAGACATCTCTAATACCAGACTGTTCTTGTTAAAGTTATCAGAAAAAAAAAAATACAAGTGGATGCTTTTCAGTCAGAGTTAAGCCCATCTCCATGGGGCACTGGGGAGGCTGCCAGGTGCTTTTGGTAACAGGGACATAATAACTCTAGTACAGACATATTGTAGGCACATGCTAGCTATTCAAAACCACATGGAGGGAATCAAGGAGTGGGGTAGGGGAGGGGCGGGGCTTAGAGAATGAATAAAAGACAAAATGGTCCCCAAGTCTTTGCTATGGCTCTTCGTGGGCTGAAAGCTCACATTGTGTGAAGCTGCAATCAAAACGAGGTAATTTAGCTTCGCAGACTGTGTCAGAGGTACCAAACTGTCCTCCTTAGCCAGCTAGGGTCTCGTACTACCAAAAAAGTCCCCTTCATTAACTACTGTGGTTTATAGTCCTACAGCCCACACTCGCTTCATATTCTCAGGGAAACATAATTTTTAAAAAATTTTCTCTAACTTGTCAGCTAATTTTGCACAGTCCAGTGAGTAGAGATGAATTCTCAGACCTAATGTGATTAAAAAAAAATAAAAATAGTCCTCCAGCCAGCCTGCTCTTAAGTATCCATGCATTGTGTGGGAGGGTGCCTCTCTCCCTTCCTCCCTGCTCTAAAGCAGCTCCCCTCTGGGTCCCTGTATCCCCTACCCCCACCTCTTCACTTCTGTCTATTTTCCTTGGGTTGGAGCCTCACAATGAATAGGCAACATTTTTAAGAAGGAGCAGGGATGGGGGCATTGAGGAAGAGGCCACATGGGGTCCTCGGAGGAAAAGGAAAGGAAAAGGAATTCCAGGACAGATGTAACTCAATGGCACTCTCGGCTGCAGTGAGTGTGTACTTTATACTTAGCTAGCAGCACTTCACCTTGTGTCCTGGACTCCTTTGAGACCATTTTCCAAGAAGAAAAGAAAGCAATGTGGTTACCAGCATCGTCTCAGCACCGTGAGGACAATCGCCTGCCTGCTTTTCCTGCCAGACTTTTGTGCTGCAAACATGCAAGCTCTTCTCTTTGTCTCCCTGCCTGCTACCTTGGGTGGCATTCTTTTGGGCCAACAAATAAGGAGAAGTTGGATGCATTGCCACTCGTTTGGAAAAGGTAAATTTTACCTGAAAAAAAAAAATATGTGCACCATAAGTCCTCAGATTTCCTTAAATAACAGTGTGTGTATGAAACGCCCAAATGTTTAGCCCAAAGTAGGCTGAAAGTGTGATGTCATAAGAATCTACAACATCTCCTCTTGCCGTCTGTGTTAACAAAGATGCCTGACCAGTAATAGTAATTTCCATGTGCTACGTAACTGTCTACAAATGAGTTCATTTCATACAAAAGGTATATTTCCTTTAGGAAGAGTCAGTTCCAGGACACACATGCAAGCCGGTGACACTCCCTCGTGGTCCTGGGTTTCCTAAGGTTATGTATCCCAAAGCGAAGTTCTTTTACATTTCTTTGGTTAGAGAACTGGATTGGGACATCTGAAGCCCTCGGATGTCTTGTGTTTGGAGGAGCACTTCCTGACGCCAGGTTCCTATCTGGGAGAAACAAGTTCTAGTTTGGATTTCTGGTGCGAATTCGATGCATCCTTGAGTCCAAAGTCAGAAGCTCTCATCATTCAACTTTCTGAGATATTCTTGGTATATCATGTGCACTTATACTACAGGAGATTAATCAATATCTCAGAGACCCGACACAGTTATAAACTTGTTTATCAGCTGTCTGAAAGTTTATTCCAAATCAGGAAGCATTGACTTTTCATGGGCTCCACTGAGTAAATGGTTAATTTGATTTAATGTAGGATGAGATCTTTATAGACTATTTACTAAATTCTAGAACATTATTACAGTATTCATTCATGATAGTTCAGTAATTAGGGGTGAAATCAAGATGGGGCTTCCTTTTTATGACATCAGATACCCATTTATGAGATGGGTTCAGGTCAGACTCCCAAAGAGGCTCTGCTTTGATGGAGTCACAGAAGGAATCTGAAAGAGTCTATTCAAAGGCTCCTGGCTGTCTCCTGGAGGCATCAGCTGAGATTTATCCCTCCGATTTCTGCAGGACCCCTGGGCTTCATGTGTCTTTTCACCTCTGCGTTGAATCTGAGAAGTCACAGCCTGGAGGCACCTCACCAGTCTACTTCCTCCAGTGGGCAAAAATAACAAGATTTACTAAAGAAGAATGTGCACTCTCTGAATCCCCAGGCCAGGCGGGAACAGTGCTCTGGTTCATGGAAGGCCAAAAAGACCACATGGAGGTTAGCTTGCTTATATAATGGGAACGATCAATCTATGCCTCCCGTCAAAGACGACAACTAATACTGTCCTGCAGAGTCAGGATGCTTCCTGTACCTTCATTGGAGGTCAAAGGGTCCGGGGAAGAATTAATAACCAGCAAAATTGACATTTATTAATCACTTAGCTGTATGTCCTGTATCGTGTTAAGTTCCTTACAGTCATTCTCACTTTATAAGGCAGATGCTAATGTTGCTTCTGTCTTACCAGTGGAGAAACCAGTGGAGAAACAACAGCACAGGGATTTGAAATGAATCGCAGTGGTCAAATGCCGCGATGGTTCCTGTGTGTGCAAGCGCTTTGGGACTCCTTCCCAACTTGAATAATCATCCTACTGTCTTGGTTTGAGCTAGTTGTAGAGACCAAATTCTAAAGAACAAAGCGTCTGAGTGATGTTGAATGCTTCCTAGGCTGGAGTTCAAGACAGTTTATTTCTCACATTTTAATTGGTTCTCATATTTCTCCCTCTCAGGGATGCATACAGCTTTGAATTGCTACAGTCAAGTCATCAGTGCATAGGCTGGCTTTTTGTTGTTGTTGTTTGATTTTTGTTTTTTTTTTTTTTCATTTGTTTTACTTCTTATTGATTCCTTGTGAGATTCACATTGTGCACCCCAGTCCCGCTCATCCCCCCATCCCCTCATATCTGTCCTTCGCTCTTGCAACCTCCCTTGCAAAATAAAACACACACACAAACAACAACAAAAACAAAGCATAGAAAACATCTCATCATGGAAGCTGCAGTGTCCCACAGTATGTCCCTCTGGCCACACATCTTCACAAGCAAATGTTCATTGCAATGAGTCATTGGTCTGGTTCGAGATCTTTGACTTCTGTGACACCATCAATATTGGATCCTCGTTGAGACTCCTGGTTATCCTGTTGCTGCCCTGTGTCATGGAGATCCTGCAGCTTTGGAACAGCAAGAGTGACCCTTTCATGAGTCTCAAGCATTCACAGATAGATTTTTGGGGTGGGCCAATTCAGAGTCCTGAATCTGGACCTGGGCGGTAGCTGAGCTGCTCAGCCTGCTGGCTGGCTCTCTCCTATCTGCCTACCAGGGCAAGTCTCTAGCACTGCTCTTGCTAGGCCACCCAATGCTACCATAGGCGGGTGGCAGGGTCACCTGCACCCACTCCTCTAGAGCCAGATCTACTGTGCTGCCCAGGCAAGGCACAGGGCCCACTCTCCCAAATGCTACAGCCTCTGAGAGACTGAGGCAGCTCTCCTGCTCTCACAACCTCAGGGCTGGTTTACCCATGCCTTCACCATCATCAGTGCCGTCTCTACTGTGTTCCCCAAGCAAGGTGCAGGACCCTCTCTTCTGAGTACTACAGCCAGAGAGAGAAGGGCTAGCTCTCCTACTCCCATGACTCCAGCTCTCCCAGCTACTGCAGATGGCAAGGTGAGGAGGCAGAAGGCATCACCCTGGCAGCCACACCACCTCATGCCTAACGAGTGAGAAGGCCAGCTTTCCCATGCTTTCACCAGTGGCTGGCTCACCCGTATCCCTTCAACCAGGGCCAGGACTACTGTGTTGTCAAGGTGTACTGCAGGGCCCACTTTCCCAAGTGCTGCAGCCAGTGAGGGGCAGAGAAAGCTTGCCCACTCTCATGACCTTCAAGTTAGCTCTCCTGACTGCCTCAGGTGGCAAGGGATGAGGTGGTGGAGGTCATCTACCACTCCTTCACCCAGGTCACCTCATGGCAGAGGCAGGGCCAGTTCTCCCTGGATTACGCTCACCTGAGCCCCACCACCAGGCCCAGCTCCACTGCTCAGGCCAGGTGGAGAGCCCTCCAGACTGCTGCAGGTACTGAGGAGCAAAGGAGGGGGAAGACATTATTCCTGCTGGCAGGGCCAGCTCTCCTGAGTGCTGCAGCTGGTGAGGGGGCAGGACTAGCTCTCCCACGCTCAGGACCCTGTGGGCAGTTTTCCCAGCTGTTGGATGTGGCAAGGTGGGGAGTTGGGGCCACCTCATGGCAGATGAGTGGTCAGGTCAGCTCTCCCACACTCACACTCTTTGGGCCTCCTCATCCACACCCCTGCCACAGGGCCAGCTCCACTGTGCTGCCTGAGCAAGGGCCTGTTCTCCAGAGAGGTGCATCCAGTGAGGGGCAGGGCCAGTTCTGCACAGCCCCGGTCTCATGTGAACATCCTGATCAGGGATACCTCCATGTTCTCTAGTGGTAATATGAGTGGTAATATGGACATTGATACCAACCCCTGTGGTTGTGTAGCCATGAACTCAGACATAGCTAGCCCTCTGCAGCATCTTAGGCTGAGACCTCATCATGGCCCCAGTGGCAGGGCTAGCCACTCACAACAGGCTACTCCTCTTCACCCTCAAGTCTCCAGTTCCATCTCTTCATAATGCTCAAGCCGTTCACTTCTATTTCTCTCCTGTCTGACCACTCCTTACTTCCACATTGTGATGGCTCCTGCTGCAGGCTGGCCACGCAGCTGGCCTCTGGATGACATTCTCCAACTGTGCTGACGGGCAGGGCAGCAAGTGGGGGGTCTATGGTCTACCTATGCCTTGTGCTGGAGGGCTGGCATTGTGGCATGGTGGTCTGCAGGTCTCTGTCTTCCTCCTCCCATGCTGCATTTCCTGGATTTGATTTGATTTTTGAGTCCTAGGCATAAGACAGCTTTGGCCATCAAGCCAGGCATCAAGCTAGGATGAACAAAGGACTGCCATCTGCTCTGCCCCTGACTGATAAAAGAACAACAGTACTAACAAAGTCTCTTTGCCCACTGCCAGGGGCAGTGCACAGGTTTTGAAGGCAGGTTATTATAGTCTACCATTTTGCCCTTCCCAATGGCAAAGGAGATTATTTGAGAAGCTGAAACACTGACAACCAATGCACCCTTGATAAGTATTTCATCCAAGCTGCAGAAAAATTTGATCTATTTCCAGAACCTCATCAGATCAGTGATGGCAATATCCGTATCAGCGAGCTAGGATCACTCCTTCCCTTGGATATTCTGAATTAATCCTTTTTTTTTTCCAACCCTTCCTTTTGAAAACTCCAAATAAAGTTACCTTTATCTATCAGCACATTACTTCAAGCAGGGCTGTTAAGTCACTAATCAGATCACAGTTTCTTTCAAGTCATTTCTGTTCAGAGAATACAACACCTTAACCTTAACCTTAACCAACCTTAACCAAACTGGATATAATGTTACTCTATAGATCTCAAATATTAACCATCTTTTATTATCTATTACTTTTGGGCTAGGACTAAAATATAAACAATTCACCTCTTTGACCTCTTTTTGGGAAGTGGTTGTTTTCCTTGAGAATTGTTGGGACTCGGCTTTTCAGAATGTTGACTCTGTTTCTATGTTTTTATGACAACGCTGGGCTGCATCAATGATAGCTCTTGGCTCTCTCCTACCCATCCAGTTAGGAGTATGCTAGTCTTCCTTAGGAACTGTTGAACAATTTTCAACAAGTAACTATTATTTGACACAATCTCAGGAACTATAGACAATATACTTTCCCCATTACCTGCTTTTTAGTAACAATATACCTAATACATATTCTATTCAGGTGTTCAGAAAGTCCATGGAGAAATACTTCCTAACTACTTAGATCTGAGGGAGAATGGTAGTGTGTTGATATTTTCATCACAGGAGCAAATGCCTGAGAAAAGTGTTTTAAAGCAGAGGGATTATGTAGCTCATTATTCCAGGGCCATAGGCCATAGTTGGATGATTGTGTTGTTTCTGGGTGATAAAGTAGAACATTATGGCTGAAATGTATTGAGAGGTGAAGCTGCCTATTCCATGGTAGCCAGGCTCAGGCCAGGGCAAGGACAGCCCCAAGGACACATTCTCAGCTAGGACTGGCACCCTACAGTTTCCAGCACCTCCCCAAACAGTGCCACCAACTGGAGACCAACCCTTTGCAAGACTCTGTCGAGCCTTAGCTTACCAGAGACCCCCTGAGTGAACTGCACAGAGCCAGGATTCGATGCAAAAAGCAAGAGGAATTTATTGTTCCAACACATTGGGGTTGTCTTGCACCTGAAGGAGAGGCAGCGAGGACCCTAGGCAGCCCTTTTGGCCAGTTCTTATACATTATACAGTTTTTAGGGCTGCAGCCATTAGGCACAATGTGATTGGCAGAACAGTGTGACTTTTTAAACTGATTGGTCTTTAGGGAATAAAGTGGCAAGGACCTCCCTTGTCTGTAGATGGCAAGGGTTGGTCCGTCCTGCAGAATGTGTCTATGTGCTCTGGGCCTTTCCCACCCACAGGTGGGTTCCCTCCCCTGTGGTCTGAGGAATGTTAATCAGCCTCCTCCTTGTAGGGGAGCAAGTGTCTCCTGACCAAGGAATGTTAATTAGCCTCTCCCATCCTGAGAGACAAGTTTCTCATGACATTTCCAAAGTTCTTGAGCAGACTTCTTCACCTTTAACACTTAATTAAGCTTGTGGGAAATTTCATATTTAAACTGGGACAAATGACCTTAATGATGTGCAAAGAAGAATGAAGAAGTGTTATCCTGATGCTACATATCAACATGTTTCATCTTCTGGACAGACATCAATTCTTTTCTTGCTACCTCTCCATCGTCGCCATGTGGATCCTCTGCCTATGTCTTAGGCAGAGTCAGCATCCCCTAAGTAATATAATGCTTTTTATCCCTGACCCTGGCCTTGCTTATCTCCCAGTAACTGCCATGTTTTCCCCTCTAATAACATCTGAGAAACATTCCTGGTAGAGGATTGTGGGGCTGTAGCTCATGTGTGGGTGTGGGTCCTATTGGGCTGAGTTGTGGATCCCGTTTGTCTGCTGTGCCAGGAGGCTAGGGCCACGGGTCAGCGAGGCAGAAGCATGGGGATTTGACTGAGCTCACTCCACGTGGGGCCAGGCAGATGCTGGGCTACGGAAGCCATAGAGCTCCACTCCGGATGTGGGGAGATCTCAGTCTGAGGTCCTGTGGGTGCCTGCGATGGCCTGTGGGGTAGATGAGACTCTTGGTCAAGGCGACTCACTTGGCTGGGTCATTGCTGGCTCAGCTAGCTTGCTTGTGGCTGGAACGTAGAGAAGTCCTCTGGCAGAAGATTGGGCAGAGGCTCATTGGTTGAAGGCCCCCTCTACGGTTCTCCAAGGCAGGGCCCAAAGACAAGTCTATGGTTTTAAAAGGTTTATTGTCATGGCAGAAAATGGATGAAGCTGTACCCCCATGTTCTCAGGGCGGGCCTGAGGTTAAATACCTTTTGTAAGTAGGAGGAAGGTCTGGTAAGAAATGCTTAATTGGCTATGCCCTCTGGCCTTTAGGTATCTCATTAATATGGAGATCTCTTGAGGCTCTGCAGCCTGTGGTCATGCCCTCTACCTGTGCTATGTGACACAAACCTCTCTTTGGGAGGGGCTGTAGGGGCATTGTCCTACATGCTTGAAAGGTGCAGATCAATGGAGGTCTTTGGCCTTGTGTCAGGAGCCTGGAGTCTGGGAGCATGGCAAAATGCATGCTATCCCTTGAAGGAATACCTGTTGGGTCTCTGGCCATCTCTAGCCAGTGCTCGACCAGAAGCCATGCTATCCTTTCACAGTCCATCACCCCACAGAGGATATGGAAATCAACCCTGTGAAGGAAAAAGTGGAATGGAGAGCTAGGCACCACAGGCTCCTGTGACTCCTCAAAGAGTCCTGATCTGCCACACATGTTGTGGCAGTCTTGACTGAATGCTTCCTTATCCTATAGGCAATAAACTCAGTTCTCATTAGAGAACTTTCTTTGTGCCATGGATGGCAGTTAATACAGAAATTCATAACTGGTCAAAGTATAGAGAGGAAAGGTACTTGGCCTCAAATGGGACACCCGTAGACATCTCTTTCCTTCAAGGCTCAGGACCACTGTGGAAGAGGGATAGAACCCTTATAGCCAGGGGCTGGAAGATCCAGATTGAAATGGTGTCTTCTAGACATGACAGGATTGCTGTGTAGTGAACATTTTTGTTTCTTTAAAAACACAGAAGTGCTATGGGAATGTGTGTGTGTGTGTTTTTTTTAATATGTTTGTGTGGTATATGGTGCTGTTTTGGATTGCCTACAGCAGCAGACTATGATTTACCTCGTGCTTTGGCAGGGCTGTGATTTTACCAGCTGCAGATAGTTTCTGCAATTGTATGACGTTTGGAATTCTGAGGAGTCTTGAGAGGGTATAAAAATGCTAGAGCCCTGAGGGGTATGGCTGCTCCTGCTGCTGCTGCTGTTGCTGCTGCTGCTGCTATGATGATGATGGTGGTGGTGGTGATGGTGGTTGTGGTTGCTGGTTGCTGGTTACTTGTTACTGGTTGCTGGTTGGAGATATCTTGACAATGAAGATCAAACTTGCCTCAAGGAACTTGACACCCCTAATCAGCAGGAAATAGTCTAATGATATCAATGCCCACTTTCCCCTCGAACCTTCTTTCTCTCCTACCTATTGTTGAGAGGTTGAAAGGGATAAGGGTGGTAGGAAAATGAATGCATAAACCAGGCAAAAGTCCAGATATACTGTTGCACCAGTGAACTCAGAGCAAATGACACCAGCTGCACAATACTTGCATAATCCAGTCAACATTCCAGCATGGATGGGAAGAAGCTCATGAACCTCAACTTTTAGATGAGGAGCTGTGGTTAGCTGATGGCTTCTGAGGGAAGAAGACTATGTTTTCTTTAAAGATGTGGACCCTGGTAGGTTGTTTCAGTGGATGGCCATGCGCATACACTATATCCAAGCAGTACAGAATGGACTCAGTGGGTTATTAAACAAAGGAGGGGGGATGACTTTGGGAAGTAGTGTGGACATGGGGGTGAATCTGGAAGAAGCTAGGGGAGGAGTAACAGTGAATGTGAATATGTGTGCATTATGAAATTCTCAAAGAAATAATAAACATATTATATATTTTTTTAAGAAGATGTTTTTTGAAAAGATCATGTGTTCAATGTTCTCCATCTACCCCTTGAGGAAGTAGTCGCTTTTGGCTGTTGTTGTTAGTCTGAAGCTGAATCAATGGTTAATCTCACCCATTCAGGGCAACAATTAAAGAAAGGAAGATTGAAAGATAAGAAATAGAAAAAAAAGACGTATAGAAGTTAACAAAGACTCTAAAACAAGGGTAGGAAACCATGTGAGCCCAATCAACTGTGACTAACAAGAACATTAACAAAGCAAGGGAGATCTGGCAAACCTTGCCAGCAGCCAGGAAGTCCTTGCTAAGAAAGTGGCAGGTTCCCTCATATCTGTCACTAAAGACCAGACCAGACATGCCCCTTGACAGATGCAAGACCAGCCATCTGACTGCTGCCTGGGTTGGGGGTTTGAGTCTTCAGTTTCTCAGATTCCTTCGTAAAGTATTTATAGCAGATCCATAAAATACTTCTTACATCTCTCCTCATGTACTCTGTTCACCTCCCGACCCAGGGCAAAGTGTACAGCATCAATTTCATGTATCTAAAGTAGCTGAGCCAGAGAACTTTGCAAACCCAGAGTGGCTTATATTCAACAACAACTCTGGGAAGACAGAGGTAGCCATTATTACTGGAAACAACATATCTTCATTGTTTTTATTGGGTCTGTACTAGAAATAAGAAAATGGGGCAGAATGCTTCTGGGTATTTGTTGATTTATTCCTTGAATAAAATTGGTCAGAATAAAGTTCCTTAAAATAACGACCACGCACAATATACAAGCTGCATGTTGTTCCTCTTGCCCCTGCTGCCCTCTCTCCTCCTCCCTCCTCTGCCTGTATTCAACCAAGAGTTCCTAGAATCGAAGCTGAACACTAAAGCAGCCCATAGCACTGGCCTCCTGCAGCTGATTTTTAAAAGGCTTTTAAAATACAGCCATTCCCCCCCACCAATTCTTTGTTGATATAAATTTTGCCTAGAAAACATCTTTCAGAAACATCTTTCAAAAGATTATTTTAGGGTATTGGTATTTCTTACTTTAGTTGCCTGCTGGGCAGGAGTTTTATATTGTCTTAATACTAATATTGTGATACGAAAGGAATGAGTAAGGGCTTAGGGCTTTGCACACTGTATGAACAAGAGCTCTGGATGTGAGAAGAGGAAAGGCATCCTGAGAAAAGATCCATTTTATTGATGAAGCAACCAAGTCTCGGGTGTGTCTTCATTTTCCTTGTGACCTTTCCTGTCATTGCTTAGACCCTCGTAGGGACAATAAGCTGCTGTATTTCATTTTCTCTAAGCCAATTCAAGCAGCATAACAGTAATGAAAATGCCAACAAGTAACATCCAGCAAGCTCTCATTTTGTGAACATAATTGGTCAATATTTTTTATGTCTTAATCCATTCGGGTCAGAGCATCATTATCCTCACTTTACCAACAGAGAGTTGTGCTCCTCTGCCAGGATAATCTACGTGAAGTGGCAGGTGTCAGGCATAGGACTCCTGAGTTCAGATACCCACCCATCATAACAGATAGCCTCTCCGTAAGTCAGGCTTCTCTCTCAGGTCATGAGAGAGACAATGTTTTGATGTCTTTAGCCACAGCTTTGTATCATCAGAATATCTTATTAATAATGAATTTTCAACCTCCCTCCCTTGGAATTATCTTAAGATAAAAACATGGGTTTCATACTGATGTATGGATTGCCATGATTTTAACTTTTTACAAACTATCCATATATATATATATATATATATATATATATATATATATATATATATATATAAAACCTATTAGAAATCTTCCCCCAAACTAGATAATTATAAACAAGAACACCTGCCACATTGTATAAAAATACACAGAAGTGAAAAGAAATTTCATATTATCTCAACTCACTGATTGTATCTTTGGGGCATTATATAAATTATATAAAATCTAAATATAACTCTCTTTTCTACCCCACAATTTAATGAGTATCTGATATTCTGTTCTAAACAACAGAAACAAATGGCCTGGCAGTTTATAGAAACATCTTTCCACTGGCAGAGAGAAGGCTTCATAAAGCCTTAAAATTACATGCAGTTTTGGAAACAATAGATAACGTGGAAGACTTTGAAAGTCATGACTAAGGTTTCTTTTTGAAGACATAAACACAAAGCTGACTGATGAGGATTCTATCGTTGGCATGCCCTCACTTAACCTTGAAATTAATAAAGGAAACAGTGTTCCAGAGCTGTTTCTACAATTCAGTACCCCTGACTTGTGCACTGTGGAGTAGCTGTGAGCCTGCACACTGGCCACATGCCATATACCTATTTATGTGACTGCACACACTTCTGACAGCTTCCATGTTTCCTTGTGTGATAAATGTTTCTATCTGTGTCATTAATATCGAGACACTATGGCATATAATGTAAGAATGCAAACAAAAATATCAAGAAATTTATAATTTTCTTTTTCTCTTGGGTCATGAGAACATAAAATGCCTACCCCATGACTGGGGCCTAATGTTTCGATGTCATTGCCTCGAGTAACATCATTAGGATATCTCATTAATAATGATTTTTCAACCCACCTTCCTTGAAGTTATCTCAATACAATAACAATGATTTCATAATGATGTACAGAGATTAGCATTGCCTCAAAATAAGTGATTTCATCATGCACATTAATTTCCAATTCTTAAAATCTCACATGGCCTTTATTTGATTTCTTACAAGGTATTTGTATATGTATGGAGACTATATGCATGTGTGTGTGCCCACAGAGGCCAGATGGGGTGTGGGATCCCCAGGAGCTCAAGCACAGGTGGTTGTGAGTCTCCCAGCATGGGTAACTGAACCGGAGTCTTCTGTAAGAACAGTATGTATTCTTAGCTGCTAAGCCATCTCTGTCTCAAACTGATATTGATATGTTTATAAAAAGATAAAGAGATATAGAATATGTTCTATAGGGGTGTGTGTGGTGAGGTATGGGGGAAGGGGATGTCTCAACGGGCCCATGCCATGGCATCCCTTCCCCCTAAGGGATGAGCCACATGGATGGTATAGTATAGAATACAGTTTATTCAGAGCATGGGGAGGGGAGTTAAGAGGGTAGTAGAGGCAGAGAAATGCAGAGAGAGGGAGAGAGTACAGAAGTAGAGGCCAGCCATGACCATGTGGAGAGGGGAGGAAAAGAGGGAAGGGGCCAAGGGGGCAAGAGATCAAGAGAGAGCAAGAGTGCAAGAGAGCAAGAGAGGGAGGAAGGGGTAAGCAGCCCCTTTTATAGTGGGCAGGCCTACCTGGCTGTTGCCAGTTAACTGTGGGGAGGAGCATACCTGGCTGATGTCACATAACTGTGGGGGTGGAGTTTAGACAGAATGCTAACAGATGTTTTTTTTACAAAGCTGAGCAAACTTTCCATGTTCACATACCATGTTTCCATGTTTATCAGGAACGTTGCTCAGGGGAGGGATAAATGAAGAAGAAATTTGTCATTGAACTTTGTTCATTGATTTAGACTAATGACTATTGGCAACTGGAGATCCGAACAGATTTCTTTCTCTTTTAAATACGGTAGGATAGCTTACACTACATAACATGGAAAGGAGAAAGGAATAAATGAATGCCAAGGAGCAGCTAGGTGTGGAAAAGCAGAGAAATCACTGACCCAGGGATAAAAGACCAGGCTCCACCAGGTTTGGCACCTCAGACAAAGACTCTTCATAGACAGCCTCCTTATTTGTGAAAGACTAGAAGTAACATAGAACTTTGAGGACTTCAGAGAAGAGGCTAAAGAAAGGCTACACATGGCTGCTTCCCACAGGCTCTGAGTGAAGGGTGCTGCCCTCAGCACCTCAGCAGGATAGCTCCACTGCTGTCACAGACCCTTAGGGTAACATGGGCTGCCTTGTGGGCTCTGGAGGAAACAACACTACCTCACAGCCCCAAGGGAAAACCCTGCTAACATGCTGAAGACAGCAACAGTGGTTGATGCTATTTAAGTAAATGACTCCACTGCCCCCTGTAATAACAAACCAGAAAATATTTTTACCTTATGATATGGATCTCTATTTTTTTAGGATAGTGCTGTGTGACTTTTCATAGGTAAACATGAACAAATGTCTACCGACCTAATATAGAGCATTGAAGACAGCCCAAAGAACTTAATCTGTCCAGGTCTAGCTTGGTGAACCAAGAAAAAGCTCATTAGGGTTACTTACAGGAGTGGGAGTGACTCAAATCCAGCATGGGTTGCCTCTTGGCCACATCCCTTAAACTCCTTGCAGGACTTGTAGGCAGCTCAGCTGGTTAGAGAGCTCTTCATCTGAGTAATTGCTACCCTGATTCATTGTCAGTTGCTTATATTTTTGGCTACTGGGTCTGTTCACAATTTAAATCTGCTTCTTCTGTAGCTATTTCCTCTGAGCTGAAATATTCCTTCTTAGAGGGAAGACAAAGGCAGACAGACTCAAGAAGTAAAGGAAATTTACAAGGCTAAGGAAGTTCCTGAAACAAGATTCACAAGGCCTTTTTGCCTGAGTTCATACAAGCAGTAACCAATCTTCAAGGCACTGGGTTCAGTGGTAAAATGTTACTTTTTTTTTATTATTATATAGAGAGTTCACTAGTATGACCAGTAAATAAATGTTAGATTTTTTTTTCCTTTTTTATTTTTTAAGTTTATGTATTTTTTTTTGTATGAGTGTTTTGCCTACACGTATATATGTGGATCATGTTCATCTAGTGTGGACAAGGCCAGAAGAGGGTATTGGATACTCTTGGGGTCAGAAGATAGCAACAGATCCCCACAAACTAGAGTCATAGATGATTGTGAGCCATCATGCGGGTGCTGAGAATCAAACCTGGGTCCTTGTAAGAGCAACAAGTGCTCTAAACCACGGAGCCATCTCTTGGCGACTATGGGATGCTTTGTGAACCTGACTGCCATCCATGTGCAGCATCCACACCAACCTCTGTATCTTCCAGTTTTACTCGCTGCCCAAAGGACTATTATAGCCTTTCATTTAATCATCTTTTCAATTAAAACAACACAATAATGTAGGATAGGAATTTATAAAAGGACCTTACTGTTTACACTTGTCATGGCCAAGAGTTCTCAGATTAAGGTGTCAACAGATTAAAGACCTCTGGGGGGTTTTCTAGTCTCATGGTTACTCACAGGCTGCCCTTGGCTTCTTTTGTAAGGGCATTATCTCCTTCCAGAAGTGCCTATCTTACTGTAGAATCTCCTGCACAAGGCTCCTGATGTAATGCCATCACCTTCAGGGCTCAGTTTTGCATAAATGGGGGTGGGAATCAAACATGTAACACATTAGCACACTGTACTCAAATATTCCCTCCACTCACCCCCTGCACGTAGCACATAGTGTCTGGCCCTGTGCTAGATTATGTGGCTATTCACAGAGTATTTTAATTCTCCCAACAAACCTGCCACACCTTACGACAATCAATTATCCCCCAGTTTACAAAGAAGGAAAGTGTTATTTTGAAAGACCGACCAACTTTCCTGGGGCCCCATAGCCAACATGTGGAATGCAAATTCAAACAATTACCACAATCACTCTATCATGTTGGATAATGAAAACCATGAGGCTCTGGAAAATTGCAAACGATACTGCCTGTCTGGAGAGAGTTCAATAGCTCTGACAAATGATTGATCTCCGTATTTCCATACTCTGTGGCCTGGAAATTCTACTCCAAAGGAGAGAAAATCCTCATTTTCTCAAGTATGTATGTGCAGTGCTACTATGGAAGTTTTGTCCATAAAACAAAACAAACATATGGACAAAATGCCCCAAAATACACTAGACAGGACAGACAAGCAACTTGTGACTCAATGACATATTACATAGTAGCAAACATGGAACTTCCCATAATAGCCAATGAGTTGAAAGATACAGTAGGCTAACTCAATAAAGATGCCACCTCCAAAGAGTCTGTGTAAGCAGGTCTAACAGTTAGGGACATTCCTACATGGGAAGGCTTACAAGAATGGAAGTCTAGCAGTCTCCTTTGTGGATAGACAACTGGGACAGACATAGGAAGATGTGAGAGTACTGAAGACATTAAGTTGGGTGGTGAGATGCCCTGGTCACTGCTTTGTCAGGCTTTGTGGTTTACATAATGTAAGTTAGATATAATTATTTTGAACAAAGCAAATATCACATACTTTAAACTGTCTTCTCAAAAGTTACCATTGAGAGATGGTTAAAAGAACTGGTGACTCAGCTCAAAACCATCTGTAACTCTAGATCTTGTGTGATCCCAACACCCTCTTCTGGCCTCTGCAGGTACCAGGCATATATGTAGTGTGCTACTATATAAACAGGCAAATGCCCATACTTATAAAATAATATACATATGTAAATACACACACACACACACACACACACACACACACACACACACACATATACACACACTATATTTATACATATACACGTTACCATTGAGACTTAGCTGCAAAGCTAGATGGTTGTATCAGGAGCTTCCTCCTCCTTCTACTCCCCATACCTCAGGCATGGATGCCTACATAAGTACAGAGAAAAACCATCCATCCCAGGTGTTTGGCTATGATTAGCCAGGCCTGTTTTTCCGGCCCCTGCAAACTAGAGGACTACCTAGGGCTCTGGAGTCTGGATAAATAATCTTGCTAGCTCAGAAAGCAGATGAGCAAGATGTAGGCCACCCACATAGCAATCAGGAGTTCCTCTGGGTGGGCCAGGAAATTACAATTTGTCTCTGCTCTGGTATCAGTGCTAAACTACTAGCAGAGCCACAGCAGGGGTAGCATCAGCATGAGCATGTGACCAGCCACTGGGCCCAGTGGGTCAGCAAAACCAACTGACAGGTCAACACGCACATGTCCTGACTGAAACAACTCAAGAGCAGGCATAGTTGTACATAATAGAGCTAAAATATAATTACCTCATTAAAACGAATTACTAAATCTCATTGTCCCTGAGTGTGAAGAAAGCAGGCACACAGAGTGTGAAGAAGGCAAGTGCCTATGCAAAAGTGCAAGAAGTACACTGACTGACTGTGAGCAGGAGAGATCTGAGAATGCCTGCCAATGTCACCTAGGTGGCAAGAGACCCTGGCTCCTCTTAGTTGGGCAGTGTGTGAAATCCATATCTCATCTTCATTTGGGGAACCTTAGCTGTTGTTCAGGGGACCCTTGCTCCATCTCTTATTTCCACAGTTAGCCCAGCCATGGCTATTCATGCCAGCTGTGGCGAGCCGACTGTGGCACTAATCTTGACAGAATTCCGAACTGGAACTAGGGAAATCTAAGGATCAGAGAGTGGTTCCTCCAGCAGAGCTCCACTTGCACTCTGTAAAGTGACTCATGCAAGCAACTGCCTCCCTTCCTGCACTGGAAGTTAGCACAGGACTCAGGCTTTGCTTGGGTGCAGCCCGTGGTCCCAGCATGACCCCTTACATGGACAATTTCATACTCAACCCCAGAAAGTGCCGTTGCTCCTACGAGGAGCTCCCCAAAGAGGACAATCTCGGTTGCTTGCCTCTTTTGGAAGGCTTTGAAATAAACTATGATTCCTGACAGCACTCCTGTGGTCCTTACTACCTCAACATGTGAGTGGCCAGGTCTCACTTTGTTGTCAGTTCTCTAACCGGAGAGCAGTCAGACAATTAGTACAATGCAGTCAGGAAGGAGCAAAGCTAGTTTGTGTCTCCGAGCCCTCACCCACTAAAGTGTCAAGACTAATGAGTTATTTTCTTTTTCGCATTAGAAAGCAGATAAATGTTAACAAATTGATGTCATGAAGTGTCACTAACAAGATTCAAAACGTGTAGAATGTTTATTGTAGGCACAGCTCAGGCAAGAGGATGGAAAAAGAACAACCAAAAGGGCGAGAAACAGAAGGGTGCATACCGCAGCTCCAACTCATACACAGCACCCTGACTGTGGTCCATGGCCCTGAAAAGCAGGAAACACCAAGCCCAAGTGGGAGGTTAATTGCTCACCCCAGGCCCACTAGCTTTCTTGACATCTCTACTGGATGTCCCTGACTTTAGTGGTAGCTTTTGCTTTCTGGGCCAGATCTGTTTCTATGCATGAGTCAATGCTGCTGATTCCTATGATAAATTCAGGAGTGCAGAAGAAAAAGAGGAGGAGGAGGAGGAGGAGGAGGAGGAAGAAGAGGAGGAGAAAGAGGAAGAGGAAGAAGAAGAAAAGAAGAAGAAAAAGAAGAAGAAGAAGAAGAAGAAGAGGAGAAAGAAGAGGAAGAGGAGGAGGAGGAAGAGGAGGAGGAGGAAGAGGAGGAGGAAGAGGAGGAGGAGGAAGAGGAGGAGGAGGAAAAGCATTTTAATTACAAGCAATTTAGCCTGGCAAATAGAACTCTCAACCTGTCCAAGTCCCAGACTTCTGACCCCCTCCAAGGTGGCCATCTGCTTCTGCTGTGGCGGCATAGGGAAGAGATGCTCATGCAAGTTCCCACAGAAAGGGAGAATCTTGGATCAAATACTTGATGCTAACAAAGCCTTAGTTCTGAATAAAAGTCTGTTGAGCTATTTAATGGTTCTGGTTTAGAGCAGGGGAAAATGGGAGTGGTGTGGGAGCTGACAGAACCCGATTTCAGCCCATCTTGATGGAATGTGGGAATTACAAAGACTACTCTTGTTCCCCCAGATTTTCTGGTGCAGGCCAGGGTGGGCTGGATGTTACAGTCCTTTGGAAGGATCTAACTGGGTTCCTGTTCTGGCTTTTCTTGAGTGCCAGAACACCCCAGAAGCCTCTGAATGGAGGTTCTGAAATGTTAGAAAATAAGTTGGCACTCCTTTCCTTCCAGTCTGCCAGGCTGGAGAAGAGGTAGGGGTGTTGCTGCTGGAGGCACGGGAAGGTGAGTCTAATGTCAGTGACTCAACTGGGAAGGTGACCCCCCAGATCAAGCACCAGGACAGGGGCAAGAAGACGGGCAAGGAGGGTGGAGGTGGTATAGCAGAGTCTATCCAGGTTGCAGCTGCTGAGTCTCAGCCCGGCTGCCAACAGCCATCAGGGATCCTAGGCGGCCCCGTCTGGTCACTGAGGCAAGGGTTGGCTGTTAAATTCTGGTAGCAGTAACTTGGCATCTGAGCCTCGGTGGCATTGGTACCCAGCTAATTTCTCAGAATATATGCTGAGCAGAAAGTGACTCCTTTGCCACACTCAGTAACTATCTGCACACAGCAGTGAGCTGTGAAGTTTGGGTTCTGCTCATTCCTCTGCTAACCACCAATGTTCTATGAAAGTTTCTCAGGCTATGGAAGTTTTTCAGGGTATGAATCAAACTCAGGAGTTTTACACTAAGCTTAGGCTCAGGATTAGCGATAGTTTTAAAATAAGCAAGATATCCACCACACAAGAAAAGTGCTTCCCTATTTGTTAGAACCACAAAAACAAAACCCCTAGAGGTTAAAATGGCACATTTGGTTATATCTGGGATTCACGTTTTAGCTCAAAAACCTGGAGGCTAGAGAGCACCGTGGTGTGTAGCATCTTCTTTTTACACGAGGAAGTACTGTATCTGTGAGATGGAAGATTAGCTCATCTCCAGTGTGGAAGATCCAGGATCTTTTACAGATGAAAGTCACATGCTAAAATCCAGTCAGAGCCAGCAGATTCCAAGTCACCTGATCACGGACAGAAAGGAGGAGAAAGATGCAACGTGGCTGGAACCTCAGCATGCTGTGAGGTTATGGCCTGATTTACCAGTGGATCAGGGCGGCTGGTGCGGCCAGAAAAGTTCACAGAGAGACTGGCTTCATGGCAAGTGCATCATCTAACAGCTGAGGGCTGAGGCAATGAGAGGCAAGACACGGCAGGGGCAGGACAAAAGAAACTATCCTCGTTTCTCATTCTTGGTAAGAAGGACAAGTCATCACCATGCTCCCTTGTTCAAAACACTAAGGGCAAAAAATGCAAACAACATATTTCCAAGTGGATCACACTTCGGAGAAATAAAAATAAGTCAAACTCAAACATGGAGAAATAGATGAAAACACATAAAGCAAACAACGAAGAGACTGCGAACATAAATTCATAATTTCTGTGAAAGCTTATATAGATAGCTCACAGATCAAACATCAGAAAGGCTACAGATGATTACCAATGGCTTGAATGAAATTATCATAGGATGTAGAGTGCTTTACAGTAACTACAGGAGAGACTTCATTTCTTCATTCTAAAAAGGACAATTTACTAGAATTATTGTATGTCAGAACAAGTAAGCATAAAAAAGTCAAAGGACTGAAATACAGGATGCATTTTTGATGCAAAGAAATACAAAAAATGACAGAAATACTTACGTTTGTAATTATACATGTAACTAATCTAGGAAACACAAAAGGTCACTATGGAAATTAGAAAATGCTTGAAGTGAGATCAATCAACGGTAGGGAGCCCAGCCCCAAAGGTACACATCTGCAGCACAGCTCCCGCATCATGGATACACATCACACCACGGATACATCTGCAGCACAGCTGCTGCACCGCTGATACATCTGCAGCACAGTTCCCGCACCACGGATACATCTGCAGCACGGCTGCCACGCCACGGATACATCTGCAGCACGGCTGCCACACCACGGATTCACATCACAGATACAGCTGCAGCACAGCTGCTGCACCACAGCTTGCACATCTATGGCCCAGGGAACATCGCAGAGGATGGGTTGGAAAGATTGTAAGAGCCAGAATACTAGGAAGCCTCTCCCATAAATGCCTGCATGAGCAAGACCAGAACAACGGCAATCTTAGTAGACACGCTAGTGTGAAGGTAGGAGGAGTTCCCCACCCTAAAGAACTACAGGAAACTCGTGAGTTCAGGGAGAGCTAGAGATAGCTACTCCCCAGGAAGAAGAGCCTCTTACTGATCATTCAATGCAGTGACCACCCTTGAGCCCAGATACACCCAAACAACAAAATCAGACTCAATGGGCTATGTTTTTATAGTTTGTGTGTATGTGTGCGCGCGCGCGCGGCACACACACACACACACACACACACACACACACACACACACACGTAACAATGGGAAGCAAAGAGAAGCTACCAGCTTGAGAATGTGGAGGATGTGGGAGGGGTTAGAGGAAGGGTAGCTGGGAAGGAAGCGTAGGGAGAAAAATGGAGGGGGCAAGTAAAATAATTCTATTTTAATTCAAAATATATTTTTGAAAATTAAAAAGTAAATGGAACAAAAAGGATAATAAGACATAACATATAAAGATGTATATAAGAAAATGCAGATGGAAGTAAAGATTAACATGTTAAATGGAGATACATATATGTGTGTGTGCATCTATATATGGATATATATGTGTGTATATATGTATATATATTTATATATAAATGGATATATATGTATATATATGAGAATGAAAATATCCCTTCAAGACCATTTTGACAAGGTGGGAAAAAAAAGACCAAGTAAAATGCAAGGTAGAAAGAAGGAAAGAAGACAAAGCAAAAGTGAATAAAATAATTTAAAAAGACAACAGAGAAAACAGACATTTAAGTTTTTTCTTTGAAGTGGCAAACCAAAAGAGAGGCTGCAAACTGTCACCATGAGGAAAAGGGATGGCGAGTGAGTACCACAGCCCTAAGTTTGGATGAGCAGAGCCACGGCTGAAATGGAATTTGCCAAAAGGGACAGAAAAAGAAATAAAACTTTAGGGGGCTGGAGAGATGGCTCAGCGGTTAAAAGCACTGGGTGCTCTTCCAGAGGTCCTGGGTTCAATTCCCAGCAACCACATGGTGGCTCACAACCATCTGTAATGGGATCTGATGCGCTCTTCTGGTGTGTCTGAAGACAGCTACAGTGAACTCACATAAAATAAATAAATATTAAAAAGAAAGCTTTAATAGTTTAAATAATAAGTAAAGGGAAAATAATATAAGTGCATATACAGAAAACTCAAACTGGAGGAAGCACTGTCAGTTAGAAAGCTGTCTTCATGGATATAATCAACACACATGGATTTCTTCCATCTCATTGCAGAATGGCACAAACATTGACAATGTACTATAAACCTATAAGATCCATACTAAAGAACTGCACATAGCATAGAGAGAAGACCACAACATTTTATTTAATCTGTAAAAGGAGAGTTATCGAAAATTGTTTGGAAGACAGTAAAACTGCCTTAATTAGGAAATTATGATTTTGATTATCAGAAAAAATAACTCATAATACATAAGTACATGATTCATACTAGTATGTAAGTAAATTACTTTCCTGGTAGCAAAGCTATAACCTTTACATAAAATATAAAATCTTTGAAAAATTTAAACTGGCTCAGACTTTACTCTTTTTAGATATAAAAATCCCAAACTCTTTGCCAGAAAATTATATACCCCTTAAAGCAAGCAAATGTTTCACATGAATACTTTGGCCCCTATCTGGAATTTCTTCCAGTTCAGTTCATGTTTATAAGCTTAATATTAGGGTGTGTTTTTATGTATTTTTAGTGCAAAATGTTTTCATTTTCAATATTCATTGTAATTGTTAGCCAGATTTGATAGATTGGCATGCCGTTTGTTATTAATATAACTATTACATTCTCAGCTAACATGTCAATTTTATATTTAGACCTATATGATAGCATCTATTTTCTAAAGTAATTCAAGCAAAACAGTCTTTTCATAGTCATGACTGATAATCATCCTGAAATATAATTATGACCATATGTGTAGGTATGGATATAATATCATAACAGCATATTAAACCTTAACAAATGGCTTGGGGAGATGGCTTAGTTGTTAAAAGAGTTTGTAAAGCAAGCTTGAGGAATTGAGTTTGGGTCCCCATCATCCACATAAAAGCCAGGCCGAGTGATGTGCCTGCAATCTGAGTGCTGGAGGAGTCAGCAGGATCCCTGGCCTTGCTGGCCAGCCAGCCAAGCTGTTCTCGCAGGCTCCAAGTCGTGAGAGACTCTGTGAAAACATAAGGTAGTGGGCAAGAGAGGAAGACTCCCAACATGCACCTCTGGCTTTAGAAGGCTTCTACACACAGGTAACGTTCCCATACAAGAGAACAATAACCTACTGCCAGAACTCAGTATCACTGACTGTACACTCAAGAGTTCATCCTACATCATAGAGAGAAGATAAAGCTCTAGATAGATAAATATTCCCAATCTGCACAATACTACCATTGACAGTTTTCAGGAACAAAAAAAAAAATATGTCTCACCTTCTGCTTTCAAAATAGGTTGCCAGGTGGTGGTGTTCTACATTTCAAAATAACGTTCGATGTCAGTATTTGAATTTGAGATGTGCAAACTGGCAATGTTACGGGTTCACTTTCTGCAACTCCTTTTTATTAAAATGAGTCAAAAATTTAAGTTTACCAAATGGTAACTTTAAAGAGTAAAATGCAGTGATTTGATAGTATATTCAATATTGTGGAGCCATCACCAGTAATCCCAGAATATTTCTATCTTCCCCAAAAGGTATCTATCAGAGGTCAGCTCCCACGGCCTAGTCCCTTAGCTCCTGCAAGCAGCGAATGTACAAGCATCTCCACACGGGCCCCTCCTGCACACTTCATACTCACGAGTCAAGCTAGATGTGGAACATTTTGTGCTGGCTCCTTTCAATCAAGACTCATTTCCACTGTAGCATGTATGAAAAGTTCCCTCCATTTTTTTTTTTTTAATGGGGGAATGACAGTGTTTGGTGAACTTCTGGGAGATGATAAAGGCTGCCATAATATTTCTATAGAAATTGTGTGCAGATGTGGTGTTCTAGTTTTCTTGTCATATTGAGTGACTAAGTCATATGGCAATCCTGTTTAATTTTTTAAAAAGTCATCAAGTTGTTTTCCACTCTAACACCATGAATGACATTTCAGCTTCATCACATCCACACTAACTTACTTCCCTCTAGACAATGTTAATATTATCATTACCCTGGTGTGTGAGAAGTGGCGTCTCATTGTGGCTTCAACTCGAATTTTCCTAAGGACTAACAGCATGTTAGCCATTTCCTTACCTTCTTTTCATGATCCTGTTAGTGATTCCTCCTCCTCCTCCTCCTCCTCCTCCTCCCCCTCCTTCTCTTCCTCCCCCTCCTTCTCTTCCTCCTCCTCCTCCTCTTCTTCCTTCCTCCTGCTCCTGTTCCTCCTCCTCCTTTGGTAACTTCTTTCTTTAGGGAAATGCTTAAGTGGATTGCACATGTATTGGAGTTGTATATAAGGCTCTGAAGACACACAGTGGGCACCACAGGCCTTTGTCAAATGCATGGTCTGCAATGGGTTTTCCCCACTGTCTTCCTTCCCTTTCTTCCTCCCTCTCCTCCCAACACAGTGTTTCTGTGTAGCCTTGGCTGTCCTGGAACTTGCTATGAAGACAAGGCTATCGTCAAACTCAGAGATCCCTTCTGTATCTGAGTGCAGGCATTAAGGGTGTGCACCGCCAGGCCTGGCTTGCTTTTCATTTTCTTATTTAGATTTTGTTTATTCGCTGAGAATTTCATAGAATGTGTTTTGATCATATTTATTCCCCTCTCCCAACTCCTTGTAGATCTACTTCCTCACCAATCCAACTTCGTATTCTCTGTCTCAAACCCCTTGCATTGTGCTGTGCTAGCTAACTAATCTGGGTATGGAATCTGCCCTTGAGTGTGGCAAAAATACTAGAGGTCATCCTGTTAAAGAAAACTGACTCTGTCTTCCTCTCAAAGACCAACAGTTCATCAGCTTAAGACTGAGTGCCAACCTCTTCTACACTGGGTTTTGTCTGGCTTAACTTTCACAAGTCTTGCCCTTAAAACACACTTTTAAAAAATGTTTGATGAAATCCATCCCCCTCCTATTGGGTGTCATTGAAAAGAAACTCTTAATAAAAACTGTGTGTGTAGGGGGAGTGAGTGGGCTCTTGGGTAAATGCAAGACCACAAAGATTTATAACAAGTTCTTTCTTTATAGTTTTTGGCTCTTATATTTCATTTTTCCAGCCACTCTGAGTTCATTTTTCAATATGGTTGAGATGCAGTGGATCTATGGTTGTTCTAGCCACTTGTGAAATGTTCTACTGAAGAGTACTGACAGCCTTATTTGCTTTTTATCTAGACATTAACTGTGTCTAGATATATGGGTTTACATCGGAACTCTAACCACAGTCCTGGTGTGTAGTAGTTAACACTTTTAACTCTCTGCCTTATGATAGTGGGAAAGTTATACCCACTTAGTAAAGCTCATACTTCCATTTTGAAGTTGACCTTCCTCCTGGGGTTTTGATATTCTGCACCTGTCAGTGTTGACAGCAGCAGCAAGCCCATTATCACCAGCATGTCACCCTGATGAGCAGTGTGGGTAAGCTCTGCAATTCATGGTTAGGTGGCTGGAATGAATTTCCACTGGGCATTGTCCTCTTAGTCTGGGCTTACTAGAATGTAACCCTACAGTGAGCTCAACAGGGCCTGTCTAGGCCCATTTTGGTGGCAATATATTATACTCAGTACTGCTGCACTGTTTGGTTTTACAATTGAGATGTTTTGGCCATTCACAGTTTCTGAAAGAAAAAAAAAAGGCAGACAGAATTTTCATAGGAATTCCACTGATCTGGAGAGCACTGCCACCTTGAATCTCTAGCTCTGCCCACATGACATGTACTCATTCTCATGAATCAAGCCATCTTTAATTAGGGTATATTTATGCAAATCAATACAGTTCAAAACATAAAGCTTGACACTCAGTAGGCCTTACTGCTGTTCTGATTGTTGGCCTTTATCACCTGTTGTTAGTTGTTACACGCTTCTCAGCTCACTACCACACCACATCCCACCGGAATCTGTTTCCTCTGTTGTATGTCCTTTTTATCAGTATTTTTTCCAAAACGAATTTGTGAGAAGTATAAAAATACTACAAAGACTGTTGCTCCAGAAATAGTTTAATATATATTAAGAAAACCAGATAACAAGAAAAAATACTTTTTCTCTTAGCAAAGTGCTAAGTGCATCAATCTTTTTTCACAGTAGAAATAATTATGTACAATGTAAGTTCCTGCCTTATATTATGCTGTTTTGATAAATATGCCATATAAAGTCATTGAACAGACCGACTGACCTGACAGATTGACACCACAATGGATATCATAGTTGCTTTTGTTCTGAACAACCCTGCGACTCTGAGCACAGAACAGTTTGGTGATGGACAGACTGAGTGACACTCTATGGCGAATATCCATCCTGGAACAGGAGGCTTCCCTTGTGCAGGCTGAGGCTGTCTGCATAGGAAGCCTACTGAAGGGTATTTCCCTCTCTTTTCTGATCTTTCAGCTGAGTGTATTTAAACACATACAAACCTGCACCAGGCATGAAAGTAGGCAGAAAAGGACAACAGCCTGAATTCTGCTTTCCCTATCAACCTATTCAGCACATATCTGGGGGACAGAGACATGGGTTAGGTTCAAGAAGCTATTCATTACAACGAAAGCAGAGGAATCTTCCATAAGGGGACATTCATTCCCTATAACAGCTGTGGTTTAGATGTCACATAATATTAACTTAGAAGTCATCCTACTTAATTCTGAAATCTTCCATCTGACTTTTTGCTTCTATTTATAATCCCAAATCCAGGGGACCATTACACTGCTATGCAGAGGCAGCTATTGGGCAAGAGAACATTGCTATCTACAGAGGAGATACAGCAGTACAGATTCAAGTCAATATTGATTTACCTCCATGTTAGCTGAGAATGAAAGAAATTGACCTACAACCTCCTACAAGGAAAACTATTAATTCTCAATCTTCAAAGTAAAGACTTATAGATTAAAAACCCAAACCACCCTTGGTGTTGTTGCCAGGCAGCAATAATCTGCAAACAGCATCAACATAATCAAGAGAGCAGTGTCTTCACCTGCTCAGGTGACCGGTGAAGGATGCTCTCCGGATCTTTGTATGCGTTGACTGGATTCATCACAGCTGCATGCACTTCCCCATAGGCTCTGCAGACGAGCTCTGTAGACTGCTTTATAATCTGCTCCCTATGGATGAGCAAACAAAACCAGAACATGACATAAGCCTAGTAACTGTAAGAACACATGTCTGAATCATGTCACACTTCAGCTCCATGCTGACCAGTTCCTACTAATGGGCAGTATTTATTGTTTGTTAAAGTCTTTGTCATCATGTGTAGCCTCCTAAGCCAGGGGCTGCGTTTTACCCACTGCTTGGCCATTAAGACCAGAACAGTGCCTCACGAATAGATGTGCCTGGACTTATGGTGGGCTTACATCTCATGAAACAAGCTAAAAAAGCATTAAAAAAGAAAAATGCATTTAATCTCCAAAAAGTAGAGCCAAGTAACGGTGCATCTCTTGTACCAGTTTCTCTTGTGGGGCCTTGTAAGTGTTCACACCAAGAGACCAAGCTGTTCTCCACAACTCAAACTCCCCGACACATCTCACAGTTAGAGAGCACTTTACAAACGATCCATGCTGTAAATTACAGAGCAAATAGAATAACCACGGAGCTAATTTACCACAAGAAAAGTGAGTGAACTGAGGATCGATCATCCTCACATTTCTACCAACTTTTTATGTCCTTCAAAACACTGAACACTAAGAAATTGTTTACCCAGTTACAAATGTCAAAATTTCAAAACTCTTAGTACAGATGACTAAGGAAGTGCACAGAGAAATCATTCTTATTAAAACATGTTCATGTAAATTGGTTGTATTTGAAACAGTTATTTAAAGCACTGAGCTACCAAATGAATTGCTTGCTTCTAGAATCAGGGAGCTTGTTATTCAGTACTTAGGATTCTCGTTGCTTAACAACCCTCAGCATTACCACAAACCTACTGTTCCTAAAAATAGCTTCTGAGACCACTGAGAGTGCGCTTTCCTTAGGGTGCAATCTAATGCACACTGGGAGAAAGACTTGAACAGTTAAGGGCTGTGCATGCAGACAACACATTTTGCACTCAAGGTGTATACATTACAGACAGCAGGGACATGCACCATACTTTTTCATTCAGTCTGAGGATCCCTGCCTCTCCACTGGAGTGCACCGTCCTCTACATCAAACAGTTACCTACCAGGATGGACTTATGGCTACTGTCTCGCTGTTTGCCTTTTCTTGTTCTATCTGTGCTTTTCTCCATCATCCTTTGGTTGCTTCAGAGGCTGCTGTAAGGGTTACTGTCTACCCTCAAACAGGGTTAGGCACCCCACAGAGAATTTAGTAGCCTATGTCACCTCAGCAGCACACTTCTGCTTCTCTCTAAAGGGTCCCTTAAATGGTTCACTAACTCACTTCCATGCTCAGCCTGTCTATAGGCTGAAGAATTCTCCATAATTCTGAGGTTATTTTCCTCATCTTTTTCCTTCATTCTGAAGAATTTCCTTTATTATATCCTACAGTGTAGTGTCCTGATGTTTATACAGATATACAATATACTATTAGTTTTGCTCCTTGCTTTCAACAGTTCTTTCGGTACGATTTTTGCTTTACTGCAGCTAGAAGTTGAACCCAGGGTTTGCCCAGACCCTAGGTAAGTTCTCTACCTTTGAGCCCCAAGGACCATACAATTCATGCTGACACTCATTCAGCCAGCTAAAGACAGCACTATCTTCTGGTTGTACTGTATGCAACCTAAAGTCATCTCCTATAAACACTGACTCTTCCCTCTGGCTGCCTCCAGATGCTTCTCTTATGGTAATCAGATATCATGTGATGATGGTAACACTCTTGATAACCTGAGGACATTGGAATGCCCTTGTGTGGCTTCTCTGTTCAGGCCTACTCAGCTTACTGTGCATGCAGACCCACATTTCCCATCATGTCTCCAGAAAGTTCTTCCTGCATTAGTTCCTTTTGCTCATGGGCTTCCCTGCCTGGTCTTTCCTTCAGGAGGGATGAATGTTTCATTTTAGATACTGTACTTTTCAAGTGTAAGTGCAGCAGTCTTTGTAAAATTTCTTTTCTTACTCTCTCAGTGTATTGCTGCTTCCCTTTAATCCATGGGACAAGTTTCCAATGCTTGCTGTAAATATCTGCTAATTCTACATGCATCAGCTGTGGTGGGTCTGTTTCTATTAATGGAATATTTGTTCTCTTTTGGGTTCCCGTTTTCCTGTTCCTAAGCAGTTCTGGGATGTTCCTATAATTCTAGATGGACGCATGTCTTCATGTACGACACTACCAAGTCATCCTTCAAAGCAGTGAGCTCTGCTAGGAAGGCAGTGAGCTGAGTTGAAGACTAGCATGGTAGTTAGTGTGAGGCTCAGGACGGAGGCCTTCCTTCGGCCCATCTGTAACAACACCGTCCAGGCTACAGTTGGTTTTCTGCAGATTAAGTTTCCACAAGTTATTCTTTCTTTCATGTTTCCTTTCCTCTACTTAATTAAAAACTTGTTTAGTTTTGTTTATACAGGTTGTTTATCCAGATAATAAATACAGTTGCTAGTTTCAAGAAAAACACATCCCACTTTCTTCAAATCCAAATAAATAAACAAAACAACCCCCACAAAACAAAAACCAATTATTTCACTAAGCCCATTCTTTTACTTTTAATAAATATAAGAAAAAAATTGAACCTAAAACTAAAATAGCTCTTAAATCATATATACACTCCTCCATGGTCATTTAGAAACATACATGCTTGCCCGTTTCTTTCGTTCCTTACAGAATGTATTCTGACACTGGCAGAGTCATAAATGAGGTTTCTATGATGCTCAAGGTGAACACTCAAGTCTGGCATCAAGAGACAAACAGCTTTCTAGTTTATCCAAAAGTAAAAGGAAAATGTCTTTAAAACCATTTATTTTTCTATTTCTCTCCTTATGTTCTAGACTTCCTGGTCCCGTAAATCTGCCTAATAGTTTCCTTCAAGACCAAATGTCCAATCAAACTCTTTGTTGAAAGACAAACCTTGGGACAAACAAGTTCAAATGGGGCACTGTGCATGCAGAGGACTCACTGATGTAGCTCCGCCCTCCTTGCCTCCCTCACTCAGTAGCCCCGCCCCCCTTGCCGCCACACTCAGTAGCCCTGCCCTCCTAGCCTCCTCACTCAGTAGCCCCGCCCTACTTGTCTCCTCACTCAGTAGCCCCGCCCTCCTTGCCTCCTCACTGCTGGAGTTCCAACCTCAGGAAAGAGACCATCAGTGTGTTCATTCTGACCCAGCATCCTTTCAGGAGTTTGCAGTGGTTATTCAAATTCAGTAGCTATTTTCTACATTCTTAATAAATATGCTGCTCTAAGTTTAAGTGACATTTCAGGCTGTTATTTCCACAAAGATAGAAGGATGTGTTTTAACTCTTAATCACTACTCTGGTGCATTGAATGTACTTAATTCTTACCTATTAGAGTAGAAAGAAAAATGCAAATTTAGTATTGACTAATCTCTTACAGAGAATTGTATTAGTATTTTTCTTAAAACCAACGATGTCAAGTTATAGAATGCCTTGCTACTTGTAACTGTACTATTATAGTGTTTTAGTGTATTAGATGGATCTAAATGTAGTGTCTTTTGTCTTGAACACACTGCCAATAAACAGGATAACTCGACATACAACTTTTCACCTTGTCCTGGTGAGAAAACAGCACACACTCAGTGGAAACCATAAGGCAAGTTTTGAACTTTGAACTTTTCCAAGGTTGGCTTCTCCGTAGTCTGTTTTACCCTGGGCAGCGGCAAGCTGTGCCATGTTATCAACATTGCCTTCACTTGCTTACAATATAAAGAAATTTGGTGTTATATCTATTTGACTTCAACTGTAGTTAGAGTAATTTAAAATCATTACCAAAATAAATTATATATTAATGAGAGATGTTGAAGGGAAATCGGGCAAGGAGTAAGTATGGCTAAGGTAAACTATTTGGAGTACTAAGGCAGGAAAACCACTGAAGACTATAGTTCTTCAAAAGCAAATATCTCAGTCTTAAAAACAACTTATTCTAAAGAAAAATATCTGATATTTAAAAATGTATGCATTTCCCCAAATCCTAGGAGCAGACACTTACTTCACTGTGGCACTGAGTAGGTTGTTCAGCTGTGGCATCAGCAGGTGGTCTGGGGCTGAGAGGTAGCGGTCAAACTGAGCCTGAGAGAAGAATAAACACAACATTTATAGACGGCTAAGGAGTTACCAAACACATGCTCCTGGGGAATGTTAAAATTCAGAAAATCCCCATCATAACTCTCTAGGGATATTTGTTCAAATAAGCATCTCTCTCTCTCTTTTTTTTTTTTTTCCCAAGACAAGGTTTCTCTGTGTAGCCATGGCTGTCCTGGAGCTCACTCTGTAGACCAGGCTGGCCTCGAACTCAGAAATCCACCTACCTCTGCCTCCCAAGTGCTGGGATTAAAGGCGTGCGCCACCACTGCCCGGCCAAATGAGCATTTCTTCAAACGCTCTAACATCCTAGAACACCTATATTAAATGCATATGCACCAGGGTTTGAAAAGGTTGGCAGAGTATAGAGAAGAGAGAGTGTAAGAGTTAACATACAACTTTCATTTTGTGTGTGCAAAGTTCTGTGTGTACACATGTTTATGGGTGCCCGTGTGTTTGTGTGTGTATGTTTGTGTGTATGTGTATACAGAGGACAGAGGACAACTTTGGGGACTGCTCTTCAGGTACCATTCACCTTTTTCATCACCAAGACAGAGTCCCTAGTAGCCTAGAACTTTCCAAGTGGACTAGGCTGGCCAGTGAACCCCAAGGATCTGTGAGCTCCCCCCTCCTCTTCCCAGCACTTGGGACTACAAGCATACACCACCATACCTGGCTTTTTAAGTGGGTGCTAGGGACTGAGCTCGTGCTCTCAGACTTGTGTGGCGAGCATTTTACTGACTGCACCATCCCTGAACCTTATGTCTTTCTAAGAAAGTTAGGTCTTCTTAAGTGAATCCTAAATCCAGTCATTAGAATTTTTAAACATGAATTTTTCTCTGAAATTCCAGTTTCTAGTATATATATGGTATGATTGTTCTTTCTATGTGGACTTTTTTACCATGATGTAATGTACCCTACGCATTTCACTTAGACCTCTAAACTGTAGACTCTCCAACAGCAACACTGCCAGTCCTCCTGTCTCTTCTACAGAGTTGTTAGCACATGTCTTTTAGTTACTGTTAGTCCTGGAATATGGCTGTGATGGTTAATGTCAATTGTCTGCTTGGCAGGACCTGGACTCACCTGGGCAGGAGTCTCAATGATGACTGTCTAAATTAGGCTGGGCTGTGGGCATGCCTGTTAGAAATCTTAACTGGGTTAACTGTGAGAAGACCTATATTGAATTTGGGCAACACCATTTCATGGGTGGGGCCAAATGAACAGCAGAGGGGGGCCGAATATGTATTGCTCTCTTCTGACTATGGGCTGCATATGATGGTCAGCTGTTTCACATCCCCATCAAAGTAGACAGCACCTTTAACTGAGTTAAAACAAACCTTTTCTCCATTAACTTGATTTTGCCAGAGTATTCTATCATAGCAACAGGAAAAGAAACTAAGGCAGTAATGTGGAGGGCACCTCTGGTGTCAGAACTGCTCATCGGCATCCACCTGCTTTGCTAGGGATCATCTGAAGAACTCACAGATGGCACCTGTGGCAGGCGAGCCACCAGGCTCTGGAAGCTGACTTCCTGGGTGAAGGAGCTAAGGAGTTATGTCAACTGTGCTGCTGTGAAACACAGAGTTTCACTTACGAGTGACAGGGCTACATGACTTACAAGTCATGCACAGAACATACATGCACACCTGTGATATATGGAAGTTTAAGTCGGAAAAGCATGGTGCCCAAAGTGGTGCTCATCCTAAAAGGAAGGGGAAATGTCTGTGTGTGCTGGGGGCTGTGTATGGTGTGTGTGGAAGTGTGCATGACCGGATGTACGAATTTGAGTATGTATTAGTGTATATGGATGTGTATGAGTGTTTATTTGTACACACATGAGACTAGCAATGTATGTTTAAGTGTATGAGTGTGGATATGTTTATCGGTGTGAATGTGCTCGACTATGTATACCTGTGAGTGTATATGAGTGTACGTATTTGTGAGCTTGTGTGTATGGGTGTGTTCATGTGTGTGACTGTGACTAAGTGTGCATGTGAATGGGTGTGTACATGCCAGGCAAGCATCCTACTACTGCTACAACTGGAGCTGCCTACTTGAAAAACATAAACTGAGGGTTTCATGCGTCTCCTTCTGAGGAGTAACCCACTATTTTAAAGACAGAAATCCATGTTCAGTTATCATCTCAGGAAAAACCAAAAGTGCAGAGCAGGGACCACGGTAGTACAAAGTCTGTTGTTCACAGCCTAGCTTCACATCTGCCACCACTCCTGCTTCTCCGCCAGATTAGGAACCAAACTCTGAAAATAAAGAAATCCTAAACTGCACTGGTGACATGACCGAGGCCTGGTGGAAGGTTCCAGCACACAGTAAATCCCAGGAGCGTTCATAAAAGGCGCACACACACACAGGAGCTGTTACTGGGCTCCAATTGAACAGCTGTCACCTAGGACATTATCACCATACAGTAAGACATGGCCAGCGCTGCCTAAGGAAATCCCACTTGAAATGCTTTGTTACACACTTACCATTGCAGCCTTCAGTGTCACAGAATCTAGGTTGGGGACATTGGCTAAAGCACCCTATAAGAAAGTTATAAAAAATGGTTCATTAGAAGATTGCCCAAGTTCAGAAAATCACATAGTTGCTACCAAAGAAAAGTGGCTTCTCGTAACTACAGTGAGAGTCGGGCTGTAATTGAGAAGCAAAAGCACAAGTCATCAACAACGGAAATACCACAATCCTAGAGATTTACTCAGAGCAAGGAAGGAAAGTGACAAGCACTTGGAGGTTGTGGAGAGGTGTGGAGGCCACAGTCTGGTGTGGAGGCCGTGGCCCTCTAAGCGAGCAAGGAACAGTGAAGAAGTGCTTGCCCTGTCAGTCCACTTCAGCAAAAGGCAAGGACAAAAGCTGCTAAGTCTTTGCTTTTTACAGCAGGATGGCTACTTTGTGTTAGGGTTTTCCACCACCCCAGAACCTATTATTACTGGGATTCTGTAAGACTATTTCAGTTCAGAACCTTTTTCTTTAATGATCTGCTACGTTAGATGGAGGATATTACTTGTCTAGCAGTCTATACATTCATTTGGCTGAAAATAAAATGAGACTTTAAAAATCCATCAGTATGAACACTGTAAATACTTTATAATACCAATTTCTCTGTCTTCCCATCATGTGACACTAATTCCTAAATATTCTCATTACTTATCACAGAGAATTATTCTCCTTCTCAGGTGCTCTCGTAACCCTGACAGTCACGGTGCTTAGCCAGTCTCAGTGCAGGGCATGATTACAGAAGAGAGGTAATCAGTAGCAGGTCCATGATTAAAATCTAGAGTCCAGCTCCAGAAGCCACCCCTGAGCTGCCCCTTTGCCAGGTGAAGTGGTACTCACCTGATCAGGTCTATGTTGCTGTATAGTATTGTAGATGTAGCTTAAGCCTACTCTAGTTAAAACGTAAGAGGCTTGCTCGTTGATAAGAGTATCCAGATGGGCTTCAATCTAAAATAAAGCACAGCAGAAGAAGTGTTGTAGAAGACAACTATCAGGGAGAGCAGGGAGAGCAGAGCACACTGGGGTGGGTGGCCATCATGGGCCTGACTTGCTGTGGCCCTGACTGCAGACCCCAGGTAGCCTCTGTCCAAGAGTGCTTCCCCCAGTTACAACTAACGAAAGTTCTAGGGCTGGCCACTAGCTAAGAAATATGGGTTGCTTCTCAGCTGCTTCAAAAGCAGAACTCAGAAGTCATCACAACCATGTAAAATAAATTACTCAGGGAGAACAAGGGCTTGAAGGCTACATCCTGAGCCTCCTCTCCCTTCCCTGGACAGCCCAATCTCTGAAGAACCTTTGTGGGAATTGGTGCTGCTGCTGAGAAATGGAGCACCTGCAGGAGAGCACCCCCATAAAAAGAAGCTGCTCTTTGCATTTGCCAGGTTCCCCCTTCCCTTACAAATCATGAAGCCTCCCTGGTTTTACCATCCTGTGAGCTACACAGAGCACCACCAACTCCTAGTTAGCAACTCCAGTGCTAGCACTCCTCCCACCAAGAAGCCTCCCACGGTCTTCTTTTTCATGTAAATACCCAAGGAAGTACAATTAAGAAAGGAAATACAATTAAGAGTACTTCTTGGATTTACTGAAAACCTAAGAAAAATAATTCATTCAAATGTAAGGGTTTAATGAAAGTGAAAAAGAAGACAGTTACTGCTGACAGCCAAGTCTGTGAGCTGGAAAAAAAGAGAGAGAGAGTATGAAACAGGACAAAAAGAGTGAGAGTAAATTGGAGAAGAGACCCATGATATGAAACAAACATAGGCTCTCCAGAGCATAAAACAGTAACACACAGATAGACAGACAGACAGACAGACAGACAGACAGATAGATGATAGACAGATAGATAGATGATAGATGGATGGATAGATAGATAGATGATAGATAGATGGATAGATAGATAGATGATAGATAGATGATAGATAGATAGACAGACAGACAGACAGATAGAGTGAGGGAGTGAAAGGTTTGAATTTTTGAACTGAAATGGCTCTCAAATGTCTACCATGGGAATAACTGGAAAAGAGAAATACCTAATATATTTTGGAGAGGTATCTGAACTCAAAGAAAAATTCTTACAGGCTTCTAGGTGGACAGACCTGGCTACTCCAAACAGGAGGGTCAGACTCCCTGGTCTTAAGGCAGTGCTGGGGAAAGCTAGGTGACAGCGGGAGATCCGTGAGGGAACAGAAGAATCTGGAGCCCTCAGCTCAACAACAGAAACTGGAGGACGCCATGGACCATAATATAGCTCCTCCCCTGTATGTCTCTAGAAGTATGTGTGCAGAGTCCAGCAAACACATCAAATGTGGTGGTGAGAATCCAGACTCTGGACAAACTAACAAACTCCATCTAAGAGATACAGAACTTTGTGCCATTCAGAAAACATACAGAACTCTGAGGACAAACATGTAACTGTTGGTAATGCAAAATAATGAACATTTTAAGAAAATAGATCTGGGACAAGTGGTAGAGATTTGGGGTTGACTTAGTGACAAATATGTGAAACATTATGAAGAATGGACATAAAAAGCACTCAAGATAGGAAGCTAATCATTCTCCCTTACATAGCTCACTTTTCAGCAGTACTTGTCATCATAGGTCAACACGGCAGCTGTCTACCTGAGAGTTTAACAGCACTGAAAAGAAGAGAGACTCCTCGGAAGGCAATCTCCTGCCTCAGATTGCAGTGTCGGTCAAGAAGGCTCAGGTGACCATGAGACAGGAGGACGAGGTCATGAGGGAAGTGGGACACAGAGAGAGGAATAGAAGACACAGATAAGCACGAGTGGGCTGAGGGGGAAGAAAGCCCCCCCCCGGGGGGGGCCTGGGGGGGGGGGAATACAATGGAGGAACAGAAAAGAGGAGAGGACAGTGAACACAGGTGCACAGATGTCATCCTAAACCCATTATCTGTGTGCTAAACTAAAAAGTATTAAAACCTTGAGCCTCTCTAAAACCTTAAATAGCACACACTAGAATTTAGAGCTGCCAATGCACATTCCAAAAGAAATGAGTGTATAAATAGGTGAATGGGAAACACTAGTTCACAACTGTGCCTTTGTACAACAAACTTCAACATTATTAAGACATTTTTATTATTGGTCATCCTCAAGTATTCTTAAAAGAATTAGAAATTAGACAATTTACATGTACCCAAAACTCCTTCTCAGAAAAACACAAAGCAACAAATCAAACTTACTGTATCCACTACCAAAGTGTTCATGCTTTTGATAACAGAACATTCAAGGTCTCTGCTTCAGCCTTGTTCCCTAGAATGCTGCATCTACCAGTCAGTCATCAGAACCAGATCCCGAGTGTTAGCCAACTTACAAACGGCTATGACTCAGCCATCATTCAGTCTTTGAGAGACACCAGCTGTCTTATGGGAACAGTAACTGTTAAACAAACCACAGCGTTTTGCTCAGTACTGCTTTTGCCTCTCTAACACATGCTGCATGACCAGAGAAATACAGCGCGCGCACACACACACACACACACACACGCACACGCACCATATATATATATATATGCATGCCATCTACACAGCACTGAACATTCAACTGAATCAGAGCTTTCTGATACCATCCATACTATGATCTGATCAAGTTCCTCAACCATCTCACATTCTGGCATTTCTAAAGCTGAAAACCAAAATTGTGTGTGTGTGCACACACAAGCATGCTTGTGTGCATGGATGCCTGTATGTTTACATCCTCTGGATAGACTACCTTAAGAAATTCATAGAGTTAGGCCATTGACATTTGTCAAAAGCTAGCACACTGAAAAAACAAAATCACAGAGAACCCACTTTCTAGCAAAATTCACCTGAAACTGAAGCATTTCTAGGCGCCGGTCTGTGAATTCAAACAGTGCCAGCGTTGTCTTCATCATGTACAGTGAATTGACCATGAACGTGGCCATGTCAGCTGTGCCTAAATTGCTGGCTGACACTGTACACATCTGGAGGAGAGGGTCCAGGACACATGACAGAACCTGTAAATGAGAAGGAAATGAATTCTTTACTTCTTAATCAGGAGATGGTCCTGGATGTATAGCCTTTCAGAATTAAATGCAGAACTAACTTGAAGATAGCCAGCTAACTTATAAAAAAGTACATGAAGATTTAATAACAAAACCAGATAGCTTAAAAATGGGCATCGCTGAAACCTTTAAAATCAAGAACTGATTTAATATTGAAGAAAAACCAACCATGAAGGGATTGTCGAATCCACTGTCACTCATACCAGTGTTTGATAGAGTGTAAGATGGAGGGACGCAGGCCCAAGGAATCTACACACTACCTGCACAAAGTCGGCCTGCCGAGCATCCAAGGGGACGACTGAGGAATCGTGTGATGCCAGGACATCCCGCAGCAACGTGAGGGTCTGACTCAGGGCAGAGCTGGGTCCCAGGTCAGGTGGTGGGAGCTCAACCTGGACAAAAAGAGCAGTTTACCCACTGCCGGTGTCTCCTTCACCAAGTGTAAAGCAGGGAGGCTCATGATGAAATCACAAATGTAACATAACACCATGTCTGATATATTACAGACCCACAAGTTACCGACAGTTGATTTGAAGGATGCCACTCAGGGTGACAAGGTTTTGTCAGCCCACTCAGAGTTACTATTATAACTTTCTATGTTAAAGCTCAAGATCTTATGAGAAAAGCTGCTATTCCCTTGAATTATGCTTATTACATATTGAAAAATAAACCTAGTTTATTTTGGTTTTAGCCCAAATTCTGAGACTAACTAAATCACATAGCAGCAGAGACCCCAACAGCAGTATCACTGAGAATGATCCCCACTCTCAGGCTGGGTGTCCAGGCTGAGGCTCTCGGCTCCACTCTTCACTGAGAGGCACTGGAGAATTCCACAGGCTCACTTGGAAAAGTAGTTCTCAGGAAGTAAGAACCACTAAAATTTGGAAGGTCGATTTAATCCTGGATCTACCACTTATGGTCTATCACTATGACCTTGGGAAGGCCAAGGCTGAGGCTGAGGTCTCTGAAGGTCTGGATGAAGTTCCTGCATCTACTGCTGAACAGAGCCCGGAAGTGGAAGCTAGGCCTAACAACACTGCTGCTCGCAAGTACCACCAGAGGGCTCCTGTGAACCTACTTTTCAATTTTGTTTCTTTTTAATATAAAAAAAATCTTATGCAAGTATGAGATTCTGTCTATGAAACTTTAAAAGACTATCAGAATATTTTTAACTTTAACTGATAAGACGGTAAATAAAACAAAATTTGGCAATTAGAAGCCTTTGTTAAGAAACTATACCCTTGTGTCAGGAAGACAGAAAGAGAAAATATTTAAATGTTAGGATTTACTTAAGAGCTTCTCATGCATAAAAGCTAATGAATAATTGACATCAGTAGGATTGGGAGAGTGGCCTATGAAAACCTTCTTTCTTTTACAAGAGTAATATTAACAAGAAAATGCTGTGAGACAAGTGAGCAGACAAGAAAATATGGTTCATGACAGGAGAAAAAAGCCAACAGAAGCTCTCACTGGTCGAGGCTAGGCGGTGGGATGATTTAAGACTTTAATATACTCAATGCCTAAAACAATCGTGTCTGAAGAACCACAGGAAGAATGAAAACAATGGCCGCCACACAGAGGCACGGTTAAACAAAAATGAACTTAAATGAAAACCTGACTGCAGGGTTCAGTAACAAATGCAGTGGGCACAAAAACTGGCTACCGAACGTGGAGCCGGGCGGACCGAGAGCACACACCCCCGGGGCAGAGAAAATGGAGTCAAATGAAGAGGAACGGAGCCCCATGAGACTCCATCATCATCAGCAGACTGCAAGTCCAGAAGAAACAAGGAACGAGGAGCAGGAAACATTTGAAGAAATAGAGGACTTCCCAAATCTGATGAACACTGATCTGACTGGCCAAGCAGGTGACTGAATGTGGAGAGCCGCATAGTGCTGCGCCTTTAAGATGGCACTGGTCTCCGCCTTCCGCCACCGGCTGGTGAGGATTCTTAGGAGTAAACAACTCCTTATATGGCTGTGGCAGTTGATCTGGCTTGTCTCCTTGTGTGTGTGTGTGTGTGTGTGTGTGTGTGTGTGTGTGTGTGTGTGTGTGTACCTATCTGCTGTTGCCACGTGGCAGACGGGGGTTGGCTAGCCCTAGAGTACTTAAGCCTGGGAGAGGCTTCCCTCGGGGGTCAGTTAGAAGATTGTTCAAAGGTCCTGAATAAACTGCTTGGAGAAGAGCTCGTGTGGTGCGTCTGCGACAACTGAATCCCAACATAAATCTGCATTGGTCTCCATTGAGACAGAGCATAACTCTACAGAGAGGCTGGGGTGATGGCTCGGTGAAGAGCATAGTCTGCTCTTTCCACAGTACCTGGTCTCAATTCCTAGCACCCACATGGTGGCTCATAACCATCTATAACTCATTAAGATTAGCAACCAATTTTGTTAATAGTGTTATAGCATAACCAGAACGCATTAGACCACACATACTTAATGGCTGCAAGAAGTAAAATAGTTGCCAAGAGTTCTATTTCTGGGAAAGGCTTTCTTTAAAAATGTAAGAGAAATTGAAACTATCAAGACAAACATACTTTTTCAGTATTTTTGTCTCTATTTCCTTTCCCTCTTTGTGAATGAAAAGACAACTCCATGAAGCTATAGTTATAAATGATGTTGGTGGACACAAAATGTAGTATTGCTGTCTATAATAGCAGCATAAGAAAGGATAGGGCTGAATAGAGGGAAGAAAGCAAAGGGTTAAGTAATGGAGAGGAAGGAGAATGAAAACCTAAGACATACAGAAAACAAAGAGTAATCGAACAAATCCAAGAATCAGAAGTCACCCAAATGTAAATGTGTTGTAGATGGCTTGGTCTTGTATTTTGATGCTAATTCCATTTTCCAGAAGGGGCTGGAGATGAGGAGAGAATCAGTATTCAGGTGACTGCTTATGAACCTTCTGCTCACCTTAATTTGTAAATTAAAGGCTAGAGCCCATGATTGGGCAGTACAAGAGGAGGTGGAGCAGAAAAGTTTGGGGGAAAAGGAGAGAGAGGAGGGCCAGAAGGGAAGAGGAGGGCAGGAAGGACAGGCAAGATGGCTGCCGATGTCCCTGTGTCTCTAGCAGTCTCAGGTAGTTATTCATGTCTAGGTTAGATAATTGGGATAACAATTCTAATTGTGTGGGCATCTTGTGTACTAATTATTTGTTAATATATAAATCCATTGGTTAACTTTAAGGATCTAGAGTTTTTATTTACTTGGTTGCTGAGTGGTGCGGTGGCTGACTGTGGGGTAGGCAACCGTGGCGTGGGGCTAGTGTGGCTAGTGTGGCTCCTGTTGAGATGAGAACACCCAGCTGGGCCAAGGTAGCCCGCTGGTAAAGCTAAATTCTGTCAACATGGCACCAGAACTATACCGCCATTAGTGCGGGAACTTACAGTGGGAACACGGCAGCCAGGCCAGGCCAGTTCCTTTTTTCTAATACCTCCCGCAACATAAATGGGTTAAACATACTCATCAAAAGGCAAAGACTAACTATGAATTTATTGTTTACAAAACCATGATCAAACTGTATGCTTTCTTCTAACAAGCCAAAAGTAAAAGGGCAAAAGAGACATATACTTTGCAAATCTTCAAGTGAAAGTTAGCACAGTCACATCAATACCAGACAAAACACAGTAAGGCAAAAGTATCACTAGAAATAAAGGCCTGTCATGATAGTAAAACGATCACTATGTGATAGAAGCTACAACAGTTACCTCCAAGGAAGCAGCTAGCAGCAGAACTCAAATACGAAGCTGACAAGGAACAATTATTGCTGTTACAGAACTCCGCTCGACTTAAAACGGGAGCCCACACAGATCTCTTGGTTCTGCTGTTTGCTTATATTACATGCTGGGTTTTCTGCTCACTTTCATAACGTTTATGATATGATACAGAAGACAAAGCTGCACCATCACATCATGAAACTGTGAAACTGTCTGGAGACCTTTTGTCAGAGCTCCAGGCTTCACTGTGTCACATCACCTCTAACAGAGGCATGGTTCTAAGTGTGCCTTAGCCACACATGCCTGGGAGATTCTGTATTAAAAAAAAAAATGCTGCCAGGCGGTGGTGGTGCACGCCTTTAATCCCAGCACCTGGGAGGCAGACACAGGCAGATTTCTGAGTTCAAGGCCAGCCTGGTCTACAGAGTGAGTTCCAGGACAACCAGAGCTATACAGAGAAACCCTGTCTCGAAAAACCAAAAAAATATATAAAATAAAATTTAAAAAATTTACATTTTTATAACCCACAGGTGAATAAGTAAAAATTACGATTTGATTGAGAAAAAATAAATTAAAAAAAATCCCAACACCCTAAAAAAAAAAAGAAAAAAAAAGAATAAAAAAAAACATTGCTTAAAAAATGTTTAAAAATTAAAATTTTTAGAAAACAAAGTAATGAACTCACCTCTAGATTTTTCTCACATTAGGGTGAAGTTATTCTAAATCTGGAAGATGAACTATAACCTGAGGTATACTAAATTTCCCCAACAGGAACTTGAAAAGGAAAAAGTATCACTGAGTGCAAACATGTAAGTTCCCATCCGCACGGCCACAGCCAGGGAGGCCAGGTGGACCCACCTTATCCATCAGTTTATTCGCATGGAGACTCAAGCTACTGAAGAATATTTTTTTGCTTAGCAAGTGCATTTCTTCGATTGTTGTCAGTAGAGTAGCTGCACTATTTCCAACGATGCCACTAAAAGCAAACAATATTCATTTCAGTTGAAAAAAAAAGCCAACAAAGTTCATCTCACAGAGCAGTGCTTTAAAGAGATCTAGATCTGGAGGTTGGGGAAATGCATGGTGTGTAAGACTGCTTCTTCTCAAGCTCGAAGGCCTGAGTCTAAACCCCTAGCACCCACATAAAAAACACAGATGCCTGCAGGTGCCTGTCACCCCAGCACTAGGGACCACAGGAAGGCAAAGCTGCAGGTTCCCAAGGGAATGGGGCAGACAGTGATGGAGGCAGTCATCGAACATTCTCCTTTGCCTCCTCACGCAAGACGGGCACATGTCACACCCAGGCACACTTATACACCAGAGACATGGAGGGAGGGAAAGGGAGCGGAGGGGAGGGGAGATACTGATTGACTGACTTGGGCTACCATAATGACTTTCCAACCAAAACAAAAATAGACTTAAATAGGCATATGTGTGTATGTGTGTGTGTTCTATAAACTATCACTCTAGGTTTATATAAAATGTCAGTTTTCTTTTTATTTTAGTAAGGGGGTGAAAAATGGAAAGAAACAAACTAAAGCTTGAGTATCCACAGTATGGGAGTCTGGAGTATGGAAACCTGTTCATCATGTTAGGAAAGCTTCAGCTCTCAGAGGATTCTGGATCTGGATATGCAGATGAGTGATGTTGGGCTGGCAAAGGATTTTTATAACTGTTTCACACTTCTGGACCCAAGCACTCTGAGTAAGGTTTAGTCAACATGTACTGTGCTCCCAATATTTCATAACATATTTTAGCAAGGCTGTGAGTCAGAACTGACATCTGTGACATACAAACACTTTCTCCTCTAGCACAACAACACATGCATCTTGGTTACACAGCGAAGTCTGGTTTTAATTTTAAGAAAGACAATTACTAGCTCTTAGTTACTTGATAATTAGATTGCATACTACTTAGTTCTTTTCATTAAAACTAGCTTATCCTATCAACAACATACTTAAAAACTATAGTTACTCAACTCTTTACAGCGGCTTAGTGACCAGTACATTTAGACGAATTGTGAAAATCTGCTATTTTGAAACAATTAATTGCATTAGCATATTTGGTAATTTTCAATTAAAAAGATGATTCTTAGATCAATCCAAAGAGATTTCTCATTTTTGCAAGGAGTATGTTTACATATTTTGCTCACTGATATTCTGAAAGGAATTTTAATTTTAATATTTTTTATAAGCTTCATTGTTTCAAATGTTGAGGTACACTATGTGAAATTGTGTCTCTATCCTTCCTCACCTATCTAAGGCATCCTTTGATTGGCTTTAATAAAAATGTGACCACCACTCTCCTGGGCAGGAGTGGAAGGTGGGACTTCCTGGGAGGGAGAAAGGAAGTTTGGGAATGAGGAGGAGGAAAGGAGACACGGGAGGAGACAGACATGATTAAAGGCCTGGAATGTGTAGCTAGCTATGGGGGTGGATGGGGCTAGGTGGTCAGGTTAACTTAGATGAGCTAGTTGAGAATCTGCCCAGCTAAGGACTAAGGCTTTGAAATACTAAAAGGTCTTTGTGTGGTTATCTGGGGAAAAGCTAGTTAAAGAATAATTGCCACTGTATTAATTTCTAGCATTAATTAATATAAACAACATTAATCATTTCAATTTACATTCAAATCCTATAAACTTACTTTTCTGTAGAGAAGATAAAGATGTCTATTCTATCACAAATGCAAAACTAAACACGAATGACAAACTGAGGACACTGGTGTCCAAATGACGCAGCTCACTCACTATGTCCTGGTCTGTGGATACGCCGGGGCTCTAGCTGACATGCACCTCACTTATTGATACAGAAAGGCTTACTTTGTGGGTCTGTTTTGTTATGTACATTGTGTGTGTGTGTGTGTGTATGTGGTCATTCATGGAAAAGGACGGAGAGAAGAAATGATGGCCCCTAAGGCATACTGGCACACTGAGCAAGTGTGGTCTCATTCAGTGATACACATAGTAGGAACAAGACTGTGTCCTGACTACAGATAAACACCTCAGGGGATACAAGTACATTCACGGTGGCTCATTGTTACCTGATGGTATGGTGGTAAAACTTGAGGAGGTTAGAAATTTTATATAATAAAACTGCCCCAGGTTCAGCAAGTATGACTTGTTCAATTCGAACCTATAAAAACATGAAGAAGAAAACCTTGAACACTTCTTAAAAGTATACCTTTTCTCCATTAATGATGGGCTATTCACAGTTTAAAAATACTTAAGATACAATTTCATTGCTGTAGTAATCACAAAATGCTTTGAGAAGAAATCCTGCATATTAAGTCATAAGATAGTTTAATACAAACTGTTAAAGGTGACTCAGTATCTGCAACATTGGGTGTACACAAGTTAACAACAAAAACTACAGCAAGGCCACTCTGAGGTTCAGCACCACTGTGTACATAGATTTGGATAAAACTAAACTGCAAATGCAACTGGAGAGAGGGAGAGGGAGAGGGAGAGGAAGAGGGAGAGGGAGAGGGAGAGGGAGAGGGAGAGGGAGAGGGAGAGGGAGAGAGAGAGAGAGAGAGAGAGAGAGAGAGAGAGAGAGAGAGAGAGAATATTCTGCCTGTATGACATTGGTTGTTCCTGTTAGCAGAGACTACGAAAACCATAAATGAACACCAACATATCTGTCCAGCTGTAAAGCTGCTAGGACAACGCCAGCTCTGGCTGAAGCTGCACTTGCTTTTCCCAGGAATCTTCTAACTAACCCTGCCACTCACTGCTCCCTCCCTTAGTGCATCCCCCATGATGCTCACACTATCTATTCTGTCTGTTCTTACATGGCTACTCACACAATTATCTCCCTGCTCTCTAAAAACAGACAGTGTTTCTTGTATCTTCAATCTGCAGCTTCTGGTGCAACAGGGCACGCAGCAGATGTTCAATAAGCGCTCAGTAAGCTGAGGTTGTTCTGTTCTTCCGTTTCAGGATGCAGACACTGTGTGTGAGCCACGTTACAAAGAACTCTTTAGTTACGGACATTCCTTTATCTTCACATTTGCATGCGTGTGAAAGGGATTCCTCTTTGGCATGAGGCAACAAAGTCACATTTACCCTTAAAAATTAATTTCTAAATGAACACATTGTTGGTACATGTGTGTGCACACATATCCATGTGGGTGTAGCTATGCTGGCAGGCCTGTGTAGGGCCAGCAATCTATGCAGGGTGTCTTCCTTCATCACTCTCCACTTTGTCTTCTGAAACAAGGCCTCTCACTAAAGCTGGACCTCATTTCTGACTAGACAGCCGGTCAGGAAGACCCTGAATTGTACGCATCATTAGCAACGATGTGTTTAAAACAGCACAATTAAACCACAGGGACACGAACTGCAGACAGGTTTTCCTGGGCAGATGAATGTCTAACACCAGCTCAGTTATCCGGCATCTGTCTTATAGAACTTAGAGACAACAAGAAAATTGGTATTCCTACTCCTTTTAGAAAGAACTGGGAACAGTGGCAGGGTAGAGTGAGGAGGAACAGAGGGAAGGAGGAGACAGAAATGACAAAAGCACACCACCTGCAGCCCAGAGCTCAAGGGAAAACAACACCTGGAGTCAGCAGAGACAGCTGGAACAGTGGAGTGACAAACGCCACACAAAGAAACGCCCTTTCTCACAGAGGACACAGAAGATACCAGCCATTCAGCAAAACCAAAAGTCTTAGAAAATACACAATTTTTGTTACAAGAAAAAAATAAACTAGGAGACTAAGACTGTGCCAGCAGCAGCAATGGCTGAGGTTGGAATGGAGTGGTGGCAGCAGACACCCAGGAAGCTCGAGGTACAGTTCTGACATCCAAGTACTCAGTGAATCCTGATCCTTACAAAAGGGACAAAGAAGCCTCAGGTAGATGCTTAAAGGGCACGTGAGCTTCAGGCAATCTGACAGCAGCAGAGCATGACACAGGAGGGGGAGTGTGGCCTGTTAGTGCCAGAGCAAGGGTGCCGGGAGAGGGAGGAACATGAAGGAGAGAGGGGAAGAGGGAGAGGAGGAACGAGGAAATCAGGGAGGGAAGAAGGGGAGAGGGAGGAGGGAGGAGGCGATAGAAAAAGCGGGGAGGAAGGGGATACTGACAAGCCTCCGTGTTCTAACCTACTGGGGGGCTAGCATCTGTCTGGGCAGCATACAATGCCCATTCCAAGCCACGTGCCATGCAGCTCCACTTCCTGTGCCCCTTTTCTCTGTGTGTATGTCTGTTTTCACAGAGTGCATAATTTATGGAGGTCAGGAACACAGGGCACATTAAGGATTTTATTAGAAGAAATAGAACACTTATGAGAAGGAAGGGCTGTAACTCCTGGACTTGAGGAAGGCAGACTCAAATTCTGGTGCCTCTATGAGTCTGCTTTATAAGTGATGCTGACAAGACAGCACCCTACATACAATGGAATAAGCTTAGACCACACATTTCTAAAACAAAATAAAACAAACAAACAAACAAAATCCCACAAAAAACCTGGAAATAAACAGTGCTAGCTAGTCTTTACAGAAGCTAGGGTAATTTTAGAAAACGGAACGTCAAATGAGAAAATCTCCCCACCAGATTGGCTTGTGGACAAACATCTGGCACATTTTCTTTTTTTTTGGGGGGGGGGGTGGGAGGGTTGGTGACTGGTGTGGGAAGGCCCAGCTCTCTGTGGGCTTCTGACATCTATGAGTAGGTAGTCCTGAAATGTACAACAAAGCAGACTGAGCAAGCCAGAGTAAGCCAGTAAGCAGCACCCCTCCATGGCCTCTGTATCAACTCCTGACTCCAGTTTCCTGTTTGAGTTCCTCTCTTGACTTCCCTCAGAGAGACTGTGGTGTAAGTGGGAACCATGTGCCACATCTGCCTCACTGAACCCTCACCACTATGAGCCCTTGAGACAGCCACACGTGAGTGTACTGCAGCACAGCAGAGCTGCTCTGGGATAAGGCTGAAATGAGGTCTGGACCTGCTGACTCCAAATCCTGCCCTGGCATGGCAAGTAGTTTAGCAGCAATAGCAACAGATAAATATGTTCACATTTAGATTAATTGTTATATATTAGCATGAAAAACAACATCACTCATTGATTTCTCTGAGCTTCTAAGAACAAGCCAATACTTCGGTCAGATCCCTGAAAACACAATGAAGACAGAACCCTTACCTTTAGAGGCCGACACACACCCTCGGTGATGTGCCCAACAACTTCTTGGATATTTTCTTTAACACCTAAAATTAAGTACAACGTATTTTGATTTCCAAAGTTATACCTGACTCTATAAGTTTTAAGAACCATTCAACAGAAATACTTACGACTAATGACATGAATGGCATTTAAAATAAACAGCAATACTTTGTTAGGCTAGGTGTCTTTGGGACATTACAAGTTGTAGTTTTTGATCTATGTCTAATGGTGTTGGTAACTAACATGTGTCTACAAACACTGACAACTTATGTGACGGATGGTTAACAAAAGGAGCCATTTTTGTGAAGCCACCAAATATGACCTGCGAGCTGGAGGAGGTCTTGAAGGTGCAGTAGATGGCTTTGAGAAAGCCTCGCTCTGAGAGAAGAAGGCTGAGAACAGACCGTAAAACCAAGGAAAAGTTGATATTGCTCGTACTAACTATTAACAAGCATGATACACTTAAAAAGGTGAGGCAGACAGGCAACCACTTTCATTTTCAGAGGGAGGCTCAGAATTTCACCCAACTCTAACTTATCTTCAAAGTTTCTATACACTGTCTCTCATATGAACTTCTCTAAAGACACCTTTGGGGAAGCATACCCCTTCTTCCTCTCTTTTTTCCTTTGGGGAAGGGGCATGGCCTAACTATGTAGCCCTGGCTGGCCTAGAGTTCACTATGTGTAGATTAGACTAGCCTCAAACTCACAGAAATTTACCAGCCTCTGCTTCCTTAGTGCTGAGATTAAAGGCATGTGTCACTATGCTCAGTCTGGAAATACCTTCCTTTAAATCTGGGTAATAAGGATAGTAACAAACGCTGGCTGGTGTGATGGTTCAGGCCTATAATCCCAGCACTTAGAAGGATAAGCCAGGAGTAAGTCTGAGGCCAGTCTGGAATACACAGACCATATAAGACCATGTCTCACACAAACAGAAATTGAAAACTTTGTACCAACCTAAGACATATGCTGCATTACATCTCAGTACTGAAGAGCTGAGTCTGTGACCACAGTAATATATGGCCACACTATGCCACCCAGTCAGATAATACCAGGAATAGAAGTATTTCTCTCTACTTTCTATCAAAATCAGAACACCCTCAACTTACACACTAACCCCCCAGGCTCTAAAATAAGTCTTTTTCAATGGTTGTTCTCATCTACTTGACTGGATTTTAGAATTGCTTGAGACACAGATATTTTGGCATATCTGTGAGGGCATTTCCAATGTGGTTTAAGTGAGGCAGAAGACTCAGTCTAAGTGTGAATCAGGCCCAAACTGATTCAAGTGGGAAAGGAACAAGGGTGCCAAATGCACACCAGCTCATCTCTCTGCTGTTGACTGTGGACCACTATGACCAACCACCTCCTACTTCTGCTCTCATGCCTTCTCTGCCAGGAACAACACTCAGCCGTTCACTGCATTTTTGCCTCTGAGCCTGATGCTGAGGGTCTGAGTCAATGTACGCTTGGCATTCCAGCCACGTCTTAGAAGGCAGCAGGGCACTGGAAAACAGGCAGACCCACAATTTGAATGGCCAAGCAACAGACGAAAGCATAGAACTCTATTAAGTAAAATGGTGTGTGTGTGTTGGGGGGGGTGTCTCTAAGGATAGCAGGATGTTCATGTGGCATCTAAGTGTGAAGTGTTTATCTCTGTGAAGACAGCAACAGAAACACAGAAGCCATGTGCATTTTCTCTATTAGGAGTTAGCAATAACCAAAAGCACACTCACCCTGTGCAGTTACATGCTTTAAGAGAGCTTCCAGATGTTCCTTCTCAGAGGCAGTAGCTTGATGGAGCCATGCCAGCATGTCTCCCACATACCTATAGAAAACCACCTGTTAGTAAAGATGCCATAGGGAAAAAGGTCAAATCCTTTACTAGCGTCAGTCACTATACCTCAGCGGGTCATGGGAGTGCATTTCAATGGGTCTGGGTGTACCTCCTGGCCCTCCTCTTGTAAGAGCATCAATAAACCCACGAACAACAGTGCTTCGTCTGGCTGTTCCAAATTCATCTAAGGTATACCTAGAAGAAACACATGATTGAGAAGTACCTATTCTCCCCTAACAGACACTCCAGTTGGTACCTAAGAGGAGCAAGACAGGAAAGCTTTATTAGGCAAACCCTCCGCAAAAGTACTATCTTGCAACTAAAAGTTATGAGTCACTTTAACATGCTGAAAATTCAGTCGGAAGGTACAAATTTTGCTCCTTCAAAGAAGAAATGCTTTCGACCAAGAGCGACCGCAGCAGTGGCAGCGGTGGCAGTGGTGGCAGCGGTGGCAGCAATAGGAACAGCTGGCTTGGTTCCATTGTGGCTGAACATGATGCTCCAGAGATTACAGAAAGCCACACACACCTAGTTTTCAGAAGCTAGTTAGAATTCTGCAGCCCACATACCAAGACCTTTTTTAATATTAAAAATTAATTAAAAAAATTTAAAAAAAAATTTAAAAAAATATTAAAAATTCTCCTTCTGTTACTTAGCATCCAAAGTGGATCCAAAATTGCTTATTTTTAAAGGCTCATTTTGACTCAAATAAGACATATTAGTTGTTCAATACATTTATTAATTGGCTATGTATACACAGCAAGTATCTTTTACATTAGAAGTTACTCATCATTGGTGAAGATGGGAGAAATTTTTCTCTGGTGGAGGAACTGAACTGACAGAGAAGGAAAGCTATGAACCAGAGTGCAGGATGATCTGGGATAAGTGTGTGGGGATGGGTGGAATCTGTTATTATATCCTAATATACCTGCCATTCTTTATGCCCTTTTTATATTCCATACACAGCAAAAATTTTTAAAAATTTAATAATGTAAAGTCAGCAGATTCCCTAAACACTAATTTTTAAATCCCTAAACAGTATTCTATCAGTCTAAATATTAAGAATAAATTCAATAACTAGTAAACAAAATTTACCAAACTTTCCTCAAGATGCCCAGAAGAATTACTTTCTTAGGTTCCACTGCTTTCTGAATTGTTCGTAGCTGTAACGAAAACTCCAACAATGTAAGAGCATTGCTGGATGTTCTTACTAGTTACATTATTCCCAACTGAGAGGGAGGAGAGTGAAATGACAGGCACTGGGAGTTAGGAACACAGACCTCTCCTGAGGCCACTGTTCACTCTGGGGTTGAAATCTCTGCAGGTACACTGTAGCAGAGGGAGGGGAAGTGCAGGGATCAGACAAAGCTTTGCTCTGCTGCACAGTGTCTTACATTTGCTTTCTATATTTTAAGTCAAATTAGAGCTGACACTTTGTTCTTCCATCGCACACTGAAACCACTCAGTGCTCAGAAGGAACATGTGTATCGGGCCTGGTGAACACTGGGACTTAACCTGTTCAAGAACATGAAGTCTCACTTAACATTAAGGTCAATCCTCCTGCAGGATAAATATAATTTAGGAAAAAACAGCATGAGGTAGAAAGATCCTTCAACCATCTCTAGACATGGAACATCTTTCTCTGAGACAAATAAACACTAAATAAAAACTTTCCCAACAAAGGCCAACATTTCAAAATATAGCTTTTATAAGACTGACTGTTCAAAATATATAAATATTCTAAACCTCTGCTCCAAAAGCAAATCCAAAGGAAAGAATATTGTAGAATCTTCTTTTTGGAATGCAATCCATAAAACAAAATAAAGCATCAGTTTTGTACAAGTTCTACATCCTGAGGTAACTTATACTCTTCAGTTTACTCAAAGAAAAAGGTTAGCAATTTGTTTTGAAAATGTTCATTTATACTCAGTATGTGTGCAGAGCTGCTCTGATTCCATTTCTGTTGCTGTGATAAAAACACCCTGACCCACAGGAACTCTGAGGAGAAAGGACTTGATTTTAGCTCACAGTCTATCACTTCTGGGAAGTCAAGGCAGGAACTCGAAGGTCATACCATGCCACAGTTGAGCGGGAAGAAGCACATACTGCTGCCTCATTCACTGCTTTAGCTCAGCAAGCCTTCTTCCCTCTTACCCAGGTCACACCCAGCCTATTTGGTGACACCACATCCAGGTGGCCTTCCATCTCAATTAGTACTCAGGACAATGCTACCTCACACTGGTAGATCCACAGCCAGCATGGTGTGGATAATTCCTCTTTGCACTCTCTTTCCAGGTGGCCCCAGGCTGTGTTGAGTTGATAATGGGAAAAGTACTGATTGGCACAGTGGTTTATTAATATAGCACATTAGCATACAGTAACAACTACTAAGAAACACAAACCAGGTAACTTTCTCAAGGACTTCAAATTGACATTTTCTTGTTTTTTATTTTATTTTATTGTTTTATTTTATTGTTTATTCACTTGAGAGGGCTACACACTTAGATGAAGTTCCTACACTGCCACCTGCTGGTAACAGGAAACTTTACTTAGATGAAATTCACACACTGCACCTACTGTAACAGGAAACAACGTACAGCCGAAACTGGCACTGAGCAATGGTTAAGAAAAGGCGACTTTATTTTTCCTTTCTTCGCACTCACCGCAGCCTAATGAACGGCGTCTGAAACCAACTTTCCTACTCAACCTCAAACGTTTCTCACAACCTTCCAGGTTCTATCCCTATCTTGGTGGTCTGAGCTTTGCAGAGTAAGTCTATGCTTCCTTTCTCTTCCTCTACTGTCGTGCTGGCTTACAGACCCCTGCTTAGACTGCAGATCCCACCTGCCTCCACACTGGTTAGAAATGTCTGACATTCGGAGACATGCTCAGCATTAATGAGGCACCTGCAGAAACGAGCCCTCCACAGCCTTGGAAAACAGGCTCCATTACCATCCTCGTTGCAACTAGGAACCAAAGTGCACTGAGGGTTAAGGGCTCCTTCAGGATAGCTGGCTCAAGAATCTACTCTAAAAGCTCAGTACCTGGTTCCTGGGGAGATGGCTCATCGAAAGAGGACCTGCCACACAACCATGAGGATCTAGGTTCCGGTCTTCGGCTCTCATGTAAAAAGCTAGGCATGGCAGTTAACTTAAATCATAGTGCTTTGGAAGCAGAAACATAATTCCTGCAGCTCACTGGCCAGCTGATCTTGCTGAATGTGTGAGCTCTAGGTTTAAGTGAGGGATCCCATCTCACAAAAACAACTGTAGGAGTAAGAGTAGCAGCAGTAGCAATAGCAGTAGCAGTAGCAGCAGTAGTAGTAGCAGTAGTAAGAGTAGCAATAGCAGTAGCAGCAGTAGTAGTCGTAGTAGTAAAACACCTCTTCAACCTGGGGCTCCCTGTACACTGTTTCCCTTAGGAAGTGCACCCTGATGGTCATCCTCACCTATCGCAGGACACTTGGGCCACCTAAAACATGGCATTCAGACTATCAAGGACTCATTCTATTAAACAGGCTTGTTTATGTGATGTTCTGAAGTTAAAGGAGGCTGCGGGAAGCGGTTGATTGATTTTTATCCCTAGCACTCAGAACAGGGCCCATCCTGTAACATGTAGTTGTAAGCTGCACTGCGCTGCTGCTTCACACAGCTGGCCTGGCACAGCATTCCTGTTGAGCGATGTAACCATGTAGACATCGATGAAAGGGGACCCTCAAGGGGTGGCTCTGGATGAACCCCTGGTGGTCTCCCAGAGCAGCAACACTTGCTGTCCTTACAGCTGGCTTTTAATCTTCTCCAGGGCTTTAAAAATGTACTGACTTTTGTGAGTAAGATGCAGAATTTAAAAATCAACAAGTTAAATGCATAGGGTCTCCACCCAAAGCATTAGTCTGAAGATCTTGGCTGGCACAGTTACAAGATCAAAGACCTGGACCTTTAAAAACAAATGCCTGACTGTGAATATTCTTTATTCTTCTCAGAGTAACTATATTATAACATCTCTACATGCTTGCCTTCTTGTAGGGCTGTGTTATAGGGATTTTAGGGATGTATAATCCCAAAGGAGTTGATGAGATGGCAAACTGACTAAGTCACCCAGCTGCCACATAACCAAGAAACAATCGTACTACAGGGACACCCTGGTCTTCCCTTCATTACATGGTGCTCCAGTGACACATTCTAAGGGAAGTATCCCTGGGTATCCCAGTTGGACACGCACTTCACACTACTACAGCAAGTCAAGGTAATACTGGAAGGAAAAGCAGCACGTCTTACTTGTACAAGACAGGCCTGTCCTGCAGGGCTTCCATGGCCTGAGTTAACACCGCAGACACATCACAGGACTCCTGAGTCAGTGCTCTGCATTCACCTGGAAAACAATCAGCACGGTAACTCCGGTGGCAGTCTGCTCACACTGCCCGCTCTCTTCCTCCGCAGCAATCACTATTTCACCTTATGCCTCAGTTTTCCCTATAAAGTACTTGCAAAACCCTATGTTCAAAGAACTGAGGACTTACTGACTGAGGAATCCTGAGGCACCTAGACATGGCTCTGCCATCCCTGGGAGCCAAGGCTGCACAGCCAGCCAACACTAGCTTAAAAGTTAAAGGAGCACAAAGAGATCTGAAGCAATGTCCCATCTGTGAGGAAGGATAGTCCAGCCACAAGGATAAGACAAACATGTGAAAAGTTGTATCACAAAACAGCAGCATGCTAAATATCCCAGTGGCCGCCTTTCAGTGACAGTCACTGTGTCACAGGGACTGTGGACTGCTCTGGGGCACATGGAACCTCTTGGTGTCTTGAAGACTAAGACCTGGATACGGACAGAGAAAGAACAGTCCACATGAGAGCAGACTATGAACAGGAAGAGAGGTAGAAAAACAAGGAAACTCAACCTTAAACCAACAAAAGACTAGGCATCCAGTACACAGTAGCAGCCAGTTAACTGGATTACCTCCAGTGCTTGCACCAGTCAGTTGTGCTTACTACTAACCTACTACACACTCTCTTTCCAGGTGGCCCCAGGCTGTGTTGAGTTGATAATGGGAAAAGTACTGATTGGCACAGTGCTACTACTCACTCACACTCCACTCACTGTAACTGTCCTCCCCAATTTAGCATGTTATTTTGAAACACTAGTCTATCTTACAGGACCACCAGGACCTGAATCAACACTGGAAACACCCATGAGACTCTTGGGTCTAGGCAAAATAAGCTCTGAAGATAACCCAACTCAATTCCTGGAACCTGTGAATTACTGTCTTATGTGGCAAAAGCAACATTGCAGGTGGCCTGAACGTGAAAGACCTTGATACTAGAGCATTTTCTCGAACTGCTTTAAGTAAGTTCCAGGTAATCACCAGCCCTAAAATAGAAGAGGATGCCATTTACAAGTCAGAAATAGAAAACAGGGAAATGAAAAACAGGACTGAAATGGCTAGACATGTGGACTGTGAAGATGGAAGAAGATAATGGTGAAGATAGATCACATGACTAAGCAAGTAGTAAGAACCCTAGTGACAGCCAGCAAGAGAAACTCAAGACTTCATTCTGAACAGGGCTTTTCCAACACTGTAATGTTAGCCCAGTGAGAACCACGCCTGATTTCTGACAAGACTGCCAAGATGACACACTCATCACTGCAGCTCACAGTCTGTGGTAATTTATCATAGTTCACCATTCATAACATTACAGCCACATAAATAGCAAGAGCTGCCCAGCAAATGCTGCCCTTGTTTATTTATTCAGGATAGAAGTGTCATCTTTGCTGTATTTCCTTTAGAGCAGGGACACCGTCTTCATTTATCTCCCTCCTGAGCAATGTTCCTGATAAACACAGAAACACGGCATGTGAACATGGAAAGTTTGCTCGGCTTTGTAAGGAATATCAGTTAGAGACAGAGATGGCTCAGCAGCTAAGAGTACTGCTCTTACAGAGTACTCTGGTTCAGTTTCCAGCACCTCTGCTGGGAGGCTCACAACCACCTGTGCTTGAGCTCCTGGGGATCCCACACCCCATCTGGCCTCTGTGGCACACACACATGCATATAGTCTTCACACACATACAAATACCTTGTAAGAAATAAATAAAGGCCATGTGAGGTTTTAAGAATTCAATACTAATATACATGAAAAAAATTACTTACTTTGAGCCCATCGGTAAAGTCTTTCATAAGCAGTTTCTTGAAGCAAGGCCATCTGTTCCATAATCTCCAAACTTAAATGAAAATTAAAGAATTATCACAATGTAAACTTTAGTCAACAGTTGTACCTAAGAATTTATTCAGGTTTAATTACATAATAATTTGGTCTTTAGTAATTGTTTGCTGTTTTATGGATTTTTTTTCAGGAATTTGTTTACAATTTGGTAAATGTCAATTCTTAATTCCATCAGCTAATTTCCACTGCTGGGTTTTTTTTTTTTTTTCAGTCAAACACATGAGGCTATACGCTTCCAACTTCCCCAAAGGCTAATGAAGATTACATTCCTATTTCAAAGAATATGGTTTCAGAAGCCCGAGTTACTCTAAAAGTATACGAATACAAGCAGCACTGCAGCTGGCTTACCGAGCACTACTCACCCTGCCGTCTGCTGGTTGGTTCGCAAAAGAACCTTGACGTCATTATGAATCTGTTTCACTCTTCCCAGTGCCTTGAAAAAGTCCTTTAAAATTAAAAATTTCATTTAAAAAAATCCTGTGTTTTCAGGAAAAAGTACACTACTCTGAATTAAAAGATCACTACAAAGGTGAAACAAAATTCTGTTCTGTTCTGTTCTGTTCTGTTCTGTTCTGTTCTGTTCTGATCTGTTCTGTTCTGTTCTATTCTACTCTATTCTAACGAAGTCTTACAGATTTCAACTGCATTTATAGAAGGCATAATAGGTATTTCTTCACATTTTAAGCCTGACATTAATCTAGTACCCACCATGTAACAAACACTATGCTAGTTGCCTGTAATAGGAAATATTTAAAGACTACGTCCCTGTCCTTGGCAAGCACACAGCCAAGTGAGTGGACTGCAACCCTGAACTGCCTTATGTCTCTGCTACATATGAATTCTATATGCATTCCTGCTCCCACACCAGGAGGAAAGACTAGAAGATGCTCATCAAACAGGACTCTGGGCAGAAAGAATATACCAGAGCCTTAGGGGTTAGGAGACAGAAAGAGTCCTTTCTGGACAAATTGTATATGACTTTAAGGAAAAAGAAGAAGAAAATGGTATTTGAGAGGCTTTATAAGTCTGTCATTCAGTCGGCAAAGTGTTTCAAAGCATGAGAGAGAGGAAAGAGAGAGAGAGAAGGAGAGAGAGAGAGAGAGAGAGAGAGAGAGAGAGAGAAACAAATTCCAACTTAAGCAAGATAAAGTTATAAAAGAAAAAATAAGCAATGTGTCGTTATTTATCCTAATAAAAACAGGAATAAGGAAAACATGTTTATATGCATCATTTACACTGAAAGAGGTGCTATAACAGACTAAATCCTTGTCTTCCATGTCAGAATTATCCTATGTAGACCAGGCTGGCCTCAAAGCCCAGAGATCTGCCTACCTTTGCCTCTTACATGTTGGAATAAATGGCAGGTGTATGCCACCACACCAAACTGGACAACTTTGAAATAAAACCCCAAATTAATTAAAATATGTGCCTTCATTTCAAATTTAGAAATTTCTTACATTATCGTTTCTTAGATGAGAAAATTCAGCTTTTAAAATCGCATCTTCCTTGTAGCATCTGTAATGGCTACACTCTAAGTGACCCTGGCAGACACAGACATACCTCAGTAACGGGGCCTCCTCTTGTGCCTCGGAGGAGACTCATTTCATCAGAAGTCAGCTGGAACTTGGATAAAAAGGCATCTGCAACTTGTGCTCTAATTTCTAGTCTTTGGCTATGAGAGGAAGAAAAATGAAGTATATTATGCTTTTGCACCACTACAAAGCAAATACCCTACATGGTATCTTGGAGAACAAAACAAAACTGTGAAAGATTTTCTACAAGAAAGCCTTGTTTCCACCTCAGCTGCTGCAGCATCAGCAGACACACAATGAAATCATTCCCAGCTCATCAGGCACGCAGGATTCATAAGCAGCTGCTATTGCTCTGCTCTGCATATGTGTACACAGTAAAAGGTATTGTTCATATGTAAAGGAGGAAATATGTTCACAAATGGCACCTGCATCAACTTACAGTCTCTTAGAGGGTATTTTCCAAGACAGAAACACACTCTTGATTTCAAGCAATTTCTCTTACTCGTTAATATATCCTGATCTCAAAGTTTTCACATGAAATACAGAGCAAACAAAAAATTAGTTCTGTTCATTTTTATGTTACAAAAAGATAACGAGCTTGTAAGTCAAAAAAGCTATGTCTCTAATTAAAATATGTGCCTTAATTTCAAATTTAGGTAAAGGCAGTCAGATCTCAGGGGGTTGAGGCCAGCCTGATCTACATAGAATATTTTTTAATATGGAAGACAAAGATTTAGTCTATAATAGCACTTTTGGCCTTCCCCATTTGTGGTGGCTATTCTTGGCTGTCAACTTGTCCACATCTGGACTTAACTAAAATCCAAATGTCTGATTACACCTGTGACAGATTTTTTTTTCTTAATTAAATCATTTGAAGTGGGGAGACTCACTTCCAATTCAAATTTTTGGGGTACGAAGACAGACCCTTAATCCAGATCCTTTAAGGTGGGAAGATTCACCTTTAATCTGGATACCTCCTGATGGCAACCTATATAAAAAACATGGTAGAAGGAAGCTCTCTCTCTTTGCCTGATTGCTCCAGCCTTCACTACCCAAGTCCATTCCTTCACTACCACTAGAAACTACTTATTCAGGATTCTAGGGTATACTGATGAACAGCTGAGACATTAAGCCTTGTGAATGGAACAACTACTGGATTCTTGGACCTCCCATTCCTGGACAGCTATTGTTGGATTAGCTGGACTCCAGCCTGTAAGACATTTGAATAAATCTCTTTTCCATAGAGACAGAGATTCATTTTATAAGTTCTGTTACTCTAGAGATCCCTAATATACCACTCTTTCTACTTGACAATAGAAACAATATTGTAAACTACTATTCAATCTGGATGTAACAGACGGGCTAGCTGGCAATTAGGAAAAGGCAGTCTGCAGTGACCAAGGGACTGGAAGAGTTTCCATCTAAATGCCAGCACTACCTGACCTCCCTATGCAGCAACTCAACACTCCCAGTGTCTGTCTGAACCCTAGGTCTGTAGACATAGTGGGTATACAGCAGAGCACAGTGGCACATGCCTGTGATTACAAGAGCTGGGAGGCAGGGAAACAGGAGGACTGCAAATTTGAAACTGGTATATATCTGAGGTAGAGCCTTTGCCCAGCACATAAGAGTAGCAACATTTTACACTGAAAACATTCTGTTGAGAACTAACAAAGATAAGCATTATAATTATACTCATGGTAGGACATGTCTGCCTTGTGTTACTTATATCTTTAGGTTAAAGACTTTAAATTCACCAAGCAAATGTCCCTGTGATGAATAACACAAGATTCTATAAGGGAAACAAAATCCAGGTATTTACTTAAACCAATCATGTAATCCCTAATTCTACACTGAGCTGAAAGGTATATGTCCTACTATCATCTAACGTCCTAAGTCATCTAATGGATCTTAATTTTCAGATAAAGGGCCAACCATCATCATATAGGTTTAAAAGTAATTATAAAACTTAATCAAATTCCTTAAACAGAAATTAACCATTTTACTAACAACCTTTTTTTGGAGCTGTCTTTAGACTCATCTTGAGTACCAATTACCAGGCACAAAGAAGAACCACTCTGCTTGTGGTTTCATTAATTACAGTGGCGTTCCTGCAGGCTTGATTGATCATACATCCTATGACTACAACTGATTCCAAATACCAGATAACCTCTATTCCAAAGCAAAGTAATCTCTTACACCAAGAACCAGGCATAATATTCCTAATGACTGTTTCCATGCTAAAGTTGCCTATTAATAGCTTAGGAGCCTGTGTGCTCCATGAGCCTTGAGTCGCATTCTACATTATTTCCATTTTGACTTAGTATTATTTATAACTTTCCACTTAATCTGTATTAATGAGGAGGTGACTTACTTTTAAAGAAAAACTTACTTTTCCGCTTGAAGCTTAGTGGTCTTTACTATTAAATCTTGAGTCTGTTCTTTTGCTGCCTAAGATGTAAATACACCAAACATCAGTATATTCCAACTTCATTATATTTCATAAAGCTAACATCCCCACTTCCTGAAGTTCAGACAAGTGGCAAGGAGCTCAAAAAGGTCCATGTAATTGGCACAGATGTTTCACGGCTCATGAACTACCTTTCTAACAGGTGACCCTCAGAGTTCTCAACACACACCGTGCTGGAACTCAGAGGACAACAGGACCCGGATGCTCTATAGTGAAGCAGCAGTGCCGGGAGAGAATGCTGAGGCAAGACCATGGTTCTTGCTGTGCTTTGGTGAGTTGCAGACTATAAAACCACTAAATGAGGCTGTAAATTACGGCACTGGTACACAGGGGTACAAATCTCAACAGCACACGCAGGTGACGGTAATCAAGTCTCAGAGCCAGATAATGCAGGACCTGAAGAACAGGTGCTGGGGACAGACCTGGTTGCTCCTGCCAAGTTTCACACCAAGAAATGCTCTCTTGCCCCCCTTTAAGCCATTACCAAAAACACAGAAGTGAAATTTGGTGAACAACAACCAGCTATCCAAAGATTAGCCGGCCATCTATGAACAGATTCCAACAAAGCACAAGTGCCCCAACAACAATCTAAAAACCCCCAACTATAGAATAGAACAAAATAAGGCACCAGCAGCTGGTGAGTCGGCTCAGTGGAGAAAGGCCAAACCTGGTAGTGAAACACGAGGGTATTCATGTGTTTGCACTCTTCTAAAGACCATAACATTTGAAATATGAACTCCCTACACACCATTACATGTTAATGTTCACACAGTTGTGAAACCTCACTTTTACCAGGGGCTACCTTAAAATCCAGCCACTATAAGGTACCTGTAAGCGACTTGTCATGTCCTGACAACAGTTGTTCATTGCTTGTACATCTTCATTGATGCTTTCAAGTTCCTGAAAGGGGAAAAAATGACATCGACCACTCTATAGAGCAGAAAGAAAATTTTCATTTTTAGGCCAAATCCCATAGTTTTTGCTGTTTGTTGTATTAAGATAATACAACATTTATTTTAGAGAATATATGAAAACAAAACAAAAAAAACTTTGATGAATATCTGTTTACATATCTTAAGAACGTAAAGATAACTATATAGTTAATAAGTATAATAGTAGCTAGACCTATCTATTCCAAATTTATATGCACTTCAAATTTATATTTATATATAAAATTATGTGTGTGTGTGTGTGTGTGTGTTTATCTGTTAATTTCTAAAAAAAGAAAAGATCGTAGAACAAAATAGTAAATGTGCAACAAGGTATGCAGGACAGTCAAGAGGTCTCCAAACAAACTGACATGGAAACAGTTTAGCTAACCATGGAAAGGGTTAGGTTAGCAACTTCGATGAGCCAGTGCTTTTCAAAGATATCTACATAAAGTTAAAAGTCATAAACTAAAACGCTCAGTGCCTCATTATTTCTCTTGAAAATTACTTTTATTTTCAAAATCTAGGAAAGCGATTCAATTCCACAGGATGATTTTACATTTGAGTGATGCTAGGCAGGTAGTCTGCCAACTGAGCTACACGCATAGCCCTATTTATAAAGTCTTCATTTTGACTTTTCCTCAATTACCTAACTGTACTCATTAAACAAAACTACTGGCTACAGAACATCACAGGCAACTATAGGTAACTATTTCTTACAGACTTCGATACTGTGAATCCTCGCGTACTCCATCCAACCTCAGCAATCATCAACTCTGGGTCATTCCTGCTTCTTCTGTCTGCCGACTTCCCCATCCGTGTTTCCTCTGTCCTTAGAAACTGAGTTATTCTCAGGCAAGTCCAAATGTATCCATGTACTTACCCTTATGTCACTCAGAAAACCACGCTTTCCTTTTCACCCCTGAGATTACTAGCCTTCAATCAATGAAACTGTAGTAAACACTTTAGAACTATTTTATCAAGTCCTTGCTAAAACCATGTTTACCATTCCCATCTGATTTCTACATTAATGTGTCAGTATATAGCAATACTAAGAATGTAATATTAATAGTCATGAAATATTACACAATAAAGAAATCATAATAAAATAAATAACATGCCTTCATTCTATGGTTGAATAAACCAGTCAACCATGTTGAATTGTTATTCATGCTGAAATAATCACTTTGACTTGGAAATTATATATTTTAGGAGATAAAAAAAGTAACTCAGTACTAATTTCCAACGAAGAAGTGATTACCTAAGGTAGTGCATTAGATGAGGTAATATCTCCTCTGGAAAACCATTGAGATAAATGTGATTTTTTTTACTAAGAAATTATAATTCTTAACATAATTTCTCAAAATAAATAAGTTTTTAATAGAGGTAAAAAATTTAGAAATTACAATAATTCAAATAAAAAACAGCTAAGTTGGTTTCTAGTTGACCATTGTACACTATCAGATAACACTACAATTTAATTTAAAAAACTTATCAAAACACCAAACATATAGCTCTCTATAAACACTAAAAGAAGTTACATACCTCCTTCACGTCTTTGAAAATGCTTACAAATTCCTCATTGATGGCTAAGCTTCTACGTTCAATATCACCACGTAAATTTCTTCGAGTCCGCAAACTATTTTCAACAAAAAAGGCTGAAAGGGCCTTGAGAGCTTCCAACATCTCCTACCCAAGTAACAACAGAGGGACATCACTGGGGCTGACTTTTCAGTGGTTTCCTGATATCCAGCTAAAACTCAATGAAATTATTTTCAATTGACTTATTTCTATTAAATAACTCAAAAAGTAGTATCTGACTTAACTAATAAGCAGCAAACTTACTTCCAGGACACAGGTAACAGTATCCTTACATATAATTATATATGTAAAGGTAATACACAGCAGAATTGCTTTGAATTTTAATATATTTGTTAATTTTTAAAAGAAGGTAATTCCTTTTTTTCACTTAACTTTATTTTACATCCTGATCAGTTTCCCCTCCCCTACTGTCCTCCCAGCCCCTCTCCCCTCCCTCAGCCATTCCTCCTCCATTTCTAAGAAGGCAATTATTTATGTATGCAATATATGCTCTAAAAGCCTGTAAGTGAATTGAAAAAAAGTATAAAAAAGTATAGAGAGTTATAGCACCAACTATCATGAGATTAAAAATATGTACATTTATATTAGGTTGGTGAAAAAGAAACTGATTTTAGGATGTCAATTTTAAATCATTGGCTCAAACACCTTTATTAATTAATACAAGAACCATTACAACTGACACATTTTTGCCAATGAGTTCTGGATTCTGTGAACTCTTAGAGAGCATCCTGATGTTTGTGAAAGTTTTCCCTGCACCAAGTTGTCAAGATGCTTGAGGAAGTGAAGGCCAACTGGCAAGAAGTCAGATAATACGGTGGGTGAGGCAAAACTTTATAGCTCAGTTCACTCAAACTGTGAAGGAAGGCTTGTGTGCCTGGCAGTTGGGAGTTCTGGAGAAACGGGTCTATTATGTTGAGCAATCCCTGCAGCAGGATCTGCAGTACACTTCTCACGTGTAAGGTGGTTCACTGGGATTCAGAAAGTTGTATTCATCAGACCCGCAGCAAACATCTCAAATCAGCAACCATGACGTTTTTGTTCTGTTTCTTTTCGCTATGATTTGTGAAGCGTTTTGAAGTTTCTTCCTGTGCTTGTCATCCCAAGCTGTCCTATTCAATATACTTTTTGTAGAATGTCACAACCCTATCTAGTCCAGGGCTTTATTTATAAATCGACATGTTAATGTTATGTTTTTGACACGTAGGAGTCAAATTCTTGCTGACAGCTTATTTTTAACTTACCTATATCTTAGCCTATGTCTTTACAGTTCCCACTTTACTGTACTCTTTTGTGCCACGTTGGCACGGCCCGTATACCTGGTTACTCAAAGCTTCCAGGGGAGACAGCCAGCTCTGACAAGAGCCACGAAATACTGCTCTAGACAGTTGAGAGGAGGGAGGCGGGACGGTGCTCAAATAAAAGAACTCAGCAAGAGCGCACGGTCAGGGCACAGCCAACAGGGAGCCCAGGAAAAAGCTTCCCTGCACCTAGGACAGCCGCTCCTGCTCCGAGCAGCTCCCTGCCCGAGATCTGGGGTCCGCCCCCGCCGGTTACCTTGTCATTCTCTAGCCGCGTCTCCAGGATCTTGTGCAGCTTGCGCGACAGCGGGTTGTTGGGCTGCGCAGGGGTCGTGCCTGCACCATTGCTGAGGCCATTGGAGGCCCCGGAGGCGGGGACCGCAGCCACCTCCCCGCTGCCGTCAGCCATCGCCGACCGACCCGGCTTAACGGAAGCACTGCGCTTGTGCATCCACTCGCGCATGCGCACACCTGGCCGCGCATGCGCGCTGCGACCCAATTGGCTCTACTCGCCCGGTTTACTTTAAACTTCGGGCAGGTGAATTTCTTGTCAGTAGTAGTTATTGGGCCAGACAGTAAACAGAAGGCAATGAAGAGAGAGGAAAGAAATGCAGGCCAACGTGGTTGGTTACTCAAGAAGGCTTGGAAGGACCTGGCCTTTAATCTGAGATTTAAAAGAGATTCAGAACTGTGAGAAATATCCAAATTAGGAGAAAGCCTACATGTAAAGGCCCAGAAACAAGAAACTTTCTTGCCCACTGCTTTCTCACAAACTGACCAACCAGTGTAACTGGAAAGCAGTACGCAAGAAAGTGTTTCTCCTGTATGTATGTATGTATGTATGTATGTATGTATGTATGTATGTATGTATGAATGTATGTATGTACGTACGCACGCTTGGATGTGCACTGTATATATGCAGTAGCAGTGGAAACCAGAAAGAGCATCATGTCCCCCTGGAGCTGGAGTTATGATGGTTCCAAGCCCTCATGGGTCCTAAGAACTGAACCCAGGTCCTATGCAAGAGCAGCTGTACTCTAAACCACAGAGCCATCTCTCCAGCCTCTGCTATCACTTTTGATTTACAAATCATGATGGCAATTATTAATGATGATCATATTGTGATAGTGCCAATGGATCTTCTCAGTTAGACCTGCAAGTTCAGATTCACCTTACTGAGCTGGTCTTATTTATTGGCAGTTGCTCCATGGCAGCAACACTCTGGCCACAACATGTTACTAGGCACAGGCATCCCAAATTCAAATCTTTATATACGAATTCCTACAACCTACTTTAACCATTTTCAGCTACTATAGCAAAATACCATATATTTGGTAGCTTATAAACGACAGAAACTTATTTCTCATTGTTCTGGAGGATGAGAGGTCCAGGATCAAGGTACCAACCAGGATCAAGGATTCTTCTGGGGTCCCTTTTCCTGTTCATAGATGGACATGTTTATGCTGCTAACCTCATCTGATGGAAAGGAGGGATGAGCTGGCGCTCTGAGAATTATCTTATACGATCACAAATAACTTGCCCTCTTGATCGAGTCATAGCTCAAGGTTCAGCCTCCAAACACAGAGATCAGAGACTCAGTTACTGAATTTTAGGGAAACACAAGCATTCAGACCACAGCACCACCCTTGCAAGGATGTCAGACCTTGTAACCCTTATCAACTTCTATATGTCTTTTATTTTCTCTTCAAGTAACAACTCTCTTCCCAACACTTCTTCAAAGAATTGATTAATTCCCAATGCAAAGTACCTAAAAAAAAGTTCTTTATGTTTTTGTTCAGTGTCTGCAAGAGGGTGACCTTTACTCCAATCTGTTTTTGTACTCCACTCAAGTCAAGCTTTTGCTGCGCACCAACTTTTGTCACCGGCTAGCCTCAATAGCAGTAAAGTAATCATCAATTACCAATCCTATAGAAGCTGTTCCTCAGGAAGGAAAGCAGAATAAAACAAAGTAAATGCTACAGTTCTCATTTTCGGAACTGTCACTGAGCTGTTGCTGGAATGCAAGACTTCTGTTGTTTCCAGACCATTAGCTGACCAAGATCTGATATCTGGGGAGGTGACTCACACAGTCACACCAGAAGAATCAGCCTTTGGGTGGTTCTGTCTGCATGAGGTTTCCATAGTTTGCCTTTCATTTTGCTCCAGAGCATGGCAGTTTTAGGAAATGGTCTGGTGATTCTCTCGGTCCCATCCTTGCTCCCACACTCCACAACTGACTCCAGTTGTTCCTTAGGGTCTGTCATACAGCCACCTGAGTCTCTCTTGGTTTAGTCACTCAGCATCATAAAGAGTTCTCAGCCTCTCATTCAATGAGTCCCTGCTGATACTCTACTTTAATGTCCTAGTATCTTTCAATGTAAGTCCTTGTTTCTATCAATTGCAAACACCAAGATGTCACAGCAGGTTTAAGGTCCAGTATTGGAGTTAAGACTATAATACATTTTTGCAGACAAAGAACAATATGATGGGAAGTCCCATTCTACAACACACACACACACACACACACACACACACATCTGCACAAGCTTGCTTTGTTTCTAGCTTATGTATTCTGACTATGGGAGGTAATGAATAAAAATGAACTCTAGCTAAGAACAGCATAGGCCCTAAACTAATGAGGCGCCATCTCCTGACTGTTGTTAGCAGGTTGTTGATAGCTTCTACATTATAAGGCAGTTCCCTTTTCAAACTGAAATGTATACTAAGACTAATGAATTCCACAGGCTTAATACTTCTTTCATGATAAAGATTGTTTTTAAAATTTTATTTATTTAGTATATGGTATTCTACATGCATCTATGTCTACACACCAGAAGAAGGCACAAGATTTCGTTATAGATGGTTGTGAGCCACCATGTGGTTGCTGGGAATTGAACTGAGGACCTCTGGAAGAGCAGCCAGTGCTCTTAACCTCTAAGCCCATCCCCCAGCCCCAAGAATTTTTTTTAAGTGTAAGAAGAAAGTTGTATATGAAACTATGGTGAGGTAGAAAGTATTCAGTGATGGGTGAGTAGCAGAAAACCAGCACATTCAAGGATGACTTTCACTGAAAAGAACAAAATATTTCCCCCTCCCTATAGGAAGAAGACTATTTATTCTATGCAGCCAGTCCTCCTCCTGTACGTGAATACTCAGAGGCTCTGCTTTGGCTGCCCTTGGTAAATTGGGTACTCAATGGTGAATGACAGGCGTAACAACCTACCTGTTGAATCTGTAGTCTTAACATTCTTTTACTTTGTTCATGGGCCCCAGTGGGTAACTAGGAAGAAGGATGATGGATACTTAGAGTTGGTGATATGTTAATGTTTGCATTGTAGTGGGGCCTCTCAGAGGACTCAAAATGATTGTGTGTGTGTGTGTGTGTGTGTGTGTGTGTGTGTGTGTGTGTGTATCTGAGAGAGAGAGAGAGAGAGAGAGAGAGAGAGAGAGAGAGAGAGAGAGAGAGAGAGAATATGCTGATCCCCAAGCTGATTTATTGATGAGATGAGAATAAGAAGGCAGGTCATAGAAATGCAGGAATGATGAAGACCCAGATGGAAATTAACCAGCAGTGTGGGATCTTGGGGGAGGAGCCACTAGACAGATTTTAGGACTACTGGCCATTTTTCTGCTTTTGCACAACATTCAAAGTCTGGACACAAGTTCACTTTGGCCACTTGCCCATCTATTGATCAAGACTTTATGATATACAGACCCAACCTGACAGCATACAACTCAGGAGAGTTATTTCTAGTCAATGTAATAACTGTAAATTTGTGGTTTGTGAGACAGGTAAGAAAGTAATCCATATAAGAAAGGTGCAAAATCCAACTAGGTAGTAAAGATATTAGTCACAGCACTAGCACCGGGAAGTAGAAGGGTAAGAACCAATTAACTTTAGCAGTCAGTGGAGATTGATTGCAACTGGGAGGGAGGCAAGTTAGCAATAAGATGTCAAGGGCCCAAGTTAGGCAGTTAGATTTATGAAAGGGGTTAGAGCAAGACTTGTGTAGGAAGCTGTAGTAAAAATCAAATAGCCAGATGAAGCCGTTTGCAAGAAAAGGACTTGAAAAGCCTCTTTTCTACATTAATGGGCTCAATGAATAACATGAAACTTAAGTCAAACTTTCTGGAGTAACAAGGCTCCAGGTCTTTGTCCAGAATCACTAAGAACTATATCAAACTTTTTGAACAGGTGGAAGATAAATAACTTCACAATGTTGGGCTAGTGTGAAGATATGCATAGATGAAGACAATGCTTGAACCAAATCCAGGAATCGAAATCGTCTTGTACCAAATTTAGAATGGAAAAGGCAAAACCAGGTCACACAACACAAAAACACATGAAGAGGAAAAAAAGCAGTCTTCACGGTGTATCTGTACATCCCAATAATGTGAGCAATTTTTGTTCTTAATTTTGGCACACTAAACTTGCTATTTCAGGTCTATCTTCTTTTTCTTTTTCTTTTTAAATTACTTATTAGCTTTAAATTCCAATCACTGCCCCTCTTCAAGTACCCCCTCACACAGTCCCTCTCCCCATTCCCCATCCCACTGTCCTCTGAGAGAGTGGAGACCCCACCTGAGTATCCACCCACCCCGGTGTTAGCATTTCCTCTAGGTCATACCCAATAGTTACCTAGCAAAGGCTAGGCATATAAGGACTATTCTTGCTTCTCTCTCCCCCTCCTTCCCTTTGTCCCTCCTCCCCTTCCCTTCCCTTCTCTCTCCCTTCCCCTCCCTCTTCATCCCTCCCTTCCTCTCTCCTCTCTCTCTCCCTCCCTCTCCATCTTTTTCTTCTTTCCCCACACGTTCCCCCACTGACCTCTTCCCTTCTTTCTTTCTCTTCTCTTTCTGTCCTTCTATGTCTCCTTTCTTTCTCTGCCTCTCCTCTCTTCTCCAGATCCCCTTCCCAGATTCCAAATAAACTTCCTTCTATACTAGGCCTGTTATATGGCTGACACCTCAGGAGAATGCCTCAAGCATGGGTCTGCTAAGGCACCCCCTCCTGAAGCATCATACCTCAATTGATAAAACATATCACTTGTTACATCAAGTCTCTGTAGGGCTAGACACATTCTCTCCCACTAAGGCCAGACAAGGCAGCCCAGTTAGAGGAGCATATTCCAGACAGGCAATAGCTTTAGATAGCCCCCACTCCAGTTGTTGGGGGACCCACATGAAGACTGAGCTACACATCTGCTATATATGTGTGGGGGCTATTTCAGCTCTTAATGTAAAATTTTAATTTTTAAAGGTACAGAATTTAATAGGAATCTTTTGACAGTATGATAGCCCCCACTTTATCTGTAAGAGGTAACTTCTAAAATCCCTAGTAGATATCCAAAGTTGTGGATAGTACAAAACACTATACATGCATTTTTCTACACTTACAGATTTCATTCTTTCACAGGCACACAAAAAACATGTGATGGCTAATCTTGGTTGTCAACTTGATCATACCTATAGTGGATTAAAACCCAAGCTGCAGGGCACTCCAGTGAAGAATTTGCTTATCAGATTATCTGAAGCAGGAAACTCCATTCTAAATCTGGCGCAGGCCTTCTGGTGGTAACCCACATTAAAACAGACTGAAGAGGAAGCCTTTGCTTTTTGCTTCCTTGTCCTCACTCTCTCTGGCAAGTTCATTTATCCTGTTGCCAGGATTGCGACATAGTTACTGCATTGTGTTACATGCTTCTTCAGTGTTACAAACATGATATGCTATGCATATTAGTATCTTAAACATACTGCAAATTGTTGGCTGTAATCAAGGGGGAAAACCCCACATTTTCACATTTAGCGCCAGCCTGGTCTACAGAGTGAGTTCCATTACAGCCCGGGCTACACAGAGAGACCCTGTCTTGAAAAAACAAAACAAAACAAAACAAAACAAAAAAACAAACAAAAAACACAATTAGCATCCTACTAATCTGGGCTCAGTTAACTTCATTATTCTTTCTTAAGTAAAATCAAATTCTTAGGTCAATCTCAGATTCCTAAAATATATTCTATAAACTACAGGTGATAAGGATGCTATTGATATTAAGTGCATTAATACGTGGTATATTTTAGTTAAAGAATTTAATAGAGAATTTCATGACACTTATCAATCTAAAAAAATTTAGGTTGATGAGAAAACTGGTAAATATCTGCAAACAATGAAGCCACTAAAAACGTTCAAGTTGCTACTAAAATATTATGAATTTTAAAAATGCTAAGTAGGGCCACAAAAATCAAACACAGATGGCTAAAAGCAATTTATTTCATGAGCACAGATTTATGGCCTAGTTAATCAATATTTAAATTATATATGTGTAGTCCAGTTGTTAAGCCATTTCTCCACAACTGCAAATTAATATTAACGAGCAATTCAATGACATTCAACAGCAGCATTCTGTCACTGTGCTAGAGCAAGCATTGATTTTAATTGAAAATATTAATGTGGTACAATTCTGTCAGCTTAAGGAAATAATTGTCCAGGAACAGCAAGACCTAAGTCTGCTGTGACTCTCGTAGATTTGAGAGCATAGCATCAACAGTGACTGGTTAGCAACTGTCAATCACTTTAGATGACACTGAAGGATTTACACACGCATTATAAATAGCTGATTCTGGGCTGATTTGGTGGTAGTCTGAGGCCAGTCTGCTTAAAGAACTGCCTGGTGTCTAAGATGGTCTGTTCTATTAAGGCCAAGCAATTCAATCATTGCGCCATGGGCAATGTCACTCAATCCAGCTGATAGAGAGATGAATGCGGAGAAGAGTCTGGGAAAAGACTGGCAATAGACTGGCAGCCTCTGTGATCCCAGGAGATCCAGTGAGAGGCCTGATTAAAGATGGGCTTTTGTGGAGGACAGAGTGAACCTGGGTTATCAAACACTGGAGTAGAGGAGATTAGCCAGCATCAGGAATACAAATGACAACCTATGCTGGTGTGGGTGTATCAAAACAGAGCTCATATACACTAGTGGTGGGAATGTGAACAAATGCAGACACTGAAGAAATCAGTCTCTTGAAACCTAGAACTGGAAATGCTATATGACGCAGCTACAATGTAATGCCTGGGTTGTATGATGGCTGACTTTGATTTTCAAATTGACGATACTTGAAATCACGTGAAGCCCAAACCCCTGGGCATATTGCATAACACAGGCATGTCCACCCTAAGTACAGGCTACATTTCCTGATGGCAGCCCACATACAAGAACATAAAAAAAGAAACTTTGATGTTGTGCCTGTTTGCTCTCATTCTTGCTAACAAGCCCATCTGTCCTGGTGCTGTGGCATTTCTTCATCGATATTTTTCACTGCTTCTTCATGAGTTTAGAATGAAAGATTTAGATTGAAATCAGCAGCTCTCCAGGAAATCTCTAAGAGACCAACATCAGACTGAGACTGCAAAGATACCAACCTCATAGACTAAACAACTACTGTATTATCTGCCTCTCTATTGTGAGACAACTATTGTTGGACTACCCTGACCACTTCCTGTAAGCCAGTCTAATAAATCATATCACATACACACTCTCTTCATATGTACACACACACACACATACATTCATACACATGCATACATATATATATACTATATATACATATATATGTATATATATACTATACCATATGTATATACTATATAGTATATCATATATACTATACAATATAATATGTACAATATAATATATAATATATAACATATAATATATAATGTAATATATAACATATTTGTATGATTATAATTTTATTGTTGTATTTATATATGTTATATATTATATATTTATACATTTATATAATCTATATATTATATTTTTATATTTTGTATAAATATATATGTTGCATATATAATTATAACATAATATATATGAGTTCTGTTTAGAGAACTCTAATACAATGTGGGGCAGTGGGCTGTGAGAAGCAGCTGGGTGCCTGGTCGAGCATAGGCCACGAACCCTGGACCTTTATCGGACGACAGGTGTTCAGCTCTGCTCCCTGGCCCTGGTTCTTTTCATTTAGCTTCAGCCCTCCACAGCCCCTCCCACAGAGAGGTCTATGATCGTCAGTCACAAGGAACAGTGCCTCAGGCTCTCCCACATGTAGTTGAGGTATCACCAAGCTCTCAGACCAAGTCAATAGGCATTATCTGCTGCCAGACCCTAACCCACCCTGAAACTGTATATAAGGGCTCTATTCAGGGGAAGTAAAAGGTGTGTTCAAGAATCATCCTGATGTCTGAAAGTTTCTGTCATAAGAGCTGTAACACTTGGGAAGAGATCTGCTCTCTCAGAACCTGCCTGGGACACCAAGCTGCCTCCTTGCCAGCTAGCCAGCTTCTTATCAGCCCAGCCTGGGTCGGCTCAGCTTGGAGAGACAGGTGCAGCACCTGGGAGTGATCAGGCGGCAACAGCAGAGACGTGAGCAGAGACAGCAGTGGAGACAGGCAATCTCCCCTCCCTGCTCCTACTCTGTCCCCATGGCCTGGACCACTGCACCAGGCTGGGCCTAAGATCGTCATGGGATGCCCTCCGGAACAGGGGACCCACAATACATCATGTGCCTACTGACCTTTATCTTTTACTATAGAGACACTTACTATAGACACTTTACTATAGAAACACATCCATGTTCATTATTGCTCTACTCACTACTATTAGGAAATAGGATCAACCTAGATGTCTATCAATAAATGACTGGATAGCAACAATGTGATACATATATATAAAGAATGTTATTCAACTATGATGGGAAATGAAATTACCAAATCTGCAGGTGAATGATGTACCTGGGGGAAATATATTGACTAAAAAAAACTCAAACTCAGAATGACAGAGCTCTCTCCTAAGTGGATCCTACCTTCAATATTCTGTTTTGTTTTGTCTTTTTAAGTTGGAGCCTAAGTGAAATCCAGTAGACTAGAAACAGGTTTGGTTGTTATGTGAAGGGAAGCAATACATAATAGGTAAAACAAATGTATTTAGGTAGGATTCTGAGGGTGAATTCATAACCAGGAAGGGGAATGGGAGTGTGGAAGAGATGACGAGAGCCATATGGAGCCTACTGTCTCACAGCCTGACTTCAAAATAGTGGAAGGACAGTGGATCACACGTGAATTGAAAAATGAGGTGTCGATACGGAGGGTAAAGGACTAAGTCAGAGAGAGGGAATAGGAGAGAGAAGAGGAGGTAGTGAGGGGGTTAACCGAACTCAAGATCTATAAACAAGCAAACAAACAAACAACCCCTATGGAAACTGATGCCTGTTCTAGGTTGTCAACGTAACTACATCTGGAATTAAATAAAAACCCAATCACTAGGCAAACCTGAGACGGATTTTGGTCAGAAGAACCACCCTAAATCTAGTCCACACCCTCCAGTGATGGCCTATAGAAAGGACAAGGAAGAAAACAGCTTTTGCTCTTTTCCAACTTGCCCTCACGCTAGAAACTACTTCTCCGGGATTCTGGCATATTCTGAAGACCAGCTGAGACATCCAGCATCATGGACTGAATGACTACTGGACTCTCAGACTTTTCACCAGGAGACAGCCGTTGTTGAACTAGCTAGACCACAGCCAGTAAGCCACTTTGTAAATCCTCTTTTATTTATAGATTAATTCTATCAGTTCTATATCTCTAGAGAACCCAGACTAAAACAGAAAACCACTGGTTAGCAAACAAATTTCAAAGTACAACTTTTAAAGGGGAGGAAGTAGGGAGTGGGAGAGATGGCTCAACAGTTAAGGGCATTGACTGCTTTTCTGGAAGACCAAGGTTTGATTTCCCCACACTCATGTAGCAGCTCTCAAGTCTCTGTGATCAGACTTGTTTGATAAAGACGTAAAATCAGTGACCTTAAAAGCTCTCACCCTTGTTACACCTCTAGCTAAGGAGTTACAGGCAGTCGATAGCTGCTGGGAGAAGGTCAGGACACAAGTGTATGGCCCCTGGTAGGTCCATCACACTCCAGTGGAAGGCCACATGCAGGTTATAAAAGCACAATGGTTAAAGAATCCACTAGTTAGGACTGGTGAGGTACCCAGCAGAAGACCTCCTGCTTCAACTGGTAGAAAGCTGACCTTGAGTGGTACCACACACAGTTCTCTCTGATTTGATCAAGTTCACCCTTTGTATTACATAAGTATTTAGGTAATTTGAAACTATCCAATATCCTGCATTTAGATATCCTCTAAATTATTTATTTTAAGATTTGTGGGTCCCTGTTTTATTGACACCTCATGGTCTGCTCCTGCATGCTCTTTGAATGCTCACATTGTCCTAAATGTGGTCGGGGTCAGGCCATCCACACTGACCTGAATGTCCATTTGCTCTGAGGATGTGCTGCCATGGTGATATCCCAGGAAATTCATCTAGGCTACCGATCACCAACACACATCACTGAGTACACTGCCCCCACACAGAGGACAAACATCAGTGGTCACTGTCACCTATCCCTGTCTTTACTCATAGAAGGAAAAAAAAACAGTTTTTAAGATCTGAAAATTTCACGATTCTGAACAAGGATGATAAAGAAGACATCTAGACTTTCCCTGTGTTTGGGACTCCTTTATTTACCCCGTAGCTGGTCTGGGAAACTATTATAATTTGAGATTCTAAGTAATTTAATATACTCATCTGTACTGAGTTGTTTTTGCTGAAATATGTTTGAAGATTAGATTTAAGTTTGAGCAGAAAAATAAATTAAGGGAAGGGATTTTACATGTAATTAAACATGAATTGTTTACGTTCATTCTTTACTTTCCTTCCGCCATGATTTGAAATTGCTGTGAATATGCAGGGATGGAGAAAGGAAAAGTCAACAAAGATATCTCAGTTGAACACAGAGAGACAGTAGAGGCTTTTTCCTTGCCAGGGACTTGATGATGTCAGGGTGAAGTCTGAGAATAAATGCTCAAGTTTGACTTGTTTTTTCATTTCATTTTTTTCCCTCTCAACATTCATTCTGTCTTCAGCACGTGGATCCTCACACGAAGAGGTAAAGTAACACAGATGTGTGCAGGCCCTTGGTAGTACCAGTCACCCCCAGTACAATCACTTCTGTTAGAACTCATGTGACATGTGACCTGTGACTGGAGCAGAATTCATGATGACATGTAAGAATCCCATGGCTTAGGCCTCAGCTTCTTACTCCTGGCATGACGTCAGTTGGGTGGAATAAAACCCCTGTGTCTGTTTCCATTTTGGTGGATGGAAAGAATCCTTCCACTTGCCAGACACCACTATTGCAACTTAAATGAGGGACAGTGCCTGCCTGTTGGAAAACACACTGACTTGCAATGTGTTTCTCAAAGGTGAGGTTTAATTAATCCTTAGGACTCATGAAATAGAGATGGACATAGAGAAAATAATATTCCTGAAATAAAGTTTATTTTGGAATATTTACAAATTATGAGAGTTGCACAGATAACATGTTGATTCCCCATATCCCCCTTGGTCCGTTTTGATATCCTCACATGCCAATTAAATTTGAGTAGAAAGAGAAATTGTCAATCTTATATTCCTGTGGCAAATTTGTTCACACCAAGCAACTGACACTGGTATTTTATTAGCTAATAACAAACTTTTACCAAGCAGACTTCCCTAGTTTTTCTTTTACTGCCCTTTCCAGCACAAAGATCCATGCTGAATTTGATCCTCATATTCCTTGGGCAAATATCTTAAAGTTTCTGTTGCTGTAATGAAACACCATGACCAAAATCCACTTGAAGAGAAAAGGGCTGATTTTGTTCACAGCTCCTTCTAACAGTTCATCATCAAAAGCAGTGAGGCAGGCACTCAGTGAAAAGCAGAACCTTGTGTATAAAGGGATGCTGCTTACTGGTTTGCTCCCATGGTTTGTCCAGCCTGCTTTCTTATAGAAGCCAGGACCACCAGCTGAGGGATGGAACCACCCATAATGGACTGGACCCTTCCTCATCAATCACTAATTAAGAAAAATGCCCTACCTGCTTGCCAACAGTCTGATCTTATGGAGGCATTTTCTTTTCTTTTTTATTTTTAAGACTTATTGATTTATTTTATACAGATGGTTGTGAACCACCATGTGGTTGCTGGAAATTGATCTCTGAACTGGAAGTGCCGTCAGTGCTCTTAACTGTAGAGCTATCTCTCCAGCCCTGAGGTATTTTCTTAATTGAGGTTCCTTTTTCTACAATGATTCTAGCTTGTGTCAGGTTGACATGAAACCAGTCAGCACAGCAAATTTCTCTGAATTTCCTTTTACTTTTCCTGGATTTTGCAGGTATTTAGTACACTGGCCCCAGTCCTCACTGATCCGCTGTGGTTAGCATGGGTTTGGGGTAACAATATGGCAGCAAGGATACCTGGTATCCACAGAGCATGAGTGGGGATGTTCACTTCCTCACCCAGGTGACATCATATCTGTAGACTTCTCCACTGCAGTTACATTGTTGCCCTTTCTATACACCAGTGTGAGTATGGGTCACTCAGACAAGCCCACCTTCAAGAACCAGAGGATAAAGTGATACCCGTGGGAAAGAGTAGAGAGCAGATAGTGGTAGTGTTTGTGTTGGGGTGGAGGGATATACCTACATATATTCATTGGGATTTTTCAATTAGGGAAACTAGTATTTTTTAAGCCATCAAATAATGGAAACAAAGTTGATGGGAGTGATGTTACATCTTTCTATTTTGTTATATTTTTCCTTATATTTGGTAAGAATGAGAAATGTAACCTTTAAATCTGTGAGGCCTGGAGTTCACTCTTCGCTCAGCCATATGGGTCAGTGTAGCTCCTTGAAGTGCCAAAGTACACCCCGGAGGTCCCAGCAGGTGTCGCTGTTGAGAGAGATTGAGTCGCTCTTTCTTTGCCGGAATACTGAAGTCCTTGATAGACCTGCAAAGTACTATATCCATTATTCTTCCTCCGGGAAGGATTTCTCTTTTAAGTAAATAAGAAAAAAATAACATTCACTTTCTCAAACCTGATCAACGTGAAATGGTATACGTGAGTTTCAAAGTTAGTTTTAGCAGACTTCCTTCTGCTTAGAACTCTGATCTCTCTCTACTCCAGGTAGTAAACAGGGACAAGAGAAGGGTAAGTGCAAAAAATAGATTTGATACTGAAATTACAAAATATATTGTGCAGCTTTACAGTTTCTGATCTGAGTGGCGTTTCTAAATATGTAGAAGTTCATTGAGCTTATGGCCTGAGTACTGGTTCTGATTGATTTCAATGTGAGAGCTTTTTGGTAATTTTTTTATAGTAAAGTTTAAAATGAAAAAAAAAATTAACCCAAAAGAATTGAAGATTATTGATGTTTTTGCAAACTATCTTTTTAAAATCTGACCCAGTAATCATTTTTAAGATGAGGTATTGTGGTTTTGACCTAACATCTTTTTCTTTGTAGACCCAAAGGTCTTTTACCTTTCTAAGTTGCTTCAGTGACCACCTGGTCCTCAAATTACAGAGGAGGATGCTTTAGGTGACTGCCAAACTGGATCGACAAGATTGGTTCAGAGATAAATAGTGTAGGAGGAACAAAAAGCAGACCAACTTTCTGAAGCCTTCACACTCAGGTTTCACCAATGCAGGGCAAACATTTATTCATATATATATCAGATTATCAAACACCAATTACGAGGAAAATTTTTTCCTGATCGTCATTTTAATATTGCAAACTCAAGAATACATTAAAATTAGGATCCATTCTGATTATTTATGTGGTTGGAATTTATTTATTATTTAGAGAAAGATCTCACATAGCCCAGGCTTCCCTTGAACTTCTGGTTGCACTGTCCAACTGTCTTTATCTCCTTTGGTCTGGGGTTACAGACGTGCACAATTATACCTGGTACTGGGAACCAAATCCAGGACACTTTGTGAACTCTATAGAGTGAATCCCCTGCCTAAACATGTCTCTCTTAAATCATGGCAGGCCAGTGAGATGACTCAGCTGGGAAAAGCACTGGCTTTCAACTTGACTGCCTGAGTTTGGTCCTCAGGATCCACAGGAGAGAAGGAGAGATCTGACTCCTGTGAATTCTCTGATCTCCACATATGGGTGGCATGCCATACTTCACATGCGTACACACATAAAACCAATATATACTATAATTTAAATAAATAAATCATAGAAAGCAATAGATTACTGGACCATCACCTAATTCTATTATAGCAATGTATCTTGCAAGAATAGATTAGACAGGTTTGGACATGTTGTGTTATTTGTTACCAGATGATTCTAAGGTAGTAGAAGTCTTATTAGGCTGGGCAGTGGTGGCGCATGCCTTTCATCCCAGCACTTGGGAGGTAGAGGCAGGCAGATTTCTGAGTTCGAGGCTAGCCTGGTCTACAGAGTGAGTTCGAGGACAGTCAGGGCTATACAGAGAAACCCTGTCTCGAAAAACAAACAAACTAACAAACAAAAAAACCACACAAAAAAACCAAAAAAAAAACCCCAAAAAACAAAAGAAGAAGAAGAAGTCTTATTAAATATTACCTATCAATTATTGAGTAATTACTATGTGCTGAAATTTTTATATACATTATCTTCTTTGGTTTTCAAAGCAACACAATGTGTAAATGTTATTAAATGACTTTCCTAAAAAATCAGAAAGTCAATGAGTGAATGCTGTATATCTTGCTAGATCAAATCCAGGCCAATCTAGTTGTGGGGCAGAAATCCACTATGGTGCCTTAGCTATTCTACCACTGACCTAGGTTACACTACTTAAACACGGGAAAATGTTTGGACAAAAATATTTTTAGTAGGTTCCGCTATGCGGATCACCGGGAAGACATTCCACCGGCGCCGGGCTGACTCAGAGTCCGAGGAGGATGAACAAGAATCAGAGGAGGTTTGGCTAAAACTGGAAGAAACCCGAGAGATGCAGAACTTGTGGAAGAGGCCAAATGAAGTGAGTGCAGCTGCCCTGCTGGTGGGAGAGAAGGTTCAAGAGGAGGCTACTCTGGTGGATGATCCTTTCCAAATGGCCACAGGTGGCATGGTGGACATGAAGAAACTGAAGGAGCGGGACAAAGACAAGGTCAGTGAAGAGGAGGATCTGCACCTGGGGACATCGTTTTCTGCAGAGACCAACCAGAAGGATGAGGATGCAGACATGATGAAGTACATTGAGACGGAGCTGAAGAAGAGGAAGGGGATTGTGGAGCAAGAGGAACAGAAGGCCAAGCCCAAGAATGCTGAGGACTGCCTCTATGAGCTGCCAGAGAATATCCGAGTCTCCTTGGCCAAGAAGACTGAAGAAATGTTATCCAACCAGATGTTGAGTGGCATCCCTGAGGTGGACCTGGGCATAGACGCTAAAATAAAAAAAAAAAAAAAAAAAAAAAAAAAAACATCATTTCCACGGAGGATGCCAAGGCCCGGCTGCTGGCAGAGCAGCAGAACAAGAAGAAGGATAGTGAGACATCTTTCGTGCCCACCAACATGACTGTGAACTATGTGCAGCACAACCGCTATGAGTGCCCTGCTTGCCCCCACACCCATGAGTCCCCAGGAGCTCGCCTCCTGCCGCCTCCACAGTGCCATATTCTTCCTCTGTTCAGTTTATCATGAGGAGCTCAATGCACCCATCCGAAAAAAACAAAGAAGAACCCAAAGTCCGGCCCTTGCGAGTGGGTGACACAGAGAAGCCCGAGCGTGAGTACAGCTGTGGACAGCACAGCACTCAGGCAGCCCTGAAGGCACAGTCATGCTGGTCAGGCAGGGCAGTGCTCAGGCCCTGGGGACGAAGGCCTCTGACCTAGAACCCTGCTAAGGACCTTCCCCTTTCCAAACTGTGGGTCCTCCTGGATAACGTGACAAGTGTAGAGGCATGACAAGTGTTGGTTGCTCTGAGGACCCCCAGCTGGAAGCTAGTAGAGACTGGGTTTGAAAGTTTTGGTAAAGGAAAAGCAAAAGAATCCTCTTTGAGCTCTCTGTGGCCTCCATGCTGGGGCTGCTGTTAGGTGTGACTCCAACCAATTTCTTGTCTTGAACAGCAGTATCTGCTGGTTCCACCATGACAGGCAACCTCTGTTCTCATCAGGGTCCCCTCCCAACCGCAAGTGTCCTGCTAATGAGAAGGCCACGGATGACTACCACTATGAGAAGTTCAAGAAGATGAACAGACTGCTACTAAGGCAGCGGCAGGGGCTGGATAACGATATGCATGCATGGGTGTGTGCAAGTGCACACACATACACACACATACATACACACACACACACACACATACACACACACACACACACACACACACACACACGTCCTTTTGCATAGAATCTGCTTATTAGCTCTTGGAGTTCCCCATCACACAGTGCTTCTGCTCTGCTACTGGATTTCTGTTCTGGTTTTGGTTGGAGACTGTGGCTCTCTATGTGTCTTAGGACATGAACTCCCTCCTCCTCCCTACTACTGGGATTTTAGAGTCCCCCCACTCCTGGCTGGCATTTTCAAGCACTAATGTTGTAACTTTTGAAAGAAAACAATGTGTCTATGTCTATATTGTTTCCTACCTGGGGCAAACTGTCCCCACGAATGTTATTAAATTGCTTGTAAATATGTCGTCTTTCTCCTAATGTCTGTCCAGGCTCAGGAAGAACTAGCTGTATTCACTGTGGTCAATACTGTCAACATGGGGGAGGGAAGAATGTTAAGATTCATTATTTTATGTATATGGGTGTTTCACCTTCATTTTGTTTATACCATCAGTGCATATAGTGCCCATAGAGGCCAGAAGAGGGTTTTAGCTATCTTGGAACTGAAATTATAGATGGTTGTGAGACACCATGTGTGTGCCAGGTCCTCTGGGAGAGCAGCTGCCTATGTTTCTAATGGCTGAGCCATCCAGCCTGTTTGCATTGTATTTTGTGGTTGTATACATAGCCATGGCTTATTTGAAATGGAGTTGAAAAATACTTCTCTCCTTGCTGGGTGTGGTGGCCACGCCTTTAATCACAGCACTTGGGAGGCAGAGGCAGGTAGAACTCTGAGTTTGGGGCCATTCTGGTCTACAGTTTGAGTACCAGGACAGCCAGGAGAGACACTGTATCGGAAAGAAAGAAAGAAAGAAAGAAAGAAAGAAAGAAAGAAAGAAAGAAAGAA